>NW_028292569.1:2854558-3162891 GCF_029948245.1 Actinia tenebrosa | reverse complement strand
AAGGATTTTTTAAAACCAGGTCTTTAGATCATGCCAGTTGTGTGACACGTGGTCTACTGTATTGACAACAAACACTATTGGGCCTGGAAGAACATCCTCTGTGACTACTTAGATAACTCATTTCTTCAGATATCGAAGCTGAATTAACCCTATTTTAATAATCGTAGAGTGCACGCCATATATCTGTGGAATAGTGGATATTACTGGAACAAAACATCAAAGCAAATATATCTGTAAGCATCTTTGTTTGGTTCATGCCTCAGTTAATTTGACAACTAAATAGTTGATAACTATATTAAAATGAATGCTAAATAGCTAGTAATGGTGCATTCACATATATGTTTTGCACTCTTCTACCCATTAACAGTTTCTCATATTATGATTGGAAAATTGTCTGGTGCAGGGTCGTGCAAGTATTACAGGAGTAAAAAAGAGTAAAAAAAAGTAACGAAAAAGAAATGCAAAAAACGAGCAAAACTTCTGATATCAGAAGTTTTCAATTTGCATTTCATGGAATATTTCATTTGCTCATATTCCACTAACACAATTATTGCAGGAGCATGATGTACAAACCGCATTCTTAATACATTTTTTACTGTTGTTGCTATAGAATTGCATTCATACTATGAAAGCAACAATCCTCTTATCATTGATAAAGTTCTTGGAATCAGTCATTTTGAATTCTTGTAGCAAAAGGTTCATTCTTTCTTGTTGTCTGATCTTTTCAGTGTCTTTTGCAGCACGTAGGCATCTGCTGGATCTATGCGCTTGTAATATTGCTTCTTAGTTTCAATGATTTCAAAGCCAAACTTTTTGTAGAAGTCAATGGCTCCTTGATTGCTTACTTGGACATGTCTGGCACAAAGACAGATAAAATATGTAAGGGATCATTGATTATTTATGTCTAGGCAAGGGGAAAGGAGGCTAGTAAAAATATGTCCAAGGTAGATGAGCAGTTACTTGAATATTTTCACAATCACACAGAAACATGGAGGGGGGGTGGTCATAATTATTTTAATTTAAGATGGTAACCACTTTTCTGCCAACTTTGCTGTTCCGTTGAGAATTGGATTCTTTGTTTCAGTTACATCCATATTAATTTATGTTCTCACTGGTAAACAAAGAAACACTACTAAGGGGAATGACATGTGGTCTAAAATCGGGAAACAGTGATTGTCAAAATAAATTCAGCTTTCATAATATTGACTTATTGACAGCACTGCCCTTTATGATCTCATCTATACATGTTCCCTATCAGATTCTTTTGTAATTCTACAAAATTAGTACTTACAAATAAATGTTGTCTATATTTCCATCCTTTTCACAAATCTTTAAGACATGCTCAAGCATAACAGTTCCTTAAAAATAGTTTCAAAAAATGATGAGATTTGATGGGTTACCTGTGGAAGAAATAACACAGGCCACCCATAGGAATCAAAATTCATACTGGATATCTCTTGGTTGGTTAACTAATGACTTCTTACCTATTCCTAATCTTCTATAGGGTGCTAAACATCCTAGAGTCATGATGTACAGGCGTCTTCCTTCTTCTGATTTATCCACTCTACAGCAAACTCCACCAACCACTATGTCATTGTAATATGCTAAACATGAAACAAATGTGGGTATGAGTCATTGGTATATTTCATTATAATTGAGTGATATTAATAGTCGAGATGAAGTATCCCTTAAATCAGATATCAAACCATCCTTTATGGCTATCAAAACACCAAAAATATTCAGACAAGTTATTGTTAATGATTTAATAATTATCAAAACTTAGAAAACCAGAGAATTATTTTAGGTGGAATGTTATTAAAAACCATGAAATTATTTGGCATTTCCTGGACATATCTATTATAAAGGTTATCTAAAACATTTGTCAAGAAAAAAAAATTAATCCAATTTTTTAAAAGAATTAATTACCAAGTTTTGCAAGTTCTCCTCCTTCAAGAACATCCTTGTAAAACTAGAAAAATAGAGAGAAAAACCTTTAGTTTAAACTCTGAAAACAAGCATTATTAAATGACAGAAATCTTGACAATTTTTCCAAGCAATATATTATTAAATAGTTGCTTTATCTTCATCTTTTAGGTTGTCTGGAAAAGTAGGGAAAAAACCCTCTAGGGGAGGGACAGGGGGTATTAGAATTGATTCTAGTGGACGTTATGCCTGAGAAGATACCAAACAATTGGGCAGGAACTTTGATGAGAAAAAGTTTCCTCGGGTCAAAAATACCCTAAAACTATCATGCCAATTAAGACTCTCCATCTGGGAAAGTGCAGGGAGCAAGGGCAAATACTGTCACTAGAACCTTATGTGGCACCTGTTCAACACAGACACAACATTGCTAAGTTCACTGAGAACCTTTCCTGAACCTTTTGCATGTATCTTGCTCATCTCTTGTAAATAAATGCCCTCAAGAAAACTATGAATGGCTTTCGCCATTAACATTCAAAACAGACATGAATCCTCCTTTCCAGGTCAGACATGAATCACACCCAAAGACTATTATTTATGCAAAGGAAATACCCTTTTTTGAATTAGAAAAGTCGTAAGTAACTCCCAGTTGATACAATACCAACTAAAATTATACCTTTATTGAATGATTTGATTTTTTTTGAAAAAGTTCAATATAGTTGATAATCTAATAAACAGCTCTGTACATTTCACATTAAGCTTATGTACAAATTATCTTGGGTCATAGTTTTGAATCAAGAAATATAATGCACGTTTATCAAACGGTTTTCGCACTCCGATCGGCGATATCAGTGGCCCAATTCATGCTCTATCACTTCAAACGTCATTGCAAAACATTACCTTTTCATTGTAAGTCACTGGAAAGACAACAGAATTAAGTTTCTTCAGCTGTTTGATGTTATGCACCGTTACATCACCAAGCTCACTTCTTGCCTTCCTAAAAAACCCACAAAAAATGATACAAAAAAACATCTATTTAACTAGATCTCTTACCAACACCTTCTCTGATCATTAAGACAACTACTTACGGTTTCATCTTTATAATCTTTACGGAATTTCCTAGATAAAATGGAAGTCAAAATAACGTTTTCCTTCCTCAAGTTTTCTCTACATGTGAACTGTTCGTCTTCACTTCCCGCCAAATAACCACGCATGCGCAACAGCTACATTCAACACCAATCTCCCGATAATTACGCGGACGATCAATCTGATGATACCTGGCACTAATAGGATATCTGCTGTTCATATATACCACAGGCTCCAAGTGCTGTTTTACCAAGTTAAAGTATGGCAAGCCTTGATATAAGACTGAAAAAAATCAACAAAATATTTAATGAAGGGGTAAGAAATCACTAGATTTGTTTAGAGGGAGGACTTAACTTCATGCATTTGTAAAAACTTCGAGATTTAGAGCTATTGGCTTCTTGTAATGAGCTTGGAAAATGTTGTACTGCTTCCTGCTACATCCTCTGAGTCTGGAAATGTCGCCATAAGAAAAGCTTAGAATTTCTGCTTACAATCTTTTTGGTTATTTTCAATGTTATTAAAATTTTAAAAACTTTGTTTTTTCAAGCCAAGCAAATCAGGAATTTTGGGAATTGATGTTGTAACTTTTTTGTTGTTGCATGGAAGTGAGACTAGAACTGACAACTATTAGGGTATTTCAAGAAATAGGTTTTGAATGAGGCATTTATCATTTGTGGGCTGAAAAAATATTTGATTTTTTTGTCGTTTATAATTGTTAAATTTATAATTATTATATTTATAATTATTTATTTTGTTAATATAACAGGATGTTGTGAAAGGTGTGATAGTGGTTCAGAGTAAGGGAGAGCTCAATCATAATGGTATTATGCTCTTCATGGATGGATCTGTCAATCTTCAGCTCAGTGCCAAGAGTGTTGGGGTCTTAGAAGCATTCTATAACTCACTAAAACCTATCCAACTTGTCAACTACTCAGTCGAAATAGCAAAGCCAGGCAAACTATATTCTTTTAACTACTTCAATTGATTTATTTAAACGGTGTCATATTCTCATCTTTTCAAAAATGTGCCATGCTTTAGCCATTTTTCTTCACACCCTATCCTTCCATCAAGTTTCAGTGATAAATAGGGTGTTGGGAAGGGATTTTTTGTGTTTAAAATGCATTTTATTTTTAGTAAACTAAAACTGTTAATTTTCAAGATTTTAGCATAATTCATAATTCAATACCTGCTTGTGCGCATACTGCTGTAGCATTACATACCTTCCACATAGCCTGCTTAGAAGATGAGCACTGGTATATTTTGATTCAAATTGACAGATCTATATATAGTAGAAGATAATATAAGTAAGTTGTAGTGCTTGGGAATGAGGTTATTCCGGGTGAAAGCCCTTGGAATTAAATTCGGAAAAATTAATTTCCGACCTTGAGGTCGGAAATTAATTTTTCCGAATTTAATTCCGAGGGCTTTCGCCCGGAATAACCTCGTTCCCAAGCACTACAACTTACTTATATTATCTTCTACTATTTCATTAGTGCCACGTGGTCCACATACTCAGATCTATATATAGATTAATATTGAACAATGCTCTATAATAAACTGAAATACCCTTAACTGACATGTTTACACCCAACGGCAAAACAGAAATTCCATTTGAGATCCCATTAAAACCCAAGGGTAACAGATCCCTGTATGAAACTTATCATGGGGTGTTCGTCAATGTACAGGTAAGTTAAAATGTTCCTATGTTTCTATACAATTTTTTTTATTTAAAAAAAAAAATATATATATATATATATACATACACTCAATAATTGAAGAAACGTAGTATACATTTATACATTTATACAAATACCTAATGAGATGCATATTGCAATTTTACTTTTTTAACCCTCAAAACCAATTGTTTTCTGTTTTGCGTATCATTAAATATACTGAATAAATTAGGTATTTGTATAAATGTATACTACAACCTTTCTGCAATCAAGTGTATGTGAAACTAAGAATATATTGCTGTTTAAAATATACATGTAGAACTATATAGGGTTGCAAGGAAACATGAGGGAAATAAGGAACATAATGTACAAATAGCAAAAGTTTTATTGTTTTTATCTGTTTTCCTCTCGTTTATAATTGATTTATTTTTTCCTGGATTTCAGTATTACTTGAGAAGTGAAATGAAGAGGTCTCTACTGAGCAAAGACCTTCAAACCCAAGCAGAATTCATTGTTGAAAGCAAAGTAAGATTTCTTTGTTAGGTTGAATTGTTCTCAGTATTGTGTTCTTATTTTTTAAAACATTTAATGTAAACCATTTTTTGTGTTGCAGGAAACGTCCAAAGTCAACATGGAACCTGTACAGTTTGCCATCACACCAGATTCCCTGGACAAAATTGAAGATGTAAGATAAACCTTTCTTTACCAACAAAAAGATTATGTTATTCAGATTTAAGACACTGTTAAGGCTGATTTACATGGTATGATTTTCCTCCACTGTGCAAATGACATGAATTGCTTTGTAAAAGCCAACTGTACAACTTCCTTACAACTGTAAACCGCTGCTAACACTTGGGATAGATCCAGGATTTTTTCTAGGGAAGGGGGAGGGGGGTTGAACTATCCAGGATTTTCGTTTTATGAGGGGGTGCAGCTTTTGTTTACAAACTCAAACACCAATAATATGATGGATATCAGCTCATCTATCTAGGGGGTGCATTCCCCCTGTACCCCTCCCCTAGATCTGCCCCTGCAGCAGTTGTGAGGAAAAATCATAAAGAATTTTATATTAATCGGCCTTTACATGTAACAATGACTTTATTGTGCAGCTTGTCTCACAATTTGGCTGTTCAATTGAAACTATGTTACATGTTGAAGTTGTATTGCATGTTGCTGAAAGTGTAAGCATATTTCTTGTTTCCTACGACAAAAAAGTCAGCAGTTACCATTAGACAAGCATATAATTATTATTCTCACACACACATTCTCATGCAATCTATAATGCTCAATTTTTGGGGGAGACAAATTGCACCAAATATCATTGCATGTAAATTAGTGCCTTTGGATATAATGTACATTAACAGTATAACCAAAGTGTACTCTCCATTCTTTGTTTTTTTTAGAGACCTAAAGTCCCCAAGTTTTTAGTCAAAGGCCAGTTAGACACAGTCAACTGCAATATAGTCAAGCCATTTACTGGAGAGGTATGAATAATAATTGCAAGGAATATTCTGTAGTTTTCCTAGATGTTTTAATTGGTGTTTATTTTTCTTACAGTTAACAGTGGTAGAGTCAGACACACCCATCAAATCTATTGAATTACAGCTAGTACGAGTGGAAACATGTGGTATGTAGTCATATTTTATGCATATCATGAAATATATATCTACTGTGAAGTGGGATGGTACCACCCAAGGACCTTAAAGGGGGATACAACCCAACTGACATGAAAAAATCATTCTCCCCTTTGCCCCTGCCCCCAAGCCTCCCTCACAAAAAAATTCCCACACAGGTAACAAACTGCCAATGCAAGGGGGGCTACCCTAGGACCCTCCTCAGATGCTCCATTGCCCTGCAACCAGTTTGTTCATATCCCTCTCCCTACATATAAGAAATTTTGTAAATCAGAGTAATAAAGTCCATATTCATCCAATTTTCTGCAAGAATCATCTAAATTATCCTACATATTTTTTGATTTGATATTATCTTTTACTTGAAATTATCTTTTACTTTGGTCTTTCAGGATGTGCAGAAGGATTCTCAAAAGATGGTAATAATTTGTAAAGCTTTAATGTTTTTGTTGACCTACTTCTTAGAATGATACTGGATAAACTATGGAGTAATTATTGTGTATGTCTGCTTTCAACAGCCACTGAAATTCAAAATATCCAAGTAAGTATTTACACTCAACAAACATCAAAATCATTCTATTTAACAAATATTTTGTTTGGTGTACCTCACAGCTAGTTTTAGTGCCTTCTTAAGGTGGTATATATCTAGCATAACAAATACTTAACTTAGGAATACCCCTTTATTAATTCTTCTACCCACACATTGTTCTTGGGATTACCCCAGGGCTCAGTTATTGGACCCATTACACAGAATACATTTTTTTAGTGAGGTTTTATTATTCCAATCTTATCAAATGAATGTTTCAGGTCCTTGACCATACATATATGCATATATGTCTTTAGATTGCAGAAGGTGATGTTTGTCGTAAGCTAGCAATTCCAATATATATGACTTTTCCAAGACTGTTCACCTGCCCAACCTTAGCAACACCAAACTTTAAAGTTGGTAAGATGATCTTCTGTAACATAGTAACTGTTGCATTTCGTTCCCTTTGTTTTTTGTTTTTGTTCTCATCATCATATATCATTTTAACATTGATTGCCTAATCTTCCAATATGACTTTACCTAATGATTATTTATGGAAGCTTGGTACTCCCTGATAGATCCTAAGTCAAAGTATTATTGTATCAAGCTTCCAGATATATATAGAACTCTGGTTGTGTGCTAACACCAACATTAAAATATGTGTACCCAAATGTCGACTGCACACTGAAGAAGATCTGTGGTCATGGATCGAAACGTCTGTAAAAATGTTTCAAAAATTCTAAGTCAGAGACAAACAGTTCAAGTAATATAATGATTGATAAATTTATAAAATAACTGGGTTCTAACCCGTGTTTGCACTATTATCATTAACATCATTATCATCATCAGCATCAACATCATCACCATCATCATCATCATCATTTTCATCTTTCATCATCATCAACTTAGCCTGCATAGCGATGCTTTGGGGGAGGGGTCCCTTTCCTCACCCCCTCCCCAAAAGTGCAGCTAATGCAGGCTATCATCAACACCATTATTGTCATCATCACCATCAATATCGTCATCATCTTAATATTATTATTAATTTCTTCATCTTCATATTCATCATTATTATTACAACCATTATTAATGGTTATCATTAATATTTTTTTCAGAATTTGAAGTCAACATTGTCATTGTGTTACAGGACAACCATCTCATTACTGAAAACTTTCCAATTAAAATAATAAGATTCTAATAGTTAAATTCAATGGAAATATCACAGAACTCGTTTTCTTCATTCTTAGTGAAGATGTTTATGATTTTATATCAAATTATCAACACTTTTTACAAATAAGAAATCAATTATCTCAGATACAAAACACTGTAAAATAATGCAACAGGGCTGTTTCCTGACTGCAGTTACATAGTAGGTTTACCTTACCCTCAACTGAAACAAATGGGAGGTTGGGTATACATTCGTTGCCTTGTGACCGCATAAGGAGTTTAAGGTAACAGTAACCTATAGTATTAACTCAGCAATAACTACAAAATTCTACTCGTTGCTAGAGATGCCTAAACCCCTTTTTATAGATTTGTTCAGTGACCACGAATAAAAGTTCCAAGTTGAGGATGGAGTTTCCGCGCATAGCAAAACTATAGTTTATTGTGCATGGCAACTCCAACTTCGGCCTGGAACTATTATTCATGGTCACTGAATGAAACTGTAAAAAGTTGTATCGTGCGATAAAATAAAAATTGATATACTAGGAGAAATAAAACAGTAAGAAATTCAGTTGAATGATTTTTCAATAGAAACAAGCTATTGTACATTAATTAAACTATTAAATGTACCATTTTTATAATAAATATCAAAAAATAAATATCGAAAACATTTTCTTTATTTCTTCGATAATCTTTTCGCATGATCACCACGACTAGGTCCTTGGTCATCACACGTATGTAACTTCAAGGAAAGAGGATTAAAATCGGAAGTCTAAAAGTCAGATAACTGAATTGTTTTAACAAAAAAGCCCCGCAATTTCGAGAATTGCATATTAGTTGAGCTTTAAATTATAGTTAGAAAATTACCTGAAAAAAATATAGATTATGTAAAGCCGTATTACTTACGTCACAAAACTTAAACCATGCAATTAGAATATACTAGATACGTCATGATGGTCCTATAGAAACGTTTGTAATTGTAATTCGATTTCTCATTAGTAGTAATTATACGACGCTATTGTCTTATCATAATCGAATTTTTAGAGCAATCTTAAAGTTAAAACAACTTGGTTAAGCATTAAAACCGTAACCTAACCCGCCATTATGCGCCAGAAGAAAGAAAAACGACCCTCGACAGGATGGAAGATTCAACCAAAGTATATAGAGAAAGTACTAATTGGAAATTGGTTCGAAGAACGAGAACAGGTAAGTGTGTGCGCGCGCTCTTGAAGCTTGGCGCCAAAATAGTGACGTTGCTGGCGAAAAAAAAAAGAAATCGAACCAAAAAAAGATATGTGTTTTTGGCACCAGCAGCGTCTTATAATTTTGTACCTATCGTTACTTTTGTCATCGTCGTGTTTTCTCAAAGTTTTAAAATTGTATACCATTTGATATTAATTTTATGGCACTTCTTTCCCCCCGTGTTTTAGTTATATAGAAAACACGTGCTCGGTAGTACTGAAATCGGGCAGTCTGGTTACATCAAACCAATTCCATCTCTTGCCTCAAAGTTTCCCACACGAAAGGAACTGGCATTAAGGAACTGGGTAAGAGTAAAAACGTTTTGGATTCGGCATCTGCTACATTTTCTTGTAACGCGTTTCTTCTCCCAATTTTTCATTTTGTATTTCCCATTCATTTGTTTACCAGGAGGGAATAGGTCGAAGATGTCTTAGCTATAGCGACGAATATAAACCCAACCTGATAACAAGTCACGTTGTTGACTACCAAGAACCTATGCAAACCCCTCCCACTACTATCCGTAAATGGAACTCGCGCAAATCCTTGTGGTTGCCAGAAAAGCTAGATCGACCTGCTGAAGGTACTTTACAGCAATTTCAAGCGAATCATATGAACCAGAGTATGATGCCGAATGCATCCCTTTATATATCTCCTCCGTCAACCCCCAACGACGGCGACGTCAACCGTAAGTGACTTCACTTTGGGGTTTTGCGCCCTCAAAGTCCCTCTTCCCTGTGGATGAGTTGACTTTACTGACAATGTTTTGAATAAAATCTTTAAGAACCCTTAAGATAAATTATTTACGGTTCCGGTTGACGTCGTCGTCGTAGATTGTGCGTGAATCTTTTAAAGATCCCTAATCATCGCAGTCAAAGATTGTGCGCCTATTATTTCTTTCAATCGGGGAAACGGTCACATCAAATGCGTTCTTGTCAAAAATTAAGTCGCTGCGCGGGATAAAAATATAGGAATTTAAATTATGGAGTAGGTTACTAAATCTTGAAAATGATTTTCAATATAGGAATACAGCTTCCAAGACTTCTTAATAGTAAGGTAAGACTCAAACAAAGGATCTTATTTTCAAGTAAATGACACGTTGGTCTGAAATGGGAAAACATTACGAGGTCTTTTATACGACTAATATCTTTTTCACTCATAATTTTTTCATCAAGGTAAATCCAATTTCAAGAAATTTTACCTCACAAAACGAAAACACACCTTCCACCAAAAAGCACGACGACAACCAGTGTCCACCAATAAACATGCCACAAACCTACAAACACGAACCAGTTGTGATCAAGTATAGACACAGAAAATCCGATGTGACACCAATCTTCCCGGTCATCCTAAGAAACACATCCAAGAGACATCTAGTGGTCAAGTGGAACATGTAAAAATACACCAAAACATCTTCTGGTCGAGGTGGAAATGGATTGCTTTTTAATGTTAATCTATCATCTATCTTTCTTCTTCACATCAATTTATAAATGTATATACATAAATAATCACCCATCGAACCTATTTGTGAATCTCAGAAGTGAGACAAAATCTTTCTGGCGGAACGATAAATAGTAACCTTCAAAAGCCCTTAAATTTTTATTATAAATTACTTAGGGATAACAGAGCTGGGCTGTAATTCATACTATAAAGTGTCATAAACAACATATTATGATCCATATATATTAAATCCATATCGTATCCAAAACAAACACCAACACTAATTATGTTGGAAGCACGTGTAACGCTAGCAATAGAAGGAAATAGCTATAAATCCCAAACTTTTGTTTTGCCCATTTAATCTTACCCCTTCTAATTTTTCTTGGTGCAGATACGTTTATTTGAAAAATAAGTGAGAGTTTTTATCTTGCGCACAAAGCCATCATTTCTCTCGGACGTCGGGTGCAATCACATGGTGTCAGCGCTTACATCACTTAAGAGCATGTACTTCCTCTTTCAACAAGCTATCTTCCAATCGTATTTCATCATCATCGATATCATCACAACTCTCATCACCTAGGCTTGTACCACCATTGTTTTCTTCGATACTGTCTTCATCACAGCTATTCCCATGTTCTTGTTCCACGTGTTCCTGCTCCACGTGTTCTTGCTCCACACAGTCTTCCAGATCTCCCTCGCATTGCGTCAGTCTCCCTGTAGTCGACGCTAGTTCCCAGGTCAAGTCTTCCAGAGTGACACGGTCTTCATTGTCCTGCTCTTTTTTCACTTCACATCGTGAGATGCGCTCCTCACAAGACTGTGCACGTGACGCCACATCGACAATTGCATCATCATCGCTGTCATCATCCGACCAATGCAACTGCGGTGGGTTGGGAGTCAGGGTCAGCGGTGACACGGTTGATACGCGGTGGACGTCGTAGTAATCTCCGGACAACTTCCGAGGGACTGGAGCTGCTTTCAGGAAATCAACGATGCCAAAATCCTGCATATTTTGAACATCTACTTCAATGGAATTTCCTTTCTCCATCACTTTCCTGTCCTCTTTAGCACGATCAATTTCAGTATTATAGCTTGGCTCTTGTACTAGCGGGATAAGAGGAATACCCGCTGCACTACTCTCCTTTCCCTCTGCTTCCTCGGCAGTCACGTCGGTGATAAACACACTTTCACCTGGTTTCCAAACTCCCCTGTTTAGCAACTTGGAGCTGGCATTTTTGGCACTTGAATCTAAGTGCGCACGCTTGGAACTGGTACTAGGTAATGGAGATTTCACTCCTGCCAGAAAAAAGTCCGACAGCCCTGTGTATGTAGGCTTGGGGCTCCAAACACGTGGCGTCCCTGCAGGGGAAACCCCGCGTTGCGCAATCAGTGTCATAAGGTGACTTCCACCTAATGAGTTATGCAAAGATGAACGACTTGGTGCACTTTTGGCGGAAGGAGGTACGATGTCATCGGCGTCTTCTCTGAAGTCTCCATCAGCTGTCATACCCAGGATACTGACTCTTCCTGATCGACTCGCCGCTTTGACACGTGTAGCTGCATTCTCAGCATATCCAGTCTGTTCCTCTACAATACAGGAAGTAGTTTCTTCAGTATTGGTAACATCATCCAACACTTCTTCAATAGCAATCGAAGCTCTGTCATGATAGTTTTGACTTGAAGAGTTTTGACTCGATGAACTCCTCTGCCTAGCAGAGTGTACGCCGATATTCTGAAATATCTCTCGATAGTTGATTCCAAAGTCATCAGTGTTTCGTTCCTCTGATGGCTTATTGTCTTTTGGGGTTGATCTTTTGTGCTCTCCTCTACTGGTTGAGCGAGAGGCAGCTTGTAGTGGGCCACCTTCACGGTGTTTCTTCAATACTAAACGGTCAAGGTATGACATGGATTTGTTAGTTCCAAAGTTGAGGTTGATCTCTGCTAGTTTGAACGAGTCTGGCACCGTGTTTGTTTCACATGAAACAGATGACACTGAAATCAAAGAAAGCCATTTTCTATCACAATGATCCCAGGAGTATATTCTTTGTATATTGAATGTTTGAGTCCTGTCCTAGCAGTATATGTACATGTATCTCGTCTATCTCACCTATCACTCCTATCTCACTCTAGCCCTTAAGAATATGTACATGTATCTCGTCTATCTCACCTATCACTCCTTTCTCACTCTAGCCCTTAAGAATATGTACATGTATCTCGTCTATCTCACCTATCACTCCTATCTCACTCTAGCCCTTAAGAATATGTACATGTATCTCGTCTATCTCTATCTCACCTATCACTTCTATCTCACTCTAGCCCTTAATCTTATAGGGGATGGATCATCATTCTTTATCCCTCATCATAAGGAAGGGCAAGAGTAATAATGTCTCTATCTAAGTTTTACAGCAGTGGGTAACCATATATCATCTGTCAATCCCATGGTGGTTGATATCACTATAGGGGAGGCATCAGGGTAGCCCCAATCAGGGGGAAGGAAGGGTAAGAATACAGCTAAAACTAATGCAACCTTCATCCTTTCAGGAAATGAACAGGGTTAACAATTGATCGTAAAGGCAAAATTACTCCACTAAATATCCATAAATCTATATCTATCTATAAATATTTACTATCAAGATACCTTTGGCATTATCTGCAGGGTTGACCCATGAATTCTCCTTATTCTTTCCTTCCCTCCATGCCCTGAGTGCTTCTTGGAAAGAAGCTGCACTTTCCTTCTCGTCATAAGTGCCTTGTAGAAGTGATCCACCCATCTTCTGCCCTGGGGAGCCTCCATTCTACAGCAACAAAGAAAAAGATATCAACATACTTCTGGGTGCTGAACAAGGCCTATAGAGTGTCAGAACTGACCTGACAACCAGCATGCGCTTTCCTTGAATCTGCTTCCCTTGTTCTGTGAAGACATCAAATTCAATAAACCTTAGAATAATCACATTCTTAAAGATTCCTTACATCAATAGTCTGCCCATAGTCTAATAACTATGGTCTACCTTGTACCCCTTAGACTACACTAAAATGGCTGTGGAGGAAGACTTTACATCAATAACTTGTGCTATATGCTTTACCAGAATCCCCATCACTCCACCTTTAAGGTTTTTTTCAAGGTTTTCCTATTTGTGTTCCCTCCCTCCATAAAGAACAACTCCTAGGTTTACAGTCATTTCGCCCACGGACCATTTCGCCCACGCCAATTCGCCCACGCATAAAATCATCGATCATGCGTTTGCCAATTCGGCCACGCCAATTCGCCCACGTTTAGAATCCCTTTAAGAAATAATATGATGTTACCATGACTAAAAAAAGTAGTTGGTGATTTACCAACTTTACTTGACGCTTAAGCTCAAGACTTCAAAACGCGAACTTTTATACGCCATAACGGACTCGCCTACGCTAACTCGCTAACGAACGAAACAACTTATAAACCAATGTAAATGTCACTTTATCCTTTTTAAACCTCAGTTGAATTACTTCTAGACTTTTTTATCACTATTAAGCTTACTTGACATAAATACTTCTTAGAACACAAAGTTTTATATATCCGTATTATCCGTCGAAGGACGCCTGACGCCATAGCTTTGTAGTATTATATGCCGCCTAGTCGGTTTCTTAAATTTTACAGCATCTTGAATCGGTTTTTAAACTTTATGTCAAACTTGTTAACCAAACTGTCTTCTTATTTGAGTAGCCATGGTACAAAAAACAGGAAATTCAGCCTTCGCTTCTCGGGCAAATTATTTCAGCGTCTCGAATTCACTGAGTCGTAACAGAGGACGCTGTAAAAACAGCTGTAGGAGATTTCGATAAAAAAGAAAGACAGGTTAATCAGATCCTGCTTGACGGACTTAAACTCGGTTGTTTCATTTATTTACAATTTACTAGTCTTTATGTTCAATGAATTAATCAGTCAATAAGCTTGAACGTGTTGTTAAGAAGTCAGAAACAAAGCGTGGGCGAGTTTGCTTCTGACTTGCCAAGGTTCGAGCTAGAAAAGCCAAAATACCTTTACGCCTATTAAACATCGATCGACAAGCGATGTCATATTGTTTTCGTGTAATCAACAAGCTTCCTAGTCGTTTACTGACGCTTTCTTTACCTAGAATCCATTAGACTTTATTCTTTTCACTAATAAAGTTAAAGGAAAAGATATGGTGCTTTAAAATGGGAGATGTCGTGTGTTGCTGAATCTGACATCTACAAAAAATATGATTTTAGACAAGCTCACGAAAACAATATGGCGTCGTTTGTCGATCGATGTTTCGCGGAAGGTATTAAATAATATTAAATATGTCCTAAACATTCGATTTTTCGATGAAGAAGAAGGATATTGTAATGTTTTCAACAAACTACTCTACGGAGACTAAAAACTTATTGGTAGCGAAAAGACTCGTATGAAACACCGTAAACTGAGCTCGATTGTTCCACTCAATCGTTAACTTTTTGGCGTTTCATCAGATATTAAATGGCCTCAAATTTATTCCAGATAAAGTCGCTAGATCATTTCGTCTTAGTTTTTTAGTGCAAATAATAAAGTCTAATGGATTTCAAGAAAACAAACTGTTAGTAAACGACTAAGGAAAAGCTTGTTGATTACACGAAAACAATATGGCGTCGCTTGTCGATCGATGTTTCGCGCATAAGGTATTTTGTATTTTTCTCGAACTTTGGCAAGTAAAAAATAATAAAGAATGATAAAGCTACCCAAAACACACATTTCATAGGTTAGAGTATAGGGAAATAGGGAAATAAAGTCATCCGAGTCATAAGTTGGTAGAAACGGACTCATATGGCAGCTAAGTGAACGCTGTCCTTGGTCGCGTTTAGATCTCCACTTTCAATATGCTTCAAAATCATTTACAAATGTCTTTCAAGGGACTATGTTTCTTTTTAACAAGTCTTATCGAAGTTTTGTTTTGGTAATTTCCAATGGTAGCGAAAGGACTCCGGGTGGTAGCGAACCGACGGTAGCGAAAGTGCGTGGTAGCGAAACGACCGGTATTCGTATAAAAAGTTCGCGTTTTGAAGTCTTGAGCTTAAGCGTCAAGTAGGGTTGGTAGGTACTTTTTTTTAGTCATGGTAACGTATTTCTTAAAGTGATTCTACACGTGGGCGAATTGGCAAACGCATGATCGATGATTTTATGCGTGGGCGAATTGGCGTGGGCGAAATGGTCCGTGGGCGAAATGACTGGTTACCAACTCCTAAATACCAATTGGAGTCTAGTGGATGAAGAGCCACTCTATGGAATCCACTTTTAAATACAATTTTTATTTTTATCAGTATTTTGATCATTAAATGAAGAAATTACCTCTTGGTTGCTGATTCACTTATCCTTCCTTTTTCTTCAGGAAAACCACTGTTAAACTGGAGGAAAAAGTATTGAAAATAACATCATTTAAAGATTATACTTATTCATTTGTCTCACAATTGTGGCACTTGTGTGTACCACCTATATATAACTGACACAATTCTGAGACAAGCAAGAGTATAGTCTTTGATTTTTATCCATGATGAATAATCTTTTCCATTTAAAAAACATTGTTTTTTGCCATAAACATTGAAACTAGCAAAAATACAAATATTAGTCAAGACATCAACCAATAATTAAAAGAAATTTTGTTTAAACTTTATAAAGTACATTAATATCTTTTGTATCAACCATTTCCCAAAGTTTTTTTCTTCATTTCTCCTGGTTTTTCCACTAGAATCAGAACATTAACGTACCTGATCAAGGTTTTTGGTTTGGTGATTTCTCAATGCACCTTTCCTATGGAATGACATGAAGCATCCAACACAGTAGTTTTCTGAACACTCCACACAAGCCTGTAAGATCAAAATAATATTGTATGATGCAATATATCTACCCTGAGTGTCAGTCAAGTTTCAAAGACTATCTTATTCAACAAGGAGCAACAGGACTAAAAACAACAGCCAGTCAAGGGAGAATGTCCAGCCAAAATTGGCACCTATCTGGCCAAAGACCTCTCAGGCTGATCCTCTTGACTGGTCACATGTTGATGCCAGTTATCACTTCCAGCCATTAGACAGCTATTAAATTTAGCATGGATAAAAAGTTTTCCAGCCCACAATGAATAATTCATTTTTCCTACATTTAAAATACTAACCAAAGTAGCCTTTGCTTTCTCACACTGGCCACACTGCATATCATTTCCGAAACTTTCTCTCAAGCTTTCCTTTATTATATTCTTCTTGGTATATGTTGCTATAAGTTTTCAAAAAAAATTTATTTAGTAAGTATAGCAATGAAAGGAGAAGAAAGGCACAATATATTCAGTCAAAAGCTTCACCCTCTACCCCCAGGGAATAGAAGTACTTATTGACTTTTGATAACTTACTCAGAGGTTCATCTGAAAGAAGCTTGATCTTTCTTGATCCCTGCAAATTAGAACAAGATAAGAAATTAAAGATTTGAATTATGTTTCTTCAAGCATATCTTTCTCAGAAAAAAATTCTTAAAATCTTTATTACCTATCCAAGCCGCAAAAACGCCTTAGGTAAGAAACTGTTTAATATCAAAGTTTTCAAAAAATAACACTGGAAATTGATTGAGGGAAGTTATACATATCCTTATGACACTAGAGATTGACTGGCATCATTTATCTCTCGATTACCTTTTCAGACTTGCTTGTTTTTTTCTTGGTAGCCTGTTGAGAATTAGAGGGTGCTGGTCCACCTTTGTTTGATGACATCCATCTTGTTCCTCCATATTTTCTTCAACAAAAATTTCAAAATAATTACTCTGGGTACTCTATTTATTTTCTTATTGGGAGGCTAAGATTTCATATTGTAGTGGATATCTCTCTCTAAAACCCATTCCCCAGCCTGTCCCTCCATGGTCTCTGTTTTGACCCCGGGGGGGGGGGGGGAGTACTCCCCTATATTTGCTATACTCTGGAACAGGGTACACAAAATCATGCTCGCTCTGGGACAGAGTATATGAAATCATGCTCTCTCCTCTCTGGAACAGGGTATCCATTTTCGCAATACTGGAACAGGTTATGATTTTCAGCGATCTTTGTCTGAAACAGGGTATGAATTTCAGCGATTTTACTCTGGAACAGGGTCAGGGTTCAGTGGGCTCAGCGGCACATCCCTACCCTAAACAGGCAAGAGTACCCCCCTGGGTGTTTTGACCACCCAACAATATAACAAGAGCCTTAACCATAGTAGGTAGTCACACTTACTCTCTTTCTTCCTTTTCTTTTACCATTTGTTCTTTCAAAGCTCGTATCCTCTCTTCCATTCGTTTTGTTTCTAGTTCGAGCTGCTCTGCTGTACTCTGCTTAAGTTTGCTTGCAGCACTAAAAGATCACATCATATATTTTAGTATGTAAATTAGAATTAAAGATGAGAAATAAAAAAAAGTAAAGTTGGTAAGATTATAAAAATATCAAACGTTTACCGTACTAGATTCTACCTTTGAAAACAGAAAATTAAATACTAGTAATACTTTTGAAGATTTTGCTCTAGTTTAGCCTCAAAGTAAAATTAATATTATCTACTACTCCAAAGGAATCTTCATATCCTGATAAAGTATTTCTTTCATATACTAAAATAATTTTAGATAAAAAAATGAAACTCGACAATCGAGAGTCAAGTCCTTTGTTTTTGTAATAAGCTTGACAGAATATAAACACTCTTTATTATTACGAGTAATATGCCCGAATACTAAAACTATTCATTCCAAGATATCAAATAAAGTAGAATAAACCTTTTGGTACGAGATCTAAACAAGCAATGATATTTATCTTCATCCAATTTATAGCGAAAATATTTGTAATGTTCGTAATTTAAATTTTGTCATTTGAGTGTTTTTTCATTCAACTTGAATATTACTTACTTTTTTCTCAGTCTAGAATGTGCTGGATCAAACGACATACTGGAGCCAATAGTCATAACAATCTTTAGGCTCTAAAGTTGTAAGAAGAAGGGGAAAAAGCTTGAAATTCCGTTGAAAATCCTTCTTTGCTGTTAATCTTCAATATTTGTTATGGCCGCCCTTTCTGGCTGAGATCACGTGGCCTGTTTCTAAATGTTGACGCTCCATGGCAACCAAACTTCCTACTGATTTACATACGGATTACGGTTCAAATTGCCTTCTTTCAATTTCTAATCGTTCAAGAAAAATATTTATTTTTTATTGATTAATCAATAAGATGAAGCAGAATAACTATTTCGCTTTAAAAAAGAAAGTTTTTTCTTTCTTTTTTCTTTTTCTTCATCTTTTGAAATGCTCTCTCCAGTCCTCTCTTTTCCTTTCACACGGACAACTTGACGTCAGAATTTTAATCAATAGTTACTGCTGCAATAATTCTGTAGGAACTCAAAAACACATTAACTACCGGTGAAAAGTATAACTACAATGTCCCGAGAAAACCAGATTCATCAAGCAGTGTAAAAATGATTGACGCGTTGGTCCGGGAACTTTTTTCGTGTGGAATTGTGAATGAAAATTGCTAAAAGAAATACAACGAACAGATGAATTCACTTTTATTTCACCGGCTTGCTTCGATGGAGATCTGCCTTCAGGATATACGGTAATCTTCGGCTAACAGCGATTCTCGTGTTTAATATTTAGTATTTTAGAGATTATATCCATGCACAATGTGGAAAACCTTTGGAGTTTCGACTGTTGTCTTCACAACTGCGGAAGGAATGGGATTATTGGAGAAAAACACAGACAAGAAACTGAGTACAGGACACACTATCGAAAGTTTGAATTTATTAATTATGGCTTTTTTGCTGAGCTTAACTGTATTAACTCGGTGGATTACAATGAAGCGTCGTTTTTGGTACATACACTACGCTGGCTTAGCCCTCATCTACGGTAAGTACTATATATGTGATATACTTATGGAACAAGTGTAAATACGGTAGGTTTGTTAGACTATGTTACCGGATGTTTGCGTTCATATTATGAGTGGTTTGCATTTAATAGATTTGCTACATTTTATCTTTATCTTTGGGCTCCCTGTCTTGATATTAAGAAAGGAAAACACAAAATCCAGCCTTTGATTTTATATATTATATTCTTGACGTCGCTGGCCTAGTCTCCTTTGCAGCCGTTCTTATCCGAAACGCTTCCCTCGAGTGAGTATCTAGCCTCCGTTCTGCAACGGAGGCTAGGGAGTATCGGACCGACACTAAGGCTACGTTCATAATGTATGGCGGGGGGGGGGGGGGGGGGGGGGGCAGGTAAAATTGAGGGGGGATCGGGAAAAGAGTTAGGTAGGAAATAGGTTGGATGGGCAAATTTTTATCAGAAAAAATGGGGGGACGGGATGCACAATTGTTGGAAGAAACTACAAGCCTTGCTTCGGGGGGACCGTATTTTTTTTGCATGACTTTAAGAAGGGGGTTGTTAAGAATTATTCTGAACATTTCAAATTTTCACCTGCCCCCCCCCCCTCCCTCTTCCATAAATTATGAACGCAGCCTTAAAACGGCTACTGAGCCGCTACTATACTGGGAAGACTATCGATCCCCAAACTTTGATCAAATGGAATTTTTCAGGGGTCAGTTGGACTGAAACTATGACGTCATTGCGTATCAGTTCTAACCATTTTCACTGCAAGGTCTTGAAATGGCTTCGCAACTAATGACAAATCAAGCATATCATAGTATAGTCGGAAAATATGATAAATTGATGCCTTTGAAATAACAGCAGCTAGTTGACCCGAAACTTCATACATATCATACCACTAAGGACACGAGTGGGAACCCTTGAAGTACATGAGCGAGAGTCTGGGACTGTAGCTTTCCAATGCCAACCAACATGGCTGACAGGATCAAGTTCCTTGTTCAGATCTTGCTTGGTTTTATGGCATATATCGGCAAAACACAAGCCGAGATGGATAATGAAAAGAAAGTAGAAGAAGAGGCTTCAAAGCGAGAATCCAGATACACTAAACTAGACACTGGTCTTTTGCTATTGGTGATGGTGCTTCTCATCGCCACCGTCTTGACAGTCTGGTTGTTTAAAGTCAAAAGGTTCCGTTTTCTCCACGAGACCGGTGTCTGCATGATCTATGGTAAGGCAGCAACTAAAATACCTCGAGGTTGACTCGTCTATTGACTTGGCGAAGCCCCTTGGCTGCTCGAAGTACAGAAACGAGTAGACTATAATGTTTTTCCTTGATTTGACCCATTCAAAATTCTACAAATACTTCACATGTATTTTATAAGTATTCTCTAAGACTCTATAAAGAGTCGTAATATCGAGTTGTGACTCTCCAAAATAGTTGCTGGATAAATCAATGCAAGATAGACCTCTCCATAAATGATTTCTATCGTGCTATTGGATATTAAACGGTATTTCCCTGACATCCGTGGTCATGTAAGGTTATACTTACGTATAGTACCTTACTGTGACGTCTCGAAATGGCTAGACTCGCGTGATGTTTAGATAAAGTTCGAAGATCGCGCCTTTTGTCGAGTTCCTTTTATATCATATGGTATTTTATATAATATTAATATTATTCCCTATAAAAAAGTTGAGGTTTATAAAAGCCTTATGAGAGTTAGATAATAGCATAAGAAAAATGGAATTTACTCATACTTGCCTTAATTTTGATGTAGACCAACTCTGAAATACTTTGATGTTTTTGGAATAAGTTTTGTTGTAGAGCTTAGTATTTTAATTACCATATGTGTAAGGATTTGAAGTGGGTTGCAGTAGGGGTGGGTAAAGATTAGACTTTCTAAAAGTCCTCTGCTCTCTTTTCTAACTGGTGGGATTGAGTACTTTTTATCTCTACTTTGCGCCGAATTTTCTGATGGGTTTTACAGGGTGCAAATAAATTATATATTTATTTAAAGGCTTTCATCACGCTTTAGTTGTAACAACAAAAGAGAAACAAAAAAAATGAATACTGAAGCAAACAAGCGTAATGAGGGGCGGGCAAAGGGACTTGAGGTCCTGGCAAGGCATGCCCCCAAATTATATCAAACAGCCAATATGAACATTTTTGATGTGAAACGGAAATCCAATCGGAATCAGAAATTGCAGCATAGGGAAACAAGTCGCTCACTTGTGACTCCGTTGCTCATAATATGCTTTCTCTTCGGCAAATTCTCTGTCCATGGGCATGGAGATGAAAAAAGTGGATGACTTGTAGCAAATCTAGATAAAGATGTGTTAGAAGGAAGACTGATTTGTCATTTCATTTGTCAGGGGCACAAACTAGCCATAAAACTTTAAAAGGGAAATTGAACTAATAAATAATTATTTTCTTCCTTTTTTTACAGGAATGGTAATAGGTTGTGTTATAAAATATGCTGGTGGTATCCACAAGAAAGCCTATCCCGTAAACTGCACAATACCATCACCTGAGGAGACTATTTGGGTTACGGTTGACAATGGAAGCACATACTCCTACACACTTAATGGACGGTTATCTAAAAACAAAAGTGCAGGCGAACTGGAGCAAAAGGTATGATACTATTGCTGGGCTGCAAGCATTTCCCAAGAGAGGCAAAAAAAAAAACAACATAGTGGCCATCTTGGTGCAATTAACAATGGATGCTAATGAAAAAACTTTTGTTAAATGGCACCAACATGGCTGCAATGACAGGTAAACTGGAGCAAAAGACATGATTACTATTGCTGGGTTGCAAGTATTCCCAAGAGTGAAGCAAAAAAATAAAAACATAGTTGCCATATTGATGCAATTAACAATGGGTACTAATGAGAAAACTTTTGTTAAATGGTACCAACTTGGTTCTAATGACATAACATGTAAAAGTAGAAGCTTTTTCTACTCTTTGCAACAAAGGTAATTTTGTTAGGACAATATGGTAATGGAACAATGCTTGCCCTTGACTTGCAATTTAAGAGCATTTTTGTTCACGACTGTTACTCAGACCAGTACCTCGTACCTGAGTATTTTTTCTTTGTTTCTGCAGGCTGTGTTTGATCCAGAAATCTTCTTTTATGTGCTTTTACCTCCAATTATATTCTATGCAGGATATGATATGAAAAAGGTCAGCTTTAAAACACTTAAATCCTAATTCTACCTCAAGTTCATATTCAAACAATAGAGTTCATTGTATTGGTGTGATAGCAAGAACATTCCACTTTTCACTGATTTCATTGCTATGCGTCACTGTCAGACACAAGTGTACACTTCTAAGCCAGCAAATAGTCTTCCATCAATTATAAATATCAAACATACCCAATACAGCTTCTTTTAATGTCTGACTACCAAGTGCTAAGTACAAAATATTGAGACATTATTTACATATTTACCATGTAATAAAAGCAGTGGTAAATTAGCTTGTTTTTCCCCCCTAGCGTTTCTTTTTTAGGAATATTGGAGCAATCCTAGCATATGCATTTGCTGGAACAACAATATCTTGTGGTGTGTTTGGGTAAGTTGATGCCATACAATTTAATACACCAATCCTGGCTATGCTTGAGTGCCCATCCCAATGAAATACAGAATGTCTGACCAACAAACTTGAATTCATAAGATTTGTTTAGGAGTTATCCATTTTTTTCTTAATGTACCTTGAGAATGCATTGATTCTAAGACAGATTTACAGTTTTGAGCAATATTCTTTATGACATTGTTGCTATAGGTTGACAGTTTATGCATATAAGATGATATTCAACCGTTATAAAGACTTTGACTTCCTGGAATGTTTGTTGTTTGGTTCTCTTATATCAGCAACAGATCCTGGTAAGTTTAGTTCCTTTTCCAGATTTTGCACCCATATACTCTGATACTGCAAACCTTTGTATGATCAAGTAGTGATAACTAGTAGAGTACTAGCATGGACTGTGTCAGTGTTTCTGAATAAAACAGCAGAAACTTGTGGATAAATTGAATCACCGTAAAAAGCTTTGTGAAACTGACTTTTCAGACGTTAGTCCTTCGTTGGAGTATGATCACTTGAATTGGTAGAGAAAGAGAATAGGCTCAAATGTATAACTTGTTCTCTTTGTAAAACAGTGACAGTGTTGGCCATCTTTCATGATTTACATGTTGATGTTGATCTTTATGCATTGGTGTTTGGAGAAAGTGTGATGAATGATGCAGTAGCCATTGTGCTGTTCAGGTGTGTTAAATTGATAATTAATTGATATTATTATTTATCCTCCTTTATTCATTCATTCACCCATTCATTTATTTCAGAGAAAGAACAAAATTACGTTATTAGTTATACAAAGATATAACTAGCTAAAAACTAGTGTGAGCTGCGTCTGTGTTTCTAATGAAACAGTAATGACGAAAAGGTAAATTATACACCGTGAAAAGATGAAAAAAATTACTGCCGTTTCGGACGCTAGTCCTTTGTCGTTTTTTCATCTTTTCACGGTGTATAATTTACCTTTTCATCATTACGTTATTAGTTGGTATGGAAGAAAATTGGAATTTCCAGGGTTAGGAGGGAGGTCTTTAAAAACTTTCTTCACAGAGGGGAGTATGGATAATTTCTTGGACTACACATATTTATTATTTTACTTCCATTGCAGATCAGTAGAGTCGTACTTACTTGACAGTACAGGCGGGGAGTTCCAGATTGACAGGTTCTTTGGATCAGTTGGTATTTTTATTGGAGTTTTCTCAGGTTCTTTTTTCCTTGGTTTTGCAATGGGTTTAGTCACAGCACTTGTATCCTTTACTTTGCCTTTCATCAAACACTCTACTATTGCAGCTTTCATGCAAAGTCACCACTGGATTATAAACTTATAGTTTTTGCGTGAACAAAATACAGCATCCTTGAGTATGATGCGAACTCGGTGGCTGCAAGCCAAACAAATTAAATTTGTTTTTTGACTTCTGTCAATAAAAAATAATAAGTTGTTACCTTACCTATTTTTTTACTAGTAGCAATGAAAACAAAATTCCAATAAGGAACTTACAGGTAAAAATTTTGCATGATATGAAAAAAACTCTGTAAGATTTCTACCCCCCGCACCTCCCTTCCCACTCCTAACATACAGTAAATCTGTTGCTCAAAGGTAGCAGAGTATTGCTTCATCCCCATTCTAAGCCCTAGATAAATTTTATAGCCCTTGAAGAAACCATTATAAGCATCCTAGCAAGTCTGATACATATTCCTTGACTCTAACAAATATATAGACAACAAAATTGACAAATCTATCTGAATTTCCTATGTTGGAAACAGCATTATTCTTTCTATTATCTTGGTCAACTTTCTTAATGGCTGAAGCTGCAGGACTTACTGGTATGTATAGAATATTTAAAGTGCATATGACACGAAAACATTTTAATGTTAAAAATGTGTATTCTATTGGCATGAATAAGAATATCACAGTTAAATTTGTTTCAAAAACGTATTTCTCTAGAAATTCAAGAAAATTTAGCACAAGTTATGACGTCATTTTGTTTACAAGTCTCCAGATTTAGTTGCAAATACATGAAATTTGTTTGAATGCAGAATCTTAATTTCATGTAGTACACTTTTCAGTTCCCCAACATTTGAAGAGTACTACGTAAGCTATCAAATGAAGTTTAATAGAATATGCCTTTTGTTGTTATTTTATATGAATTACAATTTATATTTAGTGCGTTACTACCGAATGTAGAGTACGTGTCAACAAAATGACGTCACAAATTGGGCTTAATTTTCTCACATATCTCAAGAATTAAGCTTTTGAAACAAATTTTATTACGATATATTTATCATTATTAACAAACTATACATTTTAAACGATGAAATGTTTTCGTGTCATATACACTTTAACAATAAAGCTTTACATCCTTGGAAAAGTAAAAACCACAGGAAGCCCATCACCCGTGACAGAAGCATCTGATAATTTTTAATTTTATTTTTTGACACAGGCATAGTAGCAGTTCTGTTTTGTGGTATCTCACAGGCTCATTATACCTATAATAATCTTTCTGATGAATCCAAGCATAACACCAAACAAGTAAGAAATATGGGAAATTTTTATTTAATTTGACCTCTGCTCTGCTCTGCTCTGCTCTGCTCTGCTCTGCTCTGCTCTGCTCTGCTCTGCTCTGCTCTGCTCTGCTCTGCTCTGCTCTGCCCTGCCCTGCCCTGCCCTGCCCTGCCCTGCCCTGCCCTGCCCTGCCCTGCTCTACCCCGCCCTGCGCTGCTCTAGTAGTTACCCTTCCCTTTTCCTACCCTACCCTACCTTACCCTTCTCTTTTTTTTCTTTTTTAACTAGAAACTACTGTAGCCTAATATCATTGAAATCACTTTGTCCTATCCAATGAAGAGCAATCTTTTCACAGCACACATTTTCATTATCTTATCAGGAAAAAGAAGTTCACATATCTCAATACTTTTCTTGTTTCTCAATGTTTTCCCATTTCAGACCATGTGTCATTCCCTAGAGTATCATTTCTTTGTTTAACAGTTGCACTCGGTTGTGCATGAGAAGACACATGAATATGGATACAACTCAAACAAAGAATCTTATTCTCAAGAGAATGACACATGATCTGAAATGGGAAACATTAGACCCAACCCAAGGAGGTCTATTGTTAATGTTTGTGTTGTGTTGTTCTGCAGATTTTTGGTCTTTTAAATTTCTTAGCAGAAAGTTTTATATTTTCATACATCGGTCTGGCAGTGTTTACTTTTGAAAACCATGTTTGGAAACCAGACTTTATTTGTGTGTCATTTGTATCCTTTCATCTAAAAACAAAGGCTATTATTTGGTTTCATTACTCCAGTTTTGAGTTCTTAGTCTTGTTTGAGTTCTTAGTCTTGTTTGTGTGTTTGTGCTATTCAACCAAAACCTGTATTAAAATCAACTTGTATTGTTCGTAGTGCCTACTTTCCTTACTATACAATGGACCTTAATAAAATAAAAGAACACATTCGTACACAATCCAGGCCACCATATCATCAAGTAGTCCATTCTAGGCTGATCAAAGACTGGGCTAGGCTGAGTCCTTGTACAATAGTACTAGTAATTAAGACAGAATGATAATTATTCATTTCATGTTGGAAATTCCTTGACACACTTTAGCTTGGTATATTACTTGGTCGTCTGCTCAACATTTATCCATTGTCTTTCCTTTTAAACTTAAAAAGACACAAAAAAATACCCTACAATATACAGCATATGATGGTCTTTGCAGGTGAGTAAGATGATTTACATTTTAATGAATCATTTTTGGATCACAGGTGTACTGTATCAGTGGATTGCAGTGTATGCTGTGGTCCAGGTGTGGTAATGTGTATCTGATGTTAAAGCAGGTTTGGTAGATTGGGGAATATACAGTCAATTCAAAAAATGTTGTCGTCGACCAACTCAAGCCTACGCGACTGGACCGAAAGGAACTCTGGGTAGTAATCATTGAAGCCAAGTTGACTCCATAATTTTATCTGACTAGTTATGCCTAATTTACAGCAACGAAACTTCGTAGGCGAGCGGGAAGCGTTGAAGGAGACATTTTCAATGTCTTCATATTTTCGAAATTGTGAACTGAATAATAAGTACTTTGTTTTTCTTTCCCTAAACCCAAAGACGTGCATTTGATGGATTGTTTCTCGCCATTATTATCTTATTACTAGCGGGAACAATTTATTCAGAACGAATATTTAACCGCTTCAGTGATTTTTACCCATATTCCTTTCGGTCCAGTCGCGTAAGCTTGAGTTGGTCAACGACAACATTATTTGAATTGACTGTATGTTACTGACTTATTGCATGTACATGGTATGACATGACGTAATATTAAAATATCTGTTCAAAATTATTATACCATGGTATGTGAGTAGCAATGTCTTAAGCATTTTCGATTTTGATACTTTTTTTAAATTATCACTGCTTTATTTGAAGGTCTACGTGGAGCAGTAGCATTTGCTTTAGCAATGCGAAACACAGAATCAACATCTCGACAGATGATGCTCAGTACAGTGCTCGTGATTACCCTGATTACTGTCATATTCAATGGAGGATCCACTCTGACAGTGTTGTCTTACCTGAAAATCCAGTACGTAGACTCAAAGAATCTTGACCCTACACCTCTACTCTGCCCCTCCCCTTCCTACTAATCTATCACTAGTTTCCAACATACCAGTCCTACTTGCTTCAAGTCTTGGTCAATATTTTTGCTGTTTGTATGTCTATTTTTTAGACATTTACTTCCAATCGTAACAGCCTTTCAATGGCTTGTGAATAAGTCACATTCAAGATATCTGTTGATTGTCACGCACGAAGGTTTCAATATGAGGATACGTTCATAATACTCAGTGATTCATCACAGGAGAAAAATGATAAATTTCAAGTAGCACGTAGCCTTCAGCAGGCTATATATTTCTCATTTTCTAGGCATGTTCTGGAATCTCCTAGGCATTGACATTATTTCTTTCTTAATTAATAGAGTTGGTGTCAACCCAGAAGAGGAGGAACAACCCAAGTTTATATCGGTTGGAACAGTAGGTCTTTTGTTTGGGAGGCTGTTGATGTTGCAATGATCACAAGCTGTATTAAAATAATAAACGGAATATAACAAACTATTGAACCCCATTAATCATAACTAAAGGCATCAGATTAATGTAACTCATATGGAATATTTTTTTGAAAGAATAAAAAAAATATTAAGAAATTAGGGAATCCCCCTTAAAAGCCACTTAACTGTAAAAATCTATGTATGATTAATATAGTTTTATTAAATATTTAAAAGGTGTAACTCGTTTAAAACACTCGCGATAAAGTAAAGATCGATGAGAAAGTAATCTTATAAACCTGATTGACTTATTTGAATGGCAAAAAAATTATTACCAATTACTCACGACATAAATATAAACGCGTTTGATGGTGTAATTGTAAGGTCGTAAGGCGTAAGGGAAGGTTCATTTGATATGCCGGGGGGGGGGGGGGGGGGGGGGGAGATGGAGATGTCTCCTCCAAAACCTAATTTTTTACAGACCCCCTCTTAGGACTTAACTTAAATTTAGAAGGCAGAAGCCCCTCCCCCTCCCCTTCCCCCCCCTCAGTAATGTTATTTTATTGTCAATGCCGAGAGAAAATGTACGTGTTAAAATATTTATAGTGAAGAGTTTTTTAAAATTCATTTTAATTTTTCGTTCTTAATTCTTTAGTTTGATGGGATTCAATTCATTTAATACTATATAAAGAAAATAATAAACGAACAGCTTTGATCGCGCTACCACGAACAGCCTCCCCATCCACCTTCCACGATCATCTAATTTCTAATTATTAACGTTTATTAATGTTATTGACATTTAATACTTGCATGCTTCGAATACTCTGATACTCTCGTTAATGTCACACACTCCATTCTTTTCTATACCAGTTTCATACGAGTCACAGCTTCTTTTTTCGCTCTGTCGACTGTCGACTAGTTTTCAACGCAGCCGCTATTAGTGTCGTCACGCAACGCTCACTCCCCTAAGTAGAGGAGTGAGCGTGGCGTGACGACGCTAATAGCGGCTGCGTTGGAGACTATCTGTCGACTAAATCACAACCACTTATCCTCGGTAACCCAGGAGTACAATTCTGTCGCTGGTTTCTCGCTACCAGAAAAGAAAAAAAGTATTTTTTCTGATAGTGAGATACGAGCGACATTATGTTACCTCTGGGTTCCCGAGGATGACAACCACTATTACGATATTTCCCCAAACATTGCCATATCTCATCAAATCTCACTGTTTCGCGAAGTCCCGATATCGACTAATCCACGATCGATATCGTGCGATATCTGGCAAAAAAAATCACTAATTTTAATCACGTCTTACAGATCATAATATTTCTAGTTTATAACAGATTTCTTTTTTTAATTCTTCCATTGCACGTTACATCATCGCGGCCTCTCGGGGGAGCGTTGGTGCCACTTAACAAAAGATATCTTATTAACATCCATTGTTAAAGGCATTACAATGGCCGCCATGCTTTTGTCTTTTAACTCTCTTGAGAATGCTTGCAACCCATCAATACTGCACAGAAACTGACAGAGTACTGATCCAGCATGAGTACAGTACCAACATACGTATTTTCTTTCTCTGTACACAAGGAATCATTCATCATCGAGGTGTTTTAACGTAAATGCATACTTTTTTTTGACAGGAGGAATCAGATAGCGATCTAAGGCCCCAGAATGCTCAATATGAACGAGCCTGGATCTTTAGATTATGGTACGACTTCGATATCAAATATCCTTTTGTAAAGGCTTTGGTGGGGAGGGTAGGTGGCTATTTGCACCAAAGGGATCCCAAACAATGGTTCTCTTCTGTCTGTACAAACGAAAGGATTTTGTTATGTTCATTATATGGGTGAGATCGTCAATTTACTTTCGACAAAAATGATTGAGAGGTTGAACATTTGTCACGCGAACACCAGGTTTTTGAAATGTCAATGTGAGTTAGGCTCCTGACAAACGGCCAAACATTTTACTCAGTTTTTGACACGCATTTTTTGGGTCAAATGATAGAACTGTTTGCCATAGTTTGACGATGTTTGGATGAGATTTTTTATTTTGAATGAATGTTGCGCTTGTTTGTCATGCCGGTTTTTCACGACACAACAAATTGTTGGGTCAAATGTTGGGCCGTTTTTCAGGGCCCTTAATTAACTAATTCTTGATGATATTTGATGTTCCTTGACATTTTCGTACGTATATGAAGCCACTCTTTACTGGAGTTGGTCCCCCTTTGAAAGATGCGTTACCAGCTTGTTGCGCACCGTTAGCAAGATTTCTGGACAAGAGGAAGCCTGAGCCAAAGGTCAGTGACAAATGTTCGAGTTGGCTGGTAGGTGGGTGGGTGAGTGGGTGAGTTGGGTGGTAGACGGGTAGGTAGACGGGTAGGTAGATAAGAATGGGAAGAAAGGAAATACTGTAAGAAAGTATGTGAAAATGGCCAACTAAAAGAGAAAATTATTAAACAAAAAGTCGACTGCCTTCTGGAAATGCGAAACAAAAAAGAAACGTGGAGACATATGACAAGGTTACGGCGTCAAAACAACTCATCTTAACTTTTTTTATGCTCTGCGCAACCAGAGTCCCATCCACTTTTACTTTTACCCATCCACTTCCATTCACTTCATGTTTTCTTTTACAGAGGAGAGAAGGAGATCTTAGTAGCGATGAAGACCTGGTGAACATTGAAGGAGAGCTTACCTTCCGTCGCAATGAAGAGATCATGATCCGACCATCGAGCGACAGTTTCGTCTTGCCTCATGACGTATCCGACCTTAACGAGGGAGACCTGGGTTTAGGAATGGCAACACACGATCCAGCCAAAGTATAATCCATATAGTCTTAATATATAGCCAACGAAATTTAAATGTACAAATATTCAAGAACTTTGCATGCGGTCTAAAGTAACACAGGGAGACCAAGACGGTAAGCTTCTTCTTTTAAAAAGCCACTTTATTATCATATAGTGCCGGTGGTCTTCCTGTGACATCACAGGAAGACCAACCTATTTTTTTTCTATTCATGCGGATTTTTGAAAGTGCATTCATTGAATGTTTCTTTTTCGAAAGCAGGATGATCACTGATAAGTAATTATCAAATTGCGTATTATTCTAAGTATCCAATGCTGTTAGATTAAACTCTTGTCAAGGTATCAGTGATAGTCACTGTCTTCCGGTGAAGAGCTGAGACCACATTGTAAACTTCAAGTAAACAAGGCCTAGTCTCTTAAGCAGTCGCTATTAGTTTCGTCACGCAATGCTCACTCCCCTAAGTACTTAGGGGAGTGAGCGTTGCGTGACGATTCTAATAGCGGCTGCGTAGGAGAATACCTTGACCCCAGGGCCTTGTCACTCATACTATGCATGCACTGCGCATGCACGTCAAAATATTAAAGACTGTGGGAAACCCTAGAATTTCAAGAGCTGTGATTGGTCAGAATATTTCTCGTGATTGAAAACCACATGGCAATGCAGCTGTAAACCTGAAAGCCATATTAAAGAATTTTTTTCCCGAGAATTGAAAAAAATATCGTCAAATTAGGGAGCGCACACTCTAGTTACAATATTCAAATCTGATTTCTCGCTACCGTGCGTTAGGGTCTCCTGCTTGGGACTCTGGCAATCATTCGAGCATGCGTAGTAAGTATAAAATGACAGGGTTCTGGGGTCGAGAGGGAAATAATCCGTGCAATTTGTTTTTCGACGTTTGTTATAATTCATGTTGGCTATATCAGCACTGCCCGGTGGACTGTGCGCAATTATGCGCAAACCTCGAGCAAACACTAAATAATACAGATGTATACTACAGAATAGTAAAAAAATTAAATAAATTTTGAAATGTTTGAAATAAAATTAAAATAAAATTCAATTTACAATAAGAGCTTGACGTTCCCTAGGATCTATTAATCTTAACCCGAAAGCACTATTAAATAGTAACATGTTGGACATTATTATTAATTGTATTGTTCTTGTTCGGAAACCTGTGAAGTATCGTGGCACGTTTTAATTGGTTCCAAGTTTGGTAAGGAGAACAGTTTCTCTCGCCGGAAATAAATTGCTCTATGAAATGTCGTCGATGTGCAGGCTAATTTTCTCATTATCGAATTCTCTACATAATAAGACCTTCTGACTGGTCGGTGTTAAATGTTATAAAATGACACGTTCATGGGTTTTTAGATGTCGATTATTGAGAGATTTGATTGGTTAGTACGCAGTCTAATTATCTGTTGTATCGACTTGTCTTTGAAAACTGGATCTGCTCACTGAGTTATTTCACTGCTGCCGAATGGATCTTTGAGCAAGCACTCCAAAGCTCTGCGGAAACGCCTTGTTCGAATAGCATAGATGAACGGATTCAGTAGACCAGGAAGAAACAGACAACAGTAGGCAGCGAACCCAAACCATGAGGTCTTGGTGGAAGAAATTGAACCCACCCTTTCCATGACACCGTATACAGTACCTGGTAGGTAAAACACGAAGAAAACCACCACTGTCACACCGATCGTTTTGATGGCATTGATCTCGTTTAGTTTGCGTGTTTGGTCAAGGACTGACTTGGCGTGCACGCCCATTTTCTTTGCGTTGATCTATTTATCAAGAAAATAAATAAAGTATGTAGAACAATAGGGGGGACAATAGGGGCTATTTGATCAAACGCCAACACTTTCAATATAAGTGTGTCAAAGCTTTGCGCATTCTTTTAAACTCCAACTCCAGCGGCAAAACGGCAAGAGACCTTTGTTCATGTACTTTATTAAAACGGAAAAAGGCCTCCTACAAGGCAAAGCCTTCGATGGCCTTGTACCCGAGTCCGCCCTTCCCCCTGCTGCGACTGATTGGCGGGGAAAAAAGTAATCCGTGGTGGATATCGAAATGAAAACCTTGAACAAGGCGGTCATATGACTCTAGTGTCAGAAGCGCGCGCGGTCCTATTAAGGTGGCTTGATGGGGTTTTCTCGACGCGCTACTCGTGAAGTCAAACCAGCTCATACGTTCCTATCAACGTTGATAGATTCAATTTAAATTTTAATTGGTGGCGTAGCGGTGTGAGCGCTCGCCTCTCATCAATGCTACCCGAGTTCGAGTCCCGCCAGATTCGGTGTTGTATATGAGTAGAGTTGTTTGTTGGTTCTCTCCTGTGCATCGAGGGTTTTTCCGGATTCTCCGGTTTTCCTCCCTCCGCAAAAATCAACTCCTAAATTCCAATTCGATCATGGAATGAGGGCCACAGGTTTGTTAGCCACTGGCTATTAAGTGCTACCCTCGTGAAAAAAGGACATTATTTATTCGTTTGGCATGAAGTAACCTTACCTTATTCTTGTGTTTAATAACAGAGCAGGTAACTATGCCAACTACAGCATTATTGACGATAAAAAACGGGAGAACGATAAACGAAACAAGAGTTCCTCTCCTGAAGAAATAAGCGCTTCGATACTTGTAAGTAGCTACGTTTCCAAGGTCTATATCCCAGATTGGGACCAGAAGAAGCATATCAGAATTTTTTTTGCATAAAACTAAATTCCTGCGAATGTCTTTGACGATCTTTTCCCGGGTGACATGGAAATCTTTTTATGGCATCGCTGATATTTGTCAGGTTTTGCGACATGACTGAGAAATTATTGCATTTTTTATAAGAAAAAAACTTCGGTTTCTTACCTTCAACTTCGTTTCGTAGCTCATTGGAAGAGTGATTTTTTTTATCGATTCAAGGGATTAATACTCCACTTAGCAACAAATTTTATTTCCGGCTTTTGGTTTCCGTTAATTTAAAATGCTCAATCTTCGTTCCCGCGTAACATTTTTTCACGTTTTGCTTTTCTTTACTTCTTTGCAAATATTCGACTGTTTAAAAACTTGAAGCGATCTTTCTACGGATTGGAATTTACTACTGCTATATTTTCCTGCAAGAATCGCTATAAATTGAAGTTCCTGCTAATTTCTTCATATATTTATTCGTTTCTCCTTCCTGGCCTCTACAGAAAGCAATGAATGATTCCTTAATGAGCCATTGTTAGTATAAAACAGGTGACGTATCTTTATTCCAGTTGCCTTGCAATTGTTTGGGGGCGCATCTCATGAGAGCCCAGAGAACGCGCACGCACTTCTTCGTATCCAAAACTACTCCATTTTAGAAAAAAATACTAAATAAGGAACTTGCTTGCTGTAATCCCGGCTAATCTTTGTGGGTTTACTATTTTCACATGTAACAGTTGATTATTGGAAGTTGGATTTCCATCCTGCTTGGAAACGTTGTAAACTTCAATCCTGGTCTTTACCTCAAAACATCAAAATGTTCATTTGTAAAAGGACTTTTCAAACAAAAAACACCACACAAATAACTTTAAAATGGTAGCTACAATTGTAGAAATAATTTTAGCTTTCTAGAATCTGTGAAGAACTAAATAAGCTTTAATCCGAGCCCATTATTCAAATTTGCAATGTTCAGTTCATTAATGCAAGCTTCAAAGCAAGATGGAAATCAAACTACCAATAATAAAATGAATCTTTGAACCATTATAAGAACACATGAGCAGGTTTGACTGTAAAATTAAATCTCTTATTCAACATTTTATTATCTTGCATGTAGACAAAAACATACACTGGATTAGGAGCAGCATTATTTAATGACCTGAGGTGTTTTAAATCTGACGTTAATGAGTACAAGCACCAGGAAGTAGTTAGCCATATTACAAAGCTGTCCAGGAAGGTGGGAGGACATCCCTCCCACTTAGTCCCTGAGCTAGCCTGTTTATCTGATGTTGTTATTTCCTGCACCTCACAAACCCAGAAATCATAATCAAAGAAAGCATTGAGTATGATTTCTTTATGAGGTTAAGTGCAGCATATTTACAGCACTGATGTCAGTCATAGTGCAAATTGATGTAGTTATTGTTACCCATGTAACATTCATTCTCTTCATTCAAATTGTGTCTTCTACCAAAACTAGACATTGCTGATCAGCCTTGCCTTGATCATTTATCCCAACACCCAAGAATCACGAATACAGACTTATAAAATTAAACAAACAAACAGACACACACACACACACAACATGATGCTACAATGGAATTATCTGAACCATAGAAAATTGAATGTTTTTTTTTGAGTTTAAAATCCCTGATCATTGCTATAATGACTACATGATTAAATACTTATGAATGTTTTTCCTTCTCTTGTGGAACATTATGCCTAGAATTATAATATTTAAGAATGATTCCAAACGATGCGAAGCCAAGAAAGAGGGTTTGTATTGTCCACTTCATAGTTGTCTTCATGGAAAATTTCAGCTGCCTAAAATATTAATCAAAGGTTTATCATGGAAAACTTATTTAAAAAGCTCCTTTTTTACTTTTCTTACTTTTCTTAGATCTTACATTAGCATACTTCTCAAGCAGTTACAGGAGTTTTAAAAGGAAAAAAATATGATTATGAGCTTTTCTTACTTACCTACACAATCTGTATGATGCAAAAGCTTCTGTAGCATGGATCAAAACCATTATTCTGAAACTATATCGAATAATATTAAAAAAAACCCTTAGAGCTCTATACCACCTTTTGGAGTTTGCCTTTGCTCAGCCTGGGCTCTGGTGGTGTGCAAATGTACTCTTTGTAATTGTTTTTGTTAATTTTGTACCATCCCCGGAATTCTTTTCTCTGCTTCCTGTTTAAAAAATAATATCCCATAATTTGTGTTGGTGATAACTTACCCAGCTTCAAGAGCCTTTGCATAGTTGTCTTTGAGGTAGAAAAGGAAGTTCCCAATGGGACCAAGAGATGAATATGGAATAAGGTCAGGATGAAAGCAAACCATCTGAAATGACAACACATCTTTATCGATATATAGATGTATAGACATATGGCAAAAAAGACGACATGAGATTGTTCTCGGGGGGGTGACTCCGGGGGTGAACGGGGAAGTTTTTATGGGTGGTGAAAATGAAAAATTTGCAGTAGCTTGAAACGATTGGTGGTATTCAAGCGTAGCAGTGAAAATAATATGCATGACATACCATCGTTATATTGGGCTTGTAGAGAAGCATGAAAAACTTACCCAAAATAAGGTCACAGCAGATAGAATTAAGGCATACCACGTTGATGACGCAAACTCAAAGAAATCGCCCTCCAATTGCACCTGTTCTGGTTCATTTTCATCGCTTCCTCTTTGTGTTGTTCGTCTTCTTGTTGGAGGCGCCATCTTGGATTAGGTCCACAGAGAGGGACTGGCACTAGAGTCAATACCCGCTTGTCCATGGACTGCAGGCTCTAGTCTTTCAAGATGGCGAGTCATGAAGATCAACAAGAAAGCTAAAAAAATCCGACATCTTTTTGGGTTGAAAGATTGATATTAGACGACTTGTTTTGCGCGAAAATGATTATATTAGGACGTATATTAGTGTTTATTGGCCTGATAGCCATTCTTCATGCTGGATATTCTGCTGTTCAGTGTAAGTTATTCCACATGTGTCTCACTGCATGACACTTTACATGACTTAATCTTAACTTACGGTTAATTTTAACTTAGCTAATTATATCCTGTAAAGAGTAGGCTCTGAAGTAATGTGGTTTTCTATTTTCGTACTTTAGGTAGAACATATTACAAGCTTTTAGAGGAGGAATTCACATCTTTACCAATTGATGTAAGTCGAGATCGTAGAATAAGATTTTTTTTAGCTTCCATGTGTGTTGAGTGCCATACCATGGAATATATCATGAGTCACTTGTAATTTCTAGGCTGCGTTCATAATGTATGAGGGGGGGGGGGGGGGGAGTTAAAATTAACCCACCTCTGCCTAGTTTCTGTGTACAACTAGAAAGTGCAAGCGATGTGTGGGGTAGTCTATGGTATTGATGGTTTTCACGTCGGCCATGTTGGAGGACTTTAACAAAAGAATTGTCAATGAATTCTTTTGATATATATCCTCCAACATGGCTGCCATGTCTTATTATTTCATTCTCTTGGGAATGGTTGAAAACTATCAATACCACACGAAAACATTGTATAACTAAAGTATATATACAATACAATGGCTTTTACTGCATTCTGTTTTTGTCTGTATTTTCAATGCTGTTCAAGGCTAAAAATAACATCCGGAAATTTGTCTTACTGGTCATTTTCACCATTAACATCTAGCCAAAAAGGAGATGACTAAGCTAAAGCTAATGTGGCCTGTGATCATGGCCATTGACTGATTGGCCATTTTTTATTTAAGCCCTGGGTGTTGGATGAATATAAATTAGATGACCTTGAAGAGTTCTTCAAGTGATTGCCTAGACCCTTATATTCATTGTTAACCATTACCTTTGTTAACTCATGCTTTGCACTTTGATTTCTCTAGATCTACATCCAGTGTTTACTTGGCATGTTACTTGGATGTATTGGAGTAGTCTTAGTAGCAGGAGAGTTTAAGGAGATCCGTGCTGCCGCAGAAATGGCTAGCAAGTAAGATTAAATCACTGGATTATAGCACTCGCATGGATTAATACTACCATATTTGACACATTAGGGACTGGTTATGTACAGGGAGGGAGAGAGGCCAGTGCAAACATGGGGGCCAGTAATTTTTAATAAAAAAATCTATGTAATAATTAATATTTATTTAAGTGTTATTTCTATTTCTTCTTTCAGATCTTGGGAGTCTTTAGGAAACAGACCATCATTTTACACTTTTAATCACAGAGGAAGAGCAATGTTTTCAAATATACCACAGAGTGGTAGCTGGTGACAAGCCACAGAAAATATTTTGCCATCTTTTCTAGAGATACAAAAAAAACCTCATTAATACATACTGAACAATTTATTTGGCTATGTAAAATGAATATATACCAAAGTTAAATACTGCCATAACTTAGAACCCCTTGTAATTTTCATATCTAGTTATGTTCGAATAAGAACACAAACTAGTGAAAGTTTTTCTCTGAACTGTCAGAGTTGTGATGCTCAATTATCATGACTTTGCAACATTTTGATTCTCTGTTTTCTTCGACATTTCTTTAAATGTTTTGGTAATTTTCATCTCATTTGAACAGGCCCTCTTTCCCTGCTAGCAGAGCCTATTTTCCTTTTGTTTTGGTGGAGTGAAAAAAATAGACTGCCGATGTAGGACGTTATACTTGTGATGCCTGCGTGGTGTAACTTAGCAACACTGTCATGGTTTTGACAGCAGCTCTCATCAAACAACGTTTAGTGCCATGATGTGTTACATATTATCATGCGCACTACATGTAACACGTTAAAAACTGGTCTTAAAACTGGTTTTGTTTGTCTATGATTGTGAATGGCAGTTTATCAAACAAAACGCTCTACATCGCCAGAGTCTCCCTCTTCACTGCCTAAAAGAAGGGAGAGAAAGAGGACTCTGCTAGCAGGGAAAGACCCTCTAAGATAACTGACCAATCAGAAGGATTTTAGAAATGATCTGGCTTTTGATGTCCAGCGAATAGTATGGATACATTACATAACAATTATTTTACATTGTACAATATATACTGAGAGACCTTGTATAAATTATATTTGAATTGATAGCACCATGCTTTGCTATATTGCTATTTAGGCAATGTAGCAATAGTAATCTGGAAGTTAGCTTACCAACATTATTGTAAAACATTTAGAATATTTCTTTAAGTATTACAAGTACAGTTCAGTACTTATGTCACAAGCAATTAACCCAGACATTGCCTGATCTTAATACTCTTCTTCTTCTTTATGCTTCGTGATCTGACTAAAGGAAAATGCCTTACAGTCTCTAGTTAATCTTGAAGCATATACATAAATATATCATTAAATACTATAAAAACCGCAAATTTGGCGTAAAAAAACGTCTACGTTCCTTATGATCCAGCCAACCACCCAGTCCATTCCAGCTATGTGCAGTTCCAGATTTTCCAAAATTAAAAAACACTCAAAATTCGGGCAATTAGAAGAGGAAAACAAGTTTTAGGTGGGTATGTTTTTGTTATACATTAAGATTATCCAAATCAAAAGGTGCCAAATCAAAAGGTGAAAAAAATTTTTGATTCAAGATTGAGTAACTGACTGAGGCCCAGTCACTTGCAATCTATTCAGTCACAATCAATCTATTCCAGTCACATCCAGATAACATCAAATTTATTTATCTTAAAAGCATCTTTAATGGAGGAAAATTATTCGTAAAATTCTGTTACGATCCACAGAGTCACCTATACAAATTATGTTTACAGTCCTTTGAAAAACATTTGCCGCTGACCGGCTTCACAAGACTTCAACCAGTGCCACGATTCAAAAGATTTTTTAAAAAATTGTTTTTTTTTTGTGCAAAATTTTGGATACAATCATAAGTTATATACAATGATGCTGCAAATACGGCGTAAAAAAAACGTATACATTCCGTACAATCCAGCAAGTAAAGTCCAGTCCCTTCCAGCTATGTACGGTTCCTGATTTTCCAAAATTAAAAAACACTCTAAATTTGGGCATTTAGAAGAGGAAAACAAGTTTTAGAAGTTGGGCATGTTTATGCTATGCATTAAGATTATCCATGGCTTTTCAAATGGCGAAAATTAAAAACGTTTTACTGGGTTGCCTGTGCACCCCAGTCATAAAATGCCTTTGGTTTATTTTGTAGTCTCAGTTCTAGCGAAGTGTGCATTCTTGTGCAAGAGTACCCATATGGATTTGAATGGCATGTTCAGAAGTGTTTAGAAGTAATATAATTGAGCAGTAAAAGAAGACTTTCTAGGATTAAAATTCAGATATTTATTAATTTTAATACAGCTACTCAATCTGGCTTTAATAGTGGGTTAGTATAGCCTAAAGGAAAATATGGCTTTCAGTCTCTAGATAATCTTGAAAGCATATACATAAATATATCGTTGAATAGAATTGGAACTCATCTGATCAAATCTTCGCCTTGCTGGTCATTTCGACCAGTAACTTAACTTTGAGCCAGAAACTGACCGAGCTAATTTGGCCAGCTATCATGACTAGAAAACGGCCAGCTAACATGTCCATGGCCAGCTGTTGTTTTTAGCCCTGAGGGATGATATCCAATGCTGTTCTTCCCCTGTTGTCCTTGATCTGCTGTAACCCAGGATTCCTGTCCACCAACAATTGAACTATTTCTTTATGACCTTTTTCAGAAGCCTGTGATATGAGCCAAGAAATGTTGTACAAAATGAAGATTAAATTCTGTAATCATTTCAATAGGAAAGTGATCAAAATATAAGTACCCATATCTAGAGGATTTGGTTCTTCAAACAATCAGTTGCACCTTAATAATCATTAGTATCCTTGGAAGGAGGTATTACTGCAGTTTTCAAAATTTTTGCGGAATCAGTAATTGCGAGCTGCAACTGAAATTTGGTATTTCACTGCCGTCAATAAAAATAATCAGGTGGTACCTTTTATGTTCTTGACTGACTGCAGTGATAAACAAATTTCACGAAAAGCCATTGAAATGTCGGTATTTGTAGAATATAAAAAAACGCAGTAAATGATAAGCATGCAAATTCAAATTTCTATCAGCTTACTTTATGGAGTGCTGTTTGTCCATCAGTATCACAAAGTGTAGGGTCTGCTTGATGCTGAAGGAGCAGATTTACAACTCCAATACGTCCACAGTAGGCAGCCCTATGTAGTGGCGTGACTTGGCCAGACCTTGTCTGTGCATTTGCACAAGCTCCCTTCATTAGAAGAAGCTCACAAACTGCAAAATGCCCACTGCGGCTTGCATAATGCTGCAACATGCATAAGCAAGTCACAGGTAAATACTAAATCCATCATATCATATCCCTCTGGTATATTGTGCACTCAAAAAATTTGGGTTCTGAAGATCATTTCTTTTGTAATAATATTTAATTAAACCAATTACTATGTTCAAACATTGAAAATAATTAACCACACAATTGGAAAAATTGGTGTCCAAGTTATTATCTACAAACCAGCGCAGTGTAACCGGAACTATCAACAGCATTGGGGTCACCTCCCTTATTCAGGTAGTCCTCGACCTTTTCAAATTCCCCGTCCATCGCTGCGGTCCAGACGCCTCGTGCGAAATCCATTTCGGACATATTTTGGCCATAACTTGACGAGGAATGACATTTACAACACCCTCCAATATGTTCTTCCATTGTTGTTGACACAATTCCCGGCACAATTGTTTAAAAAAACAACGACAACCGAGCCCTCAAAAGCCACGGCAGTATAAAATTTTGTATCACTTTATAAAAATACGATGTGTTTTGTTATTTTGCAGTTTTTTTCTATTCATGATTCAATAACATTTCAACCTTCCATTTTGTTTTTTCTCTTTCTCTGCAGTTTCCGACAGGCGTTCCATCCAATTGAATTATATTTCGCGTGGGGTATGGCACTACTCGTTTCAGACTTCCATGCAAGCGCGGCCAAAGTTACTTCTGCAAAAACGTTTTGAAAGTTTTATTGTCAAGTATCGTATTTTTTCGTTGTATTGTAAGCCAAAATGACTCGAGAAGAACTCCACAGCCATCGTCACAGAAGCAGAAGTCCTGGACATTCTCGGAGACATCGAAAAGCAAGATCCAGGTCGCCTTCTTGGCCAAAATCTCGGTCTCGTTCACGAAGCAGAAGCAGAAGTCATAGTTTAGAACGTGAACAGTACGTAGAAATATAATAACTTGAATTTTAATGTTGTAACCTTAATTCCTTTTAAATTCATTCTAAATAGCATCTACTGGCATCATATCTTGAATATTGAATGTTTTGGTATCAACAGAGCAGTAATAGATAATATATTAAAGCATTGACTGTCAAAAACTCCCAAATGATGTATAGGGCTAAAATGTTACAAACATAAGCTTATGAGCTTTCTTTGATTTTCAGTTTTAGAAAAAAACAGAAATCATCTGAAGAGCTCGCCATGGAACGGTAATATATAAACTTTGAAATGTTGCACATAATTATTGCTTTAACAACTTCTCCCCTGTGTTTCCCCCCCACAAATACACTTTACTAGTTTCATATATTTTCCAATCTTAGTCCACCTACATTTTGGGTGCTCTGTGACCCCTGTGGATGCCAGATTTTTGTAGCTATTAATAAATGCATGAGATAAACAATGTCTTATTTTTAACAGCCGCAGAGCAATGAGAGAACAAATAATGAGTGATGGTGTCCCTGAGGTATGGGGGCCTGTTCCACGAGAACAGCCAATAGAGTAAGTTGAAACAATTATACACTATATCATTGACTTTCATCACTCAGCAGCAGCCAAGGTTATTCCCTTGAAAATAAACACCTTTGAGAAGTGTCTAAATTTGTATTTAATCAAATGGACTGTGCTGTGAGATAAAGAAGGCATTAAGTTTTTCAGAAGACATAATCTTTAATAATTTTGTTAGGATCAAAACAAAAAAAAAGCATTTCAACTACATGTATTAAGGAGGTTGTTATGTTCCATCTTTTAGTTCTGATGATGAAAGGAAAAGGCTCCATCCTACATTAGCAAATGGCCGAAAAAGTAAGTTATACGATCATAGACTCCTTTTACAGAACAGTTTATTTATTTATTATCACACAATGTGACACTGTAATTTTTCATACATTCTTCCATTTTTATATAGTAACCCAAATGGAAAAGGGGTTGGGATGGAATACCGAGGGAAGGAGAACAAGGGAGAATGGGGAATAAAGGGTCCAGACTCTCTAAACACCCTGCTCCCTTCACCTCACAACCAGCCCTGGGCTTACTACAGTATGCAAGCTATTTTCCTTTTTCACAACCAAGAATTCTCTCTATTTTTTGCCCTTTTTGGTATATATAACCAATACCAAAATTAAATACCTGTATTTTTAATGCATATGTATTTAAGTCTGGTATTTATCACTTTTATTTTCTCATTCACAAAGGCAAAAAGGACACAGATAGTGAGAGTGAAGAAGAAGCACCAAAGAAAAAGCATAAGAAATCAAGTAAAAAGAAGAAGAAGAAGCATAGATCAAAAAAGAGGTAACATTTATTTTAGTATCTTCATAAGACATGAAAGTGGAGATCGTTACTAATTGTGACTAAAACATGCCTTGATTAATCCTTAGTTCATTGTGAGTTCACCTTGGTGTGGCCTCATGTTTAGGGACTGGGCTTCCTGTGGATATGATGGGGCCACATTATATATCATGCATTACAGATGTTTTATTGATTATTTGCAGTAGGAAACACTCAAAAAAGAGAAAGAAGAGAAAGGAAAGTGAGAGTGAAAGCGAGGAAGAATCTTCAGGTAATATTGATGTTGATTGTTAATAAACATTAAATAATTCTTCATCATGACCATGATTATGACTATTGTGTTCATTGAAATTTAATTTTCCAGAGTAAACGGTTACCTAAAGGTGCAATTATTACACAAAGTAATTTTCTCTGCAACTTGTCTCACAACAGGGTTGTAACGAAAGTTGCAAGAGTTTCTACAGGGTGCGGAGACACAATCGTTGCCAAAAGTAGAAACAAATTCAACTTTTCATAGCGATTGCTGCAACTTGCCTTGTAACATTTTTCAAATTGTGCTGTAGGTCACTTCAGGCTGCAATGCTCTATGCAACTTGTGGTCACAACGCTGTTGTGAGACAAGTTACAGGGAAAATTGCTCCGTATAATTCAATGCTCCTTACAACTATTCTCTTTACAAACTAATTATTGTAGATGGATCAGAACTAGAATGGGAGGAGGCAAGTGTAGACAAAGTTACTGTAGAGAAAAAGCAAATAAAATGTAAGTATACTGTTTTTCAATAAGAAAGAATTTACTTGTGATTTTCATGTGGTGCCTATGGGTATGACTCCCAGGGTGAGTTCTACCAGGGGTGTTCCAACCTCTTCAATGAACACTATTCTTAACTCTCATAAGAAAAATCCTGTCATTCCGTTATTAGCTAAGAAAGATGACAAGGAAGAAGAAAGTGAAGTTGTAGGACCACTTCCCATAATGCAAGATGGCACTACACCAGAGCTACGAGAGTAAGTGAAATCTTGATTCTTCTTTTTCACATTAAGTCATTGCAGCCATTTGGGTGGATTTCTCATTAGCTAATGTTGTTCATACCACCAACATGGCTTCCATCTTTTTGGCATTTGAATCCTTTGGAAATACTTGCAAATGATGAGGCATAGCAGGAGTTGGTTAGTTCATGGTTCTTGGAGATACAGGTCCACAGTTTGATCATCAGGATCTCCATGTCTCTTAATCTGTCTAGCTTCTTCAGCTTAGAGTATTATTTATAAATAGAGCATTCCCTGATAAAACAGGGTGTAAAGCATGCATTGTCAATACCAGTCACTTTACTTTTTTTTACTTGATTAATAATTCTAAGTTTTTCCCTTACAATCACAAAATATCTTCAACTTTAAAAAGTTGGGTGCGTTATTAACTATGCATTTTCTTTAGCTTTGGAGGCGCACTGTTGCCTGGTGAAGGTGAAGCTATGGCAGAATATGTAAAGATGGGAAAACGTATTCCACGGCGTGGTGAAATTGGGTTGACATGTGATGAGATTGCATCTTTTGAATCTTCTGGATTTGTAATGAGTGGTAGCAGGTATGTAGCAGACTTCCCATGGACCTTAGTCATTTATGTTCTTTATTATTTACTTCACTTATATTAGAGGAGTTCTACAGACACCAATGTTGTTGGGCAGAAGCAATGCATCTACAGGAGTTTTCATTTTTCAATAAAAGTAAAAAATTCTTTTTACAATAACTTACAAATTTCTCACGCGCTGATTGGTTGTTTTTTATCATCAATTAGAGGTCAGACAGATAAAGCTGATGTCAAAGAGCGCGTGCTCTTTCCATTGGTTGTTTTGATCACTAAAAATGAGAAGTTTTTATCGTTTTTGTTATTGTAAAAAACGAATAGACATCAGTTTTTTTTATGTGTCTGTCCTCTTATTGACAATAAATTTCGTCATCACATTGTTAAAGCAGTATGCGGATGCACTCGGCTACACCTCATGGATCTACACTACTTTGACAATGTGATGACGCAATTTATTGTCAATAAGAGGACAGACACATAAAAAACTCATGTCTATTTGTTGAATTTCTTTCCCCAATGACATGACTGCTATGAAATCCCTCATTACATTATAAGTTCAAAATAGTTGCCTTCATGTTTAAAGTGGTGAATAATTGTTTTTTTAGACACCGTCGAATGGAGGCTGTACGTCTACGGAAGGAAAACCAGATTTACAGTGCAGATGAGAAGTATGTTACCTCTTTATAATTAACTTTTTTGCCTTATTGATTTTTCAACTATTTCCATTATTTATTTTGTTTTATTTATTCAAAATTACTCTTTCTTTTAATCTACAGGCGTGCATTAGCAATGTTTAACTACGAAGAGCGATCCAAGAGAGAAAACAAAATTCTGTCAGATTTCAGGGAGCTTGTTCACCAGAAAACAAAGGGAAAGAAATAATACTGCCAATCTTTGGGTTTATGGTCATAAAATCTATAGAGAAAGACACTTAGTCACCCTAATACTCTTATCCTAGATTCATTTCTGTTTTTGATATTAATACTTTGAGAGGTACCAGAGATTAAAATGGCCAGCCATCAGATAATGTCCAGTCAGAATTGGAACTTGTTGGACCAGATTTTATCTTGCCAGCCATTTGTACCAATAAGGGTGAGCCAGGAACAAGCTATGACTGAGTTAAGACTACTTTGGTTATTACTATGACCAGTGACTGACTGGTGGTTATTTTCAGCCCTGGAGGCATCAAGGGTTTTGGATTCCACCTACATGTATAACAAATTACTAAATTCGGACAAAACATCAGATATCTTGAAGTTATTAAGATTGCAGGGACATGGAATTGACATGTTGGGCATTGGATCAACACGACAGAGTATCTAAATATGTGTCTGGTTGTGCAGTGGATGCAAAATACGAAAATTGCATGAAAACAAATAGCTCTTATTTAGTCCGAAACACAAACATAAAATCTATATCACATGCAAAGTATGGTATACATTTTTTTTATTGTATTAATCATTTTGTAAATATGTTATATACTGTAATTTTATTCCATTTACATGTAATAACAGAAACACAAGAAATGATAAAGAAAAATATTAGACACTTGTGATTACATTGTTTATCTACTTTTAATTTATCATAGTGAATATAATTGATACTCTCATTCTAATTTAATAATTCAGGTGCACAGAAATAAATGCTTGTCGTTTTTGGGGGATTAATTTCTTTTGTTATAATTGTGGAATTATTAATTTGCACTTTCAAAACTAAACAAACTGGATATATTACGCAAAACGTTTGAAAACTAAGAAAACTTATGTCTCACTATCACTCCCTTGGTCGGTATCAGAGGCAAGGACAAGCTGATTTTCTTTTTCTAGGCTTTCGTTCACAGATTTTATGTCATTCTTAGTAGGTACATCCTAGAAATCATGATGAAAACTTGGTAATTCTGGGTCTTTTTGGATTTGTTTGCAAATCTGCCTTTGATTTTTTGTCCACTCTGTGTACCAAAAATATTCAGACTCTTGGGTGGGACTAGTCATGTAACTTTCTTCATTTTCAATGTCTTTCTGATACAGTTCTCTCAGATGCTTCCTTTCTGTCTTAGAACAGGCCCCATTGTCACACATCACTTCATTAGGAACATCTATTAATGCTTCTCTAGAGAAAGGATTCATATTACTGTTCTTTAGGTGATCTCTATTCCTTGCATTCTCTGATTTGTCTTCTTTGTAATCATTCTTTTCATACTCCCATCCACATTGGCTCCCTAATTCAACTCCCTCAAATACTTCTGACTCTGGAATACACACATCATTTTCATCCAAACTTTCATTTCTTATTCTATGGCAAGTTTGACGAAGTTCCTTTGATTCTGGTAATAAATTTTGAATTTCTTTGCTTTTTGTTCTTTGTTCTTTGACCCATTCTGTATATTGAAAGTTTGATTCAGTCCAATTCATGTCTGATTGAAGGTGATTTGAACTCTTACACTGTTTAAATTTCTTGCTCAAGCTTACTGTCCAATCTTTAGATCTTGGTTCAGATAACACTTCATCATGTGAATCATTCTGTAACTTTTTACACTTTGATTTTTGCTCTAAGGCCCACTGCGAAAAACGAAACTGAGACTCTGTGTCAGAATTGATCTCATCAAAAATATCTTGGTCATATTTTTTGTTCAAATTACTAGAACCTGATAATGAACTTCCACCAGAGTTTGCCCATAGCTCTGTTCCTTTTTCACTTATACCAGGACTATTATCTTGAAGCTCCTTGGATTTTCTTTTCTGTTCATCAACCCACTGCGTATAGTGGAAACTGTCAGAATCTTTTTCATCATCATTATTGAAACTACTAGGAAATAGACTCAAAGGACAAGTTGGAGATTCAGCTGTCATGGATTTCAATTTCTTTGAAACTGGACTTTTTATTACATCATCTTGACTTGAATTAATAAATGGTTCATATTGATTTGTTGTTGTGGTATTGAATTGATGTAAACCATGTAAATCATCATCAGCAGATGAGCAGGGCTTTGACACTTCAATTGGCAATACTCCACTTATATTAAGTTTGTCTGTCTCATTTTGAAGTCTTTCGCTTGAAGTTATGCCATCATCCCCCCACAGTTGCAACTCATCCTGGTCTGTGGGAATCAAATCGAATATCAACATAAATTCAAAGTCGTGTGGCATTAGCTATGGAATGGAGCCTACTACTTGAGGTGTGTGTGTGTCTTGTGTTATGGCTGTATGGCTGTATAATGCATGGGGAGGGGTGGAATGTAGGAGAGAGAGTGCTACAGATATCAATTAATGGTTTTAAATCACGCACTATCCAAATATCCTGTAACTTGATTGGTAGAAAATGAATATCCTCACAGGTATCTGGGTGTGGTGGGGTGCAGGTAAATAGCTCTAGGGTATGGAGGGAAAGGAGGGGGAGGGGGTGTTAATGCACGAGCAGAATTTAGAAATTACTCTTATTGGTTCCTACCAACCTGTAGTCATTTTGTGTCGTCGTTTTGAAATAGGAGTCGTGTAGCTTTGCAACACATCTTTTTTCCCAAGTCCATCATCGTTTCTCTCTTCACTTTCAGACTTCTTGTTTTCTTGGTCCTTTGAACCAGCAGGCTTAAAAAACCGCTCTACTTTAGCCTGTTTTACACGAGATAACATCTCTATAAGTCTAGGAGACATTGGTGTGCTAGAGATACTAGTAACCACTCCTGGTAGGTGGTCGGTTTTGATGACTGACTGCTTCTTTCTTCCTTTACGTGTTCCTCTTGCATTTTTCTGCTTTAGTGACTGAGCAATTCTTCTCGTATTCTTAGTTGTGAGCCACTTCCCACACCCTTGATCGCTTCCTTGATTGCCGAACATTTGTGCAAAGTTTGAAAGTTCTTTCAAGTCTTTTAGAGCAGGAAAGTCCAAGCAAAGAAAGCTACTAGTAACTTAGCTCGAAAACAATACTATTTTCTGTTACTAAAATTAAGCTTAAAGTATCACAACTGTCCATGAATTTTTGTTTCCATAAATGCTTATTAAGGAAATGTAATCAATAATCTAAATATATCAAATATTGATTTTTTATGTTTTGATTGAAAAGCCCGCCATCATATCTTTTGGGAATATTCAAAATGGCGCGCCAAATTGATACCAGTCTATCTCGGCTCCAGAATATAATAAACTAGGGAGGGGAGGGTTGTCAGATATTTTTAGCGAATCAATCCTTAAAAAGTCATTAATGCAAAATTGGATTGAATTATAGGTTAAGAAAGTAGATTTAAATACATATTTTTAAATTGTAAGTAGTTTTGAAAGAAAAACTAATAAATTGTGCTTTTGATGTAGAACAAAGATATCCCCTCATACCACCCCCCTTGGCAGTCTTACGTGCTCGATCACTCGACTACACTAGCAAGCCATCAGTATGATATTGACCCCGAAATAAAAGGGTTGTTTGAAAAATGAATCTCAACAAAAGTACAAGTGAACACAAAGAAAAACCATGTAACATCATCGCCGTAGACGTAGGAACTACCCTTTTAACATGTCATCTGTTTGATAAATCCGGCATTTCTAAGTACAATACTACAAGAAAGGTAAAGTGTCGTTGTTATGTTGTCAAGTGGTTCTCGTAAACATTGCATTGGCGAACCGATTTTTACTCTGCCTTTAATATAAAGTTGATTGAAAAGAAAGCTATACGGTAACCAACTTATTCATTGTTCTGTCTTATTGAATATTAAGCTTATATAACTATAAGAACAGACGTAATCTATTTGATTATAAGTCTTGTTATCAAATGTACAGTTGAACAAAGTTCAAAGTACGTTGTGATTAACCTCTTTTATTCATTTTGTAACCGGCGGCAAGGCGCTCAGCTATGAATCAGATTGCAAGTGGTTTTGACAAAAGAATTTATTGAAAAATTCACACAACTTTACAATACTCGAAAAAAAACGGGAACGAGATTACAGGATATCTCTAATGAAAACAAGAAAAATATTTACAATGAGATAAAATAAATTTGTAGCTTATCTAAATAGCTAAAAAGTTATGAATAGAATACAGTCTTGCTAGATATAACTAGAAACGGAAATACGTAAATTACGTCACAGGTAATTTGAATATTGCATACTGATTAGCAGTGTTTACAATACGCGAGTGAAAATTACTAGGTTGCAAAGTTTAATGTACAAGTCGGTAAACCGTTTAAAATGAACTAAACCAATGGAAAAAAGCAATAGGAAAAATTGACTAGAGGTTAACTATGGCTTTAGGTAAGTATTTTAACCTTTGTTTATGACAAACTAAGAATTACACGGTTTACTGAACACGCGGTCGCGACAATGACCTTGAGTGTAGAGTTTAAGTAGCGAACAAATTAAAGGTTGGAAAGAAAAGGTCTTTTATCCCGCAGTTAAGGCTATTTATCGTAGTAAAAAGGTTAAACAAGCGAGTAAGGCGGTAGCGATCCTATAGTAAACGTTTTAAAGAGTTTAAAAGACAAGATACACTCAGCGTGATTACTAAATTACTACTGCGTGAATAACTTTGTACTAAATTACGCGCTAATGCGACTAGCATTACAACAACATGAAACGAATGCTTAACAAATATATAAATAATCTAAGCTATAAAATATAACGACTAGTTAACGATATTAACATAGATTTGTCCTAAATCTATCCTAGGTATAAGTGTAAAAGGCTTCAAAGATTCATACCTTTACATCGTAGAGAATTCCTTGTCTTGATATGTGCAACGTCTTCAAGAACTTTTACTACACTGATTTAAGCTTAGTTTGGGCCTATTTTTATGGAAAAACCTGCATTCTTAAGACCTTACACATCCTATGCAAGGTTGCACGCCCTAGGCGCAAACAGGATGTCCCAAACACGAACTTACGTAAACAAGCGCCAAACCTAGGCATGACTCACTGTAATGTAATTACGTACGGAAATTATTTCTTGCTTACGCATTTTCCACGCAAACGGTTAACTAAAGAATTACATTCCTATGTGTACACGAGGCATTCCTAATTAAAAATATAGATTTATGACTAAATAATTACTGTCCAAAATAGTGTCTTTTGACTCTGTCACACTTGCCCCTCCTTTTTGTTTGCTTCGTCCTCGAGCAAATTCAGGAACAATGATACGCAGGTGGACTCGTCAGTGCTGAAGTGCGGATCTTGGAAGATTATAGAGGTTGCTGTGTTGGCCTGCCGTTGTCCTTGTGGAACGTCGGAGTACAGGTGCAGCCAGTTCTTCCTCAGACGCATCATCACTATCATCATCATCATCAGGTTCAGCTGGTTCTGTCATTGGTTGAAAGGCGATTGTCATTCCTCCAATGTCATCTTCTTCATCTGATGATTCTGGCGATGCAGTACATGTTTGTCTAGACCTGTCAGCTTGCTTGTGTCGTCCTCGTATCTCCAGCATTGGTCTTGGACACACTTGCATTTCTCCTTGACTAACAACTTTATCTCCTCCATGTCCATCAGCTCTTTCAACGACATATGTATTGTTGTCTCTTCGTTCGACGATTTTGTACACTTGGTTGTCCCATTTATCTTGAATCTTGTTTCTTCCTCTGACTTTACGGTTGCGAAGGAGTACTCGCTCTCCAACTTGTAGTGGTTCGGCCAGTGCTCTGCCCTTCTGGTCATGGATCTTCTTTCTGACGGTAGCAGCTTCCTTCAAGTTTTGTGTCACAGTGGTATAAGCTTCTCGTAGACGAGTCTGGTGCTTGGTAATCCATTGCTGGTTGTCTACTGTCACTTGTCTGTCATCATCAGGAAGTAGAATGTCCAAAGATAGCTTTGCATCTCTACCAAACATCAGGTAGAAGGGTGAGTATCTAGTCGTTGCATGTGGCGTAGCATTATAGGCGTAACATAACTCTTTCAGGTGTTCAGGCCACCTTCTTTTCTTTTCTGCTGGTAGAGTTCTTAGAAGCTCATGTAGTGTACGGTTGAATCTTTCGCACTGCCCATTTCCTTGAGGATGATAGGGGGTTGTCCTTGACTTCTTAATTCCATACACTGCACACAACTTCTTGACTAGTTCTGCCTCAAATGACTTGCCTTGGTCAGAGTGTATTCTTTGGGGGATTCCATACACAAGGAACCATTCTTTAATCAGGGTCTTGACTACGGTTGTAGCTTTCTGATCACGGGTAGGTACAGCAATTGTAAACTTTGTGAACACATCTGTTAACACGAGGACATTTTCTCTTCCATCTGTTGCAGGCTCAAGCAAGGTAAAATCCATCGCTAGCACTTCCAATGGCCTAGTAGCTAGTAGGCTGCCCATCGGCGTCTTGACTGGAAGGTAGGATCCTTTGGCAATGACACATCTTTCACAATTTGAGATCCATTGCTTCACATCTCCTTGCATACCGGGCCACCAACATCTTTTCCTCAAGAGCTGTTCTGTCCTGTCTTGTCCTTGATGTCCACATTGATTGTGCGCACCCTTCAGTACTTGTGATTTCATTGATGTGGGGAGTAGCAGTAACCGAAGCTCACTTCCCTGTCCGACTCCTGTACGGCGGTAGAGAACTCCATGGCTTTCCTCAATCCTGTTCCAGTGACTAAGCAACTTCCTTGTATCCCTTGTCTCTTGTTGGCTTTGCCTTTTACTTGGCCGACGTCCAAGGTTTCGGTAGTGGAGGAGACGACTGATACATGGGTCCTCCTGCTGTAGTCGTTGGATCTCTGTGAGAGGTATGGTTGGGAATGAGGTTGCTTGCTCCTCCAGTGCACTTGTCTCTGTGTTGCTTATGAACGCTGCTGATACCATCAAATGTTGACGTACCTCTTCTGGTAGGTCTGTAGTATTGGTAGAGTAGGCTAGGGTGCTTCTTACTTCAACTGTGGTTGGTTCTTCATCTCGGTTGATGCGACTTAGAGCATCTGCATTCTGGTTGTGACGTCCAGGGCAGTACTTGATGGTGAAGTTGAAGTTTGCTAACTCTGCAGCCCACCTCTGCTCCACAGCTTTCAGCTTACTCTTTGACTGTAGGTATGTCAGCGGGTTGTTGTCTGTGTAGACGACAAACTTCGATCCCAGCAGGTACTCCCTGAACTTCTCACATACAGCCCACTTCAAGGCTAGTAGTTCCAGCTTCCTCGATGAGTAGTTCTCCATGTTTCACTCTCCACCTCTCAGGCCTCGGCTGGCATAAGCGATCACTTTGACTCTTCCGTCCTGTTCTTGGGACAGCACGGCTCCCAATCCTTCGTTGGACGCATCCGTCTCTAGGATGAAGGGCTTGGTGTAGTCCGGGTAGGCCAGCACTGGTGCTGAGGTTAGTAGATTCTTTAACTTGTTGAAGCTCTTTTGGCACTCTTCTGTCCACAGTACGCCAATCTGCTTCCGGGTGGTCTTGTTACTTCCTCCGCTCCCGAGCTCAGCAACTAACTTGTGCAGCGGGCCTGCCATTTGAGCGAACTTGGGGACAAATCTTCTGTAGTATGACGCGAAACCAAGGAATGATCGCAGATCGCGCACTGTCTGGGGGACTGGCCACTCGTTAACTGTCTTTGTCTTTTCAGGGTCTGTCTCGACACCGTCAGCAGAGACCACGTGCCCCAGGTAGGACACCCGATCTCTGAAGAGTTGACACTTGGTTGGTTCAACCTTTAATCCATGATGCTTCAGCTTACTGAATACCGTTTCCAACCGCTCAAGATGTTCTTCAATGGTGGATGAGAAGACTATGATGTCGTCCAGGTAGACCATCAGGGTGCGAAGTATGTCCTCTCGGAAGACTCCTTGCATCAACCTTTGGAAGGTCGCTGGGGCATTCTGTAGTCCAAACGGCATCCGAGTGTACTGAAACAAACCCATGGGCGTTGTGAACGCAGTCTTGTGCTGATCATCAGGATGGACTTCAACTTGATTGTAGGCTGATGCCAGATCTATGGTGGAAAAGTACTTTGCGCCACGCAGTGCCTCCAGTGATTCCTCTATCCTTGGTAGGGGGTACTGATCACGCTTGGTTTTCTGGTTCAGCTTCCGGTAGTCGACGCACATCCTCAAGGCTCCAGACTTCTTTCGTACAAGCACTATTGGGGAGGCATAGTTACTCTCACTTGAACATATCACTCCTTTTTCTAGCAAGTCTTGTAGATGCTGTTGCACCTCCTGGTATTGGTTTGGAGGAATCCTTCTGTAACGCTCTGTGACAGGCACATCATCGTCTGTGTAGATGCGATGATATGTTGTCTTTGTACAGCCAAGGTCCTCCTTACATGAAGCGAACACCTCTTCATTTCTTTCGAACATCTGGAGAGCTTTCTCCCTCTGAAGTTCCATCCCGGGGAAATGTTCCAGGGTAATCCCGTGAGGGGGTGTCTGTATCCTTTGCCAACGTACTTTGCCCACAGCTTCCCGTTGGGGTGGCATCTGAGGGTCAGCACTAAGGTTACAGCACACTGTCACCATGTTATTCTCGTGTAGGAACTCCAACTGCTCTCCTCTCTTGACCATCTCTCCATCTCGCACAATTCCAATCCGCGTCCTCGGCTTTAGCCATATGTCCTTTGCCGTCTGGTTGGCAACTCTGACATAGTAACACGTCTTGGTAGTATCCACGAGAGTACTGGCCACGGTGAGGTTTCCTTCTACTGGTACACCAAGGGGTTCGATCACAGCATCAGTGCCCCATGATGGGCCTGTGACCAAGATATCAGATTCTGTGAAAGCAGGGACCCAGACTTTGTTTGAGCCGGCTACTTTCACGAACCCAGTTTTACGTTTACTCTTCTTCTCTTCATCTTGCAGGATCTGTTGGTATTGGGGCACCTGCCCAAGAACGTTGGTTCCCAGTAGGCCAGGTACCCTCCTCTGCATTACTGTAGTGGCTGCTGTGTCCTTCGTGATGAAGATGCCGCACCCAGGGACCACCACTCCTCCAATCTCTACTTTAGCGACGATATATCCAATGTAAGGGATGTCCAAACCGTTAGCTCCTCGCAGCTGCAGTAATCTTGTTTCAGGGTGTAGGTCTCCTAGGGTTGGCTGTAGCTTTTCCCTGTAGAACGACTCGGTGATGAGGGTAACCATGGAGCCCGTATCCACTAAGCTTTTCACAGGTACTCCGCCAATCCTCGCCACCACTGTGGGACTTGTCCCGACAAACTTTTCGTTCTGAAAAAGAGAGTTAGAGCCACTACAGTTCCTCTCCACGGCGTGGCTCACTGCCGTGGAGAGCTGGAGTTTGACTCCTTCTGTGGTGCTGCTGGTGCCTTGTCTTTCAGGGGCTTTGGGCAGTTCGGCCGAAGATGTCCAAGCTCGTGGCAGTTGTAACATCTCCTCGGACCACGTGGGGGACTTCGTGGTGGTGATGGGCTTGCTAACTTCATGGTAAGTTGGGTTAGCAGCTTCTGCTGCTCATCCAGCAATTTTTGTTGCTGCATGAGCCTCTCCACCAGGGCCTTCTGTCCTGCTGTAAGCTCTTGGATGGCATTTACTTGGTTGCTCTCCACCAACACCTCCTTGGCTGCTGCATGGCGATGTGCTCCTCTATCTGTGTCTTCCGAGCTACGATAGGCCTCTTGCCTCACCTCGTTGAAGGTCTTCTCGGGATGTTCTCTGATATAGCGCTTGAGATCCCTGCGCAACAGGTTGTCACGCAAGTTCTCAACGAATGTGTCTCTGAGGTTCTGGTCCTTGTTTTCCAGGGCTCCTACGTGTACTCTGGTTATGTGCTCCGCCATCGACATCAGGGCATGGGCAAAGTCCTGGATGGGCTCCCTGTCACCTTGTTTTCTGGCGAAAAACCTCTGGAGAAGCTGGGTCTTGGTGAGCTTCTCTCCGAAGACGTCTCTCAGAATCCTGAAGAAACCCTCCGGGTCTGTCCAGTCATCCGCAGGCCTTAGTCGAACTTCATCTCGAGCCGCTCCTTCTAAGCTATGGTACAGGAAATCCACCGCCTCTTGAGAAGTTAACTTCTGGGCAGCCACAGACCTCTGTGCATCCGCTATCCAGTCTTCAAGCACCTTGTCGTCTCTGCCACCAGCATACTTTCTCAGCTTCTTCTCCCTTGGCACTGTCACTTGTACCACTGGTGCAGGAACAGGTTGGGCAGGGGGTCCTCCTTCAGCCTGCATGCCATCCAGCTGTGCCTTGAGTGCAGCCAATTGCTCTGTGAGTGCAGCCACAGCTTCTTCCGCCATGATTTCAATCTCGTTCCCGTTGGTAAATAATCAGTAACTACTAATGTCAACTTTCTTGCAATCCCACTTCTGACACCAAAAATGTAACCGGCGGCAAGGCGCTCAGCTATGAATCAGATTGCAAGTGGTTTTGACAAAAGAATTTATTGAAAAATTCACACAACTTTACAATACTCGAAAAAAAACGGGAACGAGATTACAGGATATCTCTAATGAAAACAAGAAAAATATTTACAATGAGATAAAATAAATTTGTAGCTTATCTAAATAGCTAAAAAGTTATGAATAGAATACAGTCTTGCTAGATATAACTAGAAACGGAAATACGTAAATTACGTCACAGGTAATTTGAATATTGCATACTGATTAGCAGTGTTTACAATACGCGAGTGAAAATTACTAGGTTGCAAAGTTTAATGTACAAGTCGGTAAACCGTTTAAAATGAACTAAACCAATGGAAAAAAGCAATAGGAAAAATTGACTAGAGGTTAACTATGGCTTTAGGTAAGTATTTTAACCTTTGTTTATGACAAACTAAGAATTACACGGTTTACTGAACACGCGGTCGCGACAATGACCTTGAGTGTAGAGTTTAAGTAGCGAACAAATTAAAGGTTGGAAAGAAAAGGTCTTTTATCCCGCAGTTAAGGCTATTTATCGTAGTAAAAAGGTTAAACAAGCGAGTAAGGCGGTAGCGATCCTATAGTAAACGTTTTAAAGAGTTTAAAAGACAAGATACACTCAGCGTGATTACTAAATTACTACTGCGTGAATAACTTTGTACTAAATTACGCGCTAATGCGACTAGCATTACAACAACATGAAACGAATGCTTAACAAATATATAAATAATCTAAGCTATAAAATATAACGACTAGTTAACGATATTAACATAGATTTGTCCTAAATCTATCCTAGGTATAAGTGTAAAAGGCTTCAAAGATTCATACCTTTACATCGTAGAGAATTCCTTGTCTTGATATGTGCAACGTCTTCAAGAACTTTTACTACACTGATTTAAGCTTAGTTTGGGCCTATTTTTATGGAAAAACCTGCATTCTTAAGACCTTACACATCCTATGCAAGGTTGCACGCCCTAGGCGCAAACAGGATGTCCCAAACACGAACTTACGTAAACAAGCGCCAAACCTAGGCATGACTCACTGTAATGTAATTACGTACGGAAATTATTTCTTGCTTACGCATTTTCCACGCAAACGGTTAACTAAAGAATTACATTCCTATGTGTACACGAGGCATTCCTAATTAAAAATATAGATTTATGACTAAATAATTACTGTCCAAAATAGTGTCTTTTGACTCTGTCACAATTTATTTATTTATTTTGTTTTTTGTCTTTTGGGATTGAAAAGATTTTCCACTTTTCCGATAGTACTAATACAAATAAACCCTAATCCTTTCATTCAGAAACAATACCTTAATAAGCTTGTGCAGCTAAGTGCATGTACGAAGCCTTATTTGATTTCTCGTTTTTTTTAAATATATAATCAGATAGAATTGCTGCATCCAAAGCCCGGATGGGTTGAGATGGAACCTTATCACCTATGGGAACAGTTTCAGGATATCATATGGGAAACTATGGAAGGTATGAACTAATACTGAGGAGTGTGACTAGCCCTTTGATGATTTTTCCAAGAATGTTCTGGAAAAATCAGACTACATTTAACCTGAGGCAAGGAGGTCCTTTATATTGTAGATATGCAATAGCCATTCTCATTTTATATATATGCGATTTAAAGGACAACTGACCCTCCAAAATGACCCATTTTTAAGAGGAACTACATCATTTGAGAAGTCCAAAAATCCAGTTTTTAAAGGGGATAGAGCATCCATTTTTCTAAAACAATTTTTTGAAAACATCGCATATATCGCTCTGGTGGCCGCCATCTTGCGCTTTTATCGCGGGCTCAGAAAAATAGCGTAATGACGTCACAACGTCACAAGAGTTCAAGCTTCCAGTTGTTTGCCTGACTTCTTCCTCAGTTTCTTATACTTTTTACTCAAAAAATACAACTTGGTCATCAAATTAAAGGCATGTCAGAATCTAATTCTTCTTCCGAAGGCTCGGACAGCTCGGGAGACGATTTCGCTCAAGAATTTTTCGGAATGGACGACGAATTTGGTTTACGGCCGTATCAGTTTGAACCAGAAATAGAAATCTCCTCAGATGAAGAGTTCAGAGAAGGATCTGACAGTGACATTATTGAAGACGATGAACAAGAGAACAATCGACTTACAAATTCAGATTGGTAAGTCGTACTTCTGTCTTATCACAAAACTGAACTACATATCCATTTTATATAAAATCGTATCTTGCCACTCGTGTTCTTGCAATATGTTCTTTAGATATTGGTATGCATGAATCCAGTTTGCGACCAAAAGCAATACCAACTTTCACAATTTTAATTAAAAACATGTTTAAAAACATCGCTTGATAGTCAATAAGTTATATACTGCAGGATATAGATACAGGGATATAGTTGTGTCACAAGTTGTGTATGTATATTCTCACTTGGGACAATCGTTGATAATGTTCAAAGATACTAAGAATTGTTTTATTTCTGTTAAATAGGTGTACCTGTGGTAGCTGCCAAATTATGGATTCAATATCTGAATGCATTTGTTGCCAAGAAATCGAAAAAGTGGTTGCAACATGCCAGTCTGTTGTTGAAGATGGAGATGCTGATGAACCACCACCATGCATTACTCAACATCCTGGATTCTTACCTGTTTGTGCCAATAAGTATGTTCTTCGAACCGCATGGGCTCAGTACAAACAGCAGTACAGTAATGCGTATGAAGGCCCAGAGCACAAGCAGTACAGACACATTGCATATAGGCAACTAGCAAGATGGTGCTGGGGAGTTCTTGGAAAGGAAGTTCGGGTTGTTCTGCCCTCTTGTGCTGTCATGTGCATCAGAGCACACTTCCCTCCCCCTGGACTAGAGGAGGACTTTGAATTTGAAGGTTTTCACTATGCAGATGATTAGCCTGGCCTAAAGTTACATGGAGTTATTATATACATTTTATTTATTCCTTACTTCATTTCATATACACAGAGTGGATTTTTTTCTATCAGGATTTCTGAATTGATAAATTGAAAAGGAAAACATGGAAAGGCTGAGACCAAAATGTATAAGATTAGTCATGAATTTATTTTTAGATGAAGTACATATAGAAAGTTGTTTATATAAATGTTTTCTAGGTTTTGCATATTTTATTATTTAAAAACAACTACACCTAGACAAAATATCCAGCTGAATAGAGAACCTAGTGTACAAAGCACTAGTGGACAAAATCATGAGCTAACCAAGCAAATTTTGCAGTTATACTAGACATGGATAACCAATATTTCCTGGGCACCAATTTGTCTGAAAACAAGGCTAGTCAGTATTGTTTATAAAGAATTTGCCTTGAAGTAGCATGCTATAATGGATTCAAAAATTGTGCTAAATGAAAAAAATATTCCCTTGGTGATAGAATCCCACCCCATCTTAGAATCTCGGTACTGACTAGTCTCATTGTCAGACAAATTGGCACTAGGAAATCTTGGCATCCAGGCTTGTCAGCCATTTATGGCTCATATATTTTTTTCCCAGGCAAATAGGCCCTTTGCAGCTCAGTAATCATGTGCTGATTAATTCACTGAGAGCAAATGAATGAACATCTTGATTCCCATGAGTGAAAGCGAAAGTCACTATTCAGCTGGAATTTTTTCTATACTACATTCATACTGGGAGAGACCCCATATATAATGGAGCGTAGATAGTTAAAGAAAAGACCTTTTAAGATTTCATTTAAAAGTCAATCGTTTCCTAAGTGGTAATGATATTTTAATAAAATTTTCATCTGAACATCTAAAAACTGCAAACTTATCTACCACTTTAATCAGGTCCCCTTCACATTAATTACATATTTTGTTTATAGCAGTTTTACTTGGGTCTGTCATGTACCTTCCCATTTGTAGAAGCATTGTAATTATTACCAGTAATGAACACAACTGTTCAAAGATGAGGGGGATTGGGACGACAGGCTTACTTGACAGTTCTTTCAAAACAGCTATTCACTAGAGTACAATCACTAAAAGAGTGCCAATGATGCTTTGCATTATTTTCTACTAAATAGTGTTAATTAAAAATAGGAAATGGTTAGAATTAGCATCACTTAACACTACACATTTTAGTGTTTTTAGTCTCTACTACATTCCATTTAAATTAATTACCTAGAAAATCTTGACCGGTGTCGTTCAATCAATTCCTGTTTGTCTGGGGCAGGAACACTAGCAATGTTTCTTGGTAATTCAACCTCTTCAATTGGGTCAACCCCTGCAGCCTCCATGCCACCCTCACAAATTTCAAGTACTTTCAGTTGTAGCTCAGGGAGGAAAGCATAGCTTTTTCTTTGCAAGACTGGCTTAACAACCCAGCGCTTGTGCATCTTAGGGAAGCACTCATGATAACGAGCTTCTCCACTCCTTGGGCCTTTTTGAACAATTGCTTGAATTCTAGCTGTATTGAAATTGTTGTCAATGGCAGCAAGTTGAGTACGAGCAACCATTCCCTTGTAAGAGAAGTGCTCTCTTTTTGAGCAATACTTCAGCATCATCGAATGATAAACTTCAAGCCCTCCTGTGTGACAAAAGTCGGTCAATCTTGCCAAGTCATTAAGTAACTTTGGTTGAAGGACAACCTCTTCTAGGGCCACATGAGCTGGTGACCCCGGCTTGATCCAGTGTGTGGTGCGCACTTGTCTGCGGGTTAGGGGAGGATGGGCACACTTTTTGAATACCTCTGCATCCTTCCAGGAATGCTTGTTCACGCAATGGTGAACAACAGATTTCCACTACTCTCTCAAAAGTTGTACATCCCCATTACATGTAGCAGCACACCACCAAAGATGGTTTGAAATGGATTGTATCCAGGGTGCCAGCTCTTGGTTTTTCTTCAATTTTGCTTTCTTGTTCAGCTTTTTTACAATTGACTTGGAAAGATGCCACACATCATACTGGTGTTTGATGTGGCTAAAATCTTTTGCCATAGTGCTGGTGATGGATGTGTGTCTGTCAGTTGTGATACATTTTATACTGACCGTGTCTTCTAAAGTGTTCAAACACCTTAGAAACCCCTCTTTCTCCATAGCATTGGAGCTGGTTACTTCAGAGACTTGAACAATGCTGAAGGTGGCAATTTTCCCTGTGCTTGTCTCCATCATAGTATATGTGCCATATTTAGCACTATGGCCAGGACTGTCACTTCGGCCATCACCATTGAGATTTACTATGTCCTTATTTGACAGCTCTTCAATTACAGCAGCCTCCTCTCTCTTCCAAGCATCATTAACAACAGGAAATAGGTAACGTTCCTGATGTCTGTAAAAGACCCTCTCACTCAGAAATTTTAGGCCAAGACAGGATGCAAAGTTTTGAAGTCTGGTAAAAGTATTACCAGTAAATAATATTGATGAGGAAATCAACAAGTTCCCAATAGCTAAGCGATTTAACATTGGCTGTGAGTACCATGTCAAAGCATGATGTTTCATACATATAGTTGTCACAATAAGTAGGCTGCCTTGACATACAAAGTTGACATCAGCGACAGGTGCTCCACAGCTTCTACAAAACTTGAATAACTGCTGCAAACAAGAGTTAAATACCAAATATTTAGGTTCTTTGATATGGTTTTCAAGAGTTTTATTGCAGTCTTTGTTTTCTGGCTCTAATTCACTGTCCGCTGTTGAAACTGTCTCTTGCGATGAAACAATGAAACCATCATCATCGTCACTTAGTGGGAGTCCCTCTTCCTCTGAAAACAAAGACTTTTCTGACTTTTGTGGAGACACTGTTGGCATTGACTTTACTGGTGAGGGGTGATAGCTAGTACTGTAGCTGTGGTCGTGGAAGCTCACACTGAGTATTTCATCTCTACTGATGTTTGGTGAAGGGGAGGGATTGTAAACTGTTGTTGTGTCGGCATCTTTATAGTATCCAGGCTCTGTCTGAGTTGATACAGTGGATGTTACAACATATCTACAACCAAGGCAACACTGAACACCAATCTCCTTACAAAGTGGTTCAGGAGAGAACTCTGGTGTTTCCATACTTGGTGGATCTTCACACGAGGGATTTATTGTGGCACATAGCTGCTCCACATTCTTTGAAAATACAAAAATAAACAATGTTTTCAACAATACTATAAACCATTCTTCGAGGCCTACTTTACCTTAAATAATACAAAATAAACATATTAACCAACAATGCTATAAATTATTCTTCCGTGGTCATTTATCCAAGCAAATTTGGAATATTACGGCAACATTGTTATGGTTTACGAATAGATATCAAATGTAAACTAAACACGTGCAAATAACCATTTTGAAAATTTCAAGTATCGATCAAATATTACTAGCTATACTTATGATTTTAAGCAACATTTCATCTATGAAAGCATAAATAGCTAATGATTGATGACTCGCTTCGGTATGCATTAATAAGTCTTTTTCATGAGTGATTATTTCGAAAAACAATGTAAACTATGTTATGTATAAATGACATGTTATCTCACCTCTTCGTTTTGTTTGCGTTTGAGCCGGTTCTCTGATGTAGCTCTTCTTTTAGCTGGCTTGCAAAAATTGAATACTGACGGAACAGCATCGCTCTTTAATCTCCTCTTCCTTTTTATCCCGGTTAACTGCTCCATCAGATCCACTTCAAAGCATGAATCCTCGAAGTGATCGCTGCAAACGTAGCAGTTCTTCAAAGGCGGCAGGTTCTCTCTCTTTATCCGCGCTATCCATGCCTTCTGAAGAGCTATTTTGTTAGGAATTTTGTGGTAGCTAACAGACTCAGTTTTGGAAGAATGGTTGGTGCATTCTGGCACACAACAATGGACCATCTGGATTAAGAAACTTACTCTAACTTAGACTATTAAGAGATCGACTAGCACTCGAAATATACAAACTCAACAAGTTTGGAATGCAAGCTTCACGTTGTGACGTCACGGCATTAATGCGGTAATTTATTGCGGGCTCAAATATGGCGCTCTTCTATTGCTATTTTTCGCGAATTGATTATTTCTTTTCGGCGACATAGAAGCTGTATCAGAGTTCAAAGTTGAATTTATGTGATCTATGTACGTTGTAGTTTTATATGAAAAACGGCAATTTTTGGGGTCAGTTGTCCTTTAATTCAAAACTTTACAGCTGAACAGATTTCTCCAGAAGATGTGACAGCACTTGGAATATCAACGCAGCGAGGGACATTTGTAACATGGGATAGGTATGACTTTCCATGCTGTAAAAATCCTTGAAAATCTTAGTGAATTCTTACTAGAAAACCATGAAACATTTTGATGTATTTTGAAATTTTTTAAATATTTGTATGAGAGGTATTCGTAATTATTAAATGAAATGAATTTTTTAGGAAAACTGGGAAACCACAGCATAATTTCATAACATGGCAAGATCTTCGAGCAAGTGATCATGTAGAAAACTGGAACAAATCACTTGCAATCAAAGTAGGTTTAGTGTGTTGTTGTTGCCTTGATTGCTCATTATCTGTGCTGTCCCTTGTTAATTTCTCTCGTCCCAATCCGTTGATTCTCTCCATTAATTCTCTTTATCTATTATTTGTTTCATTCTTTATCCAACTATATTTCATTCATTATCCAACTATACATCCATCTATCCATCCGTCTATCCATCCATGCATCCATCAGTCCATCCGTCCATCCATCCATCCATACATCAATTCATTCATCCACTTATCCTAGCTTATATTATAGACTCTATCCATACAAATATCCATCCATTCATTCATCCATTTGCACCTCCATCTGTCTATCTATTTACTCACTCAATTGTCCACCCATCCATCTATTCATTCCATCCATCTATTCATATATGTATCCATTAATCCATTCTACCATTTCCCTATCCATTTTCCAATCCATTTGATCTTTCCTTTTTCCTTTTCTCCCTTTATGATTTTATTTGTCCATTTGTTAACCCATTGATTTGTTCCATTAAGAGCTTACATGCTGGTTCCAAGTTTATGCACATGATATCAAGACGTAAACAGTTCTTGGCTGGGAGTGTCCTGAACTTTTCTACTCAGCAGGTTGAAACAATTCACCATACAAATACATTGCATATCATGGCAATTGAATTTTTCAAGCCTAATCTTTAAGATTATGATTGAATTTTATTCTTTTATATTTGGTTGCTAGGTAATTATGAGGCTCCATTATTTCCTCAAAAACAATCCTGAGGTAATTCTATTGGTCAATGCTGAAACGAGCAAGGGACTGGGACTCATTAGCAACACATTCACCCAAACCGTACACTAGCTCAATAAATATTTGACGCTTTTGAAAGCTTGTAACTATTATTCTTCTAGTCAATCAGGACCAAATTTGGCAGACTTACTAATATTGTTTAAAAAATGCTTTCTCAGATGATAAAATTTGTTTGCTGATTAAATTCAAATTAAGAGTAAAATTAATGTAAGATTAAATTCAAATTCAAGGCTAGCCCTAGTCAATTGATTATTACTGCATCAGCCAATTATTCAAAATAGCAATCTCACATGGCTAGAATATAAATTATAATGTTTTTTTTTCATTTATTGCAGTTGCAAAGAAAGGCAGAAAATGGGTCGTTATTCTTTGGTACAATAGATACTTGGCTCCTCTGGAAGTTAACAAGAAATAAATACCATATTACAGACTACTCAAATGCTAGTTCCACTGGGATGTTTGACCCCTTCGTGGTAAGACATGCTTGACTTGACTTCTATAGAGATATATTTTGAGGTCAATAAGACCCATTCATTTCTTCATTCATTCGTTCATTCATCCATTCATTCATTCAAGAATACTTCTATCCATTCATTCATTCATTCATGAATACTTCTATCCATTCATTCATTCATTCATTCATGAATACTTCTATCCATTCATTCATTCATTCATGAATACTTCTATCCATTCATTCATTCATTCATTCATATTTCCATTCATTCATTCATTCATCAATTCATTCATTCATTCATTCATTTTATCTATTCCCACTTAAAGACCAGGTATTTGATGTTATTTTTTTAGATGGAATGGAGTTCTATAATCACAACTGTATTAAATATTCCAGCATCAATACTACCTAAAATTGTTGATACTAGGTATGTAAACTCACCTTATATTCTTTGCAGTGGGATGCTCACATTTTCCTCCTATGCTAACCATAGTCTAGATATTTTTGAGAATCTTTGTCATATTTATTTCATTTTCATACCCTAGTGGTACAATATGTGATACTGCTAAAGACATCTTTGGAGCTCCAATTCCTGTTAGAGCAGTCGTAAGTACATTTTATCATAATGCGCATTCTTATTGGTTTAAAAATAATAAGGGAATCATTTTTTATCTTGAATTTATTATTAACACGTTAGAGGTAGACCTGAGATATTTGGGGAGGGTACTATACAATATCAATACCTACATTACTATTTGACTAGAAGTTAATAATAATTATACTTTTAATGATCTATAATTCCATAATTTTTAATGAATACTGTGAGTAAAACGAAAACATCAAAATTCCTTTAATTCCATTTACAACATGCAATAATAATGAATGAATGAGTCCTGCAGTCTTTGGTGTGGTGTGCTACTTTGTCTACTTACCACACACCCCTACCCCACCCTTCCTCCTCCCAACATTTGTTTAAAAGGTCTTGTGACAGTGTATTTTCCTATGTTTTTGACATTAGGTTGCTGATCAACAGTCAGCTATGTTTGGTCAGTGCTGTTTTGATGTTGGTGATGTCAAGTGTACCATGGGCACAGGAACATTTATTTGTGTCAACACAGGAAAATATCCTCATGCATCAGTAGCAGGTAGATACACAGTCTTACATCTAAAATTTATACTCCATCTTTTATCAGGGGTGCTTAACATTTACTCAGAAAAATCAGAAATTCCAGCTGGAAAACAAATTAATAACATGCATCATTCCATTTCCTTTTTTTTCTTGAAAAAAACTCGTTAATTCACTTTTACTCCTCTTTTTGGTTCTTTTGATAGATGCATGTGAGCTGACGTGTCCCATTTTTTGAAAGTCAAAGTTTCCCACTCTTTTTTTACCATTAGCTAATGAATTTCTAAGTGGATGGTTTGGTTTAAATGGTAATCGCCCCTGGGCTTCATCTTCTAAGCTTAAGGTGTCCCCAAATAAAAGTGAAACCCTCTACTTTTTATACCAAGCATAGTAGGCATAGGGTAGAAAGGGCAATGCAGCTTTTCCTGACTACACTGTTTGGGTTTACCAAGGCTAGTGACTCAAATATAGTGTATGCTTTAGACATGGAAAACTTTAAATTTTATCAAACCCCTGAAACATTACCTCTGGGCTGATCAAAGTCAGGGCATGGCTAACTCACAGATCAAACCCTGAAACATTACCTCTGGGCGGATCAAAGTCAGGGCATGGCTAACTCACAGATCAAATAGGGATTTAGCTAGTTAGGTTCTACAAAGGGAAGAAAACTGAAAAACACAGAGAAAAATCCTCAAATCAAGCAAAAGACCTAACAAGTTCAAATGCTAATTTGTGACCAGTCTTTTGGTCCTTGATATAAGTTTTCAGGTTTAAACAAATTAAACATTCTCTTCTATTCATAGGTTTGTACCCATTAGTAGCGTGGAAAATTGGATCAGAGTTAGTCTACATGGCGGAAGGGAATGCTTCAGGAACTGCTACTGCTATTGAATGGTCCAAATCAATGGGTAAGTATTGCATAGAGTATTATCAATTACATTTTAAAAAATATTAAAACATGAATCGTCATAAATTTATTATCTATTCTTTGGTAGGTTTTTTTGATGATGCTAGTCAAACTAGTGATATGGCATTTTCTGTAGAAAGTAAGTAAAATAAGTGTGTTTTTTTTTTGTTTATATTGTTGCTGATGATATTGTTGTTGTTATTGTTGCTGCTTATTTCAGGGAGTAATTTTGATTGTGCGAGAGGAGGGAGAGGTTGACATCTCCACACCCTACCCCTGTCAGTTATTTATCTAGTTGGATCTTGTTGTTTTAATCTTGTGGTTTTTTCCTTCTTTAATAGGTTCTGATGATGTCTATTTTGTCCCAGCTTTTCATGGCTTACAGGTTAGTGTGCACTGAATGTGTTTTAGAAATAAATTTAGGAATAACGAAAAAAAAGGAAGGACTATTTCTTTTTTTCCTATATTTTTCCCTCCTTAAGTTTCCTTCCTTTCACATTTCAATAATATTGCACATTTTTCAATTCACTTTCAATTCACTTTCAATTCACTTGTCTCCTTTCTATTTGAAATTATATGTTTTTAGTTATATCTATGCCATCCTTACTTAGAAGGCATTTCTATGGGGGGGGGGGGGGGGGTTGGGTTCCTAGCAGAGGTCAATTCATCACAACGTTCAGGAGGTTACAGTATATATTTTTACCTTGAAAAAGGCTATGTACAGCCTTGTGTGGAATGGGAGGATTCCCCTACAACCCCTTTCCCCCCAAACCCAGTCTCTTGTGGAATATGAGGATTCCCCTAAACCCCCCTCCCCCTCCCCCAAACCCAGTCTTGTGTGGAATTGGAGGATTCCCCTACAACATTTCCCTGTCTAAGCCCTTGCTGTGTCTGTATTGGTTTTTCAGGCTCCAATCAATGACAACAAGGCCTGTGTGTCCCTGATGGGAATAAAAGCTTCCACAACAAAGAGTCATATTGTAAGAGCAATTCTAGAGTCCATAGCATTTAGGTAAGACATCACAACTAATTTTATTGAATCAGCGTTTTTTTAGAAATTATCAATTCTATTTTCCAATCTATATCAAATGAAAGTGCATACAATAAAACACAAAACATTGTAATTGACAAAAGAAAAACTAATATTACAATATACAATTACAAACTTGACTTTAAAGAAAAAAGAAAAGAAAACGTTGGCACCTAAATCTATCTGCATATCATAACTTATTTTAGAGGTTTTTCTTTGGAATCGATCTTCCTAAAGTTCTTCACTTCTCTGCCCTCCCCTCCACTGCCTTCCCCTCCCCTCCACTGCCTTCCCCTCCCCTTCCCATCTCATGTTTTTAATTCTTCCTTATGGTATCAGGATTGCTGTCAGACTATGATATGGATTATGCTATCTTCTTCCCTTCTTTCACATTTACCGCCAGACGCCCGCTTGTCGGGTTCGTTTATCTTTCACTTTATTTCGCATCACGCATTAAGCGACTTGAAAATCACTAACGCAGTCACACTCACGCATGTTCTGGGCAAAAACAAACGAAAATATAATATTGATGAATCCCATAGGGTTTTTCGTGTATTACTCAATCATTTTCTTTTGCGTCCCTCGTAACATCGACTTTCTTTTAAAAGCACTCACTAATGTTCTAAAAGACCACGAAAATATAATATTGACGATTTACTTGGGGTTTTTTTTGCGCATCAATTCGGGCCCGGTGGCGTATTTGGCGCAAAAAGAAGCTGAACGTCAAACTTGATCTGCGCTGGTTGAAAAAGACGCCCATTTTGTCAACCCGAAGCCCTGAACTGAAAGGAAGAGTATAGTAAATAGGACAGATAAAAGTATTTTTACATATTTTTATGTACTGCAATACAGGTTTATGGAACTGTACGAAACTGTCCTAGAAGAAACTCAAGTTCCTGTCATGTCATCAATAAAGTAAGTTAAACACTGCGATGTCCAAATTTTGTTACGGTCAATCCAAGCCTCCCCTTTGACACGTCATCCACCGCACACTGACCTTGGGAAATGTAACGTAAACGAATGACTGCACTCTAGAATGGTAAAATTCTTGTCGTTTTGGTTTAATGCTCAGCAACTTCAAAGGGGCGTCCTCATTTATCAAACGATAAGCCCGCCTGGAAGTGGGTCGCCACGTTCGAGATATTAATATTCTAGCATAAAATAACATGAAATAATTCTAGCATAGAATAAAATGTTCAAAATAGACAGTTTTCTCAAGGTTACGTGCGCATCCAAACTTAAGGAACTTGACGGACCACGATACCAGAACACGAGCATTATCATACATTGCTATGATCTTTTTTTCGATAAGAATTCTTAAAATTGGTTACTCTCCTCTTTAAATATAAAACTGTCTTCTCAATTTTACTGCGTTTTTCAGTTTTGTGGCCCGTTAAGATGGATGCACACGCAACCTTAAGAAAACGGTCTATTGCATTATAATAATACAATAACATTATTAAAGAGGGATGTGCAATAACCTATTAAAGTTTCTAACTAACGGTTCAATGTAGTGAACTGACTAGCATTTCTACCAGAATGTTCTTATCATTGCCGACTGAAACTTACCAATTATTCCTACCAATAAATGCATTTGGTGATCGACGCGTTTGTATAATACATGAAGTACCAAACAACTAAAGGTTCGCAACTAGATATCGAACGTGGGCTATTGCTTCTCTAAGCAATCGAAATCTTGCGGACGTCCATACTGAGTTTTCTTAAGTCTATGGCACAATTTGAATTATTTTTTTCCTATCTTACTTTCCAGTATTTTTTATTTTAACATATAATTTTCAAATCGTTATCTCAGGGCAGATGGTGGCGTTTGTAATAATGATTTTGTGATGGAACTGACTAGTAGCCTAACTGGACAAAGTTTGGATAAACCTTCTCAGACTGAAATGTCTGCCCTTGGTGCGGCATTCCTTGCCGGGATGGCATCAGGTAGGATATTCATTCACTCATTTTTTCGCTTGTTTCATTCACTATTTGTTTCATTCCTTTCTCTTCCTTTGACGCATCATCTCACTTCATTGTGGGTTGCGAGCTCTCCCTTGCCCTCCCCCACCAGAAAGAAATGTAGCACGTGTCATTTATAGACCTTTCGGTAGCATGCCTCCTCTACCCTTTCCCCAATAATACATCCGACACTGGGATGCATAAATCCGACCCATAAACTAAAAGAAAGGCTGAGTTTTGAAAAATATCTCTGCGTTTTCATATAGGTGTTTGGAAATCACGCGACGAACTTAAAGCAATTCGATGTACGCATGCGCTATATCAGCCCAAGGCATCCATTCGAGAAAAATACAAGAAAACGATAAAAGAATGGAAAGAAGCCGTACGAAGAAGTAGAAACTGGTATCCATAATTATAATTGAATTATTTATTTAACATTAAAAGGGAACACCCGTACTCTTACCTCTTGGGGGATTTTTTAAAATTTTCTTTTACATTCTTTTCGAAACTGGGTTTTTTAAAAATCGGTTTGACCAAGTATTTATATTGATATAATCATTTTGTATTGTAAATATTATATCACAGGAAATGAATAAAGTTCTAAATATTTGCGTCAATTTTTCCCCTCTTGAGATGAATAAAAACCACAGGAAGCCCATCACAGATGGGGAGCAAATGGGTTCGTGACTTCCCGTACATCATAATATCTAACTTAGATTTGACCTAGTATGCACTCAAGGAAGGTATTCTATTGCCGAAAGTTGATAATATGACCACAATGAGGATGTTTCCATATAATGTATCATCAATTTAGAACCCTGTTATTTTCAAGCTAACCACATTTAGATAATTTTCCTTTTAATTAACTTTCTTTTTCCCGTTTTCATGTCAAATAAAACCGACCCCCAAGTCTGATTTATTAATGAATCAGTATCATAGACTCCTCCTGTGAGATATATTATTGATCGCCTAGTATAATGTTATGATTGGGGGCCTGACAATCTTGGGGTCACGAATTGAAAAAAATAGCTTTTTTTCTCCCTTTCTTTTCCATCAATCTTTCGTTCTTACAAAACAAATTTATCAGTGATAATAATTCTCGTTTTAAGATGATTGCACTTTCCAATCGGAGAAGACGTGCTATTTGTCACGTTGCTCACTTCGCCTGTCACGGAAATGTATAAATAAATGAGGCGGTGTGAGCTGAGAAAGTTGCAAGGTTGTTGCGTGAGTCAGAAATCAATTTTTTTTCCCCGATTTCAGCGAATTATCTTTTATCAACAATAGCAATAACAAATGTCTCAGGATTGGTGGAAATCCTGTCGCAACGGCTGAATGGTTAAAATATTCTCTGTAAACAAGATAACTAGGGAAAGCACGGAAGGTTTGTTGTTAGCTGAAAGACAGACTTGTGGCGGAAACGGTGTACTAGTAAGTAAATTATTGGGGTATAACCTAGCTTAGACCTCGTCTAAAATATAAGAAGTAAATAAGAAATGGTTTAGACATGGAAAATGAAACTGTTTATTTATATAAGATACGCTGCATATACTATGAGTCTAGGTAGCAGTTTCAAATTTATTCTTCCGAAGTTCAAATCATAGTTTTGGTTAAGAAGAAAGAAAAATTGTTATATTAAATGCCAAAGAGATAAAAATAACAGATGGCGACAAAATACATGCAACAAGTCCTTAAAAAAATTTATAGGACCGTGCTGACAACGCTTTCAATTTCGCGCCGAATGTTATTGATTCGATACACATGGCAATAAAACTCAGGTTTATTCATTGAAGATTAAATTTGAACCAAAATTCAAGTTAGAAATATTATGCTACTTAGAAAAGCTAGCTTCGAGGAAGAAATATCTGATAGAGAAAATTAGTCAGCTGGTCGCGGTAAACAACAAGGGTATGGTTCATTTGCATCTTGCTATCGTCAACTATTGGAATCCTGCACGTGACTTGACGGCGTGATATGATTGGTCTATGGGATTGGCTATGTGTTTGAGCGTGAAGCGTGTTGTTATACCCCTCCGGTGGGATCGAAAAATACCCTGAATTACAATGATATTTACGACTGAAACCTGAAATTCTGCTGTATGTCGGAAGCGAAGAATTGAAGCTAAAGTGCAGTTTTATCTACAATGTTCTGGACGGGCGTGTTAGGGAGCTAGAAGCCGTGAAAGAAGCGGCTCAAGTTCGGTGTCCACTACTGGCTAGCTGGTCTTTTGTTTTTGTGTTGGCTTGAAAATTCTTCTTTGACACAAATTTGTGTGCTGAGAAAAGGGTATTTTTTAAAGTTAGAAGACTTGGAGGTTAATATGCTCAATGGTTTCCCAAGTGGAGATCTTAAGCGATCGGGAAAAAGAGTTGTTGGCCAACTACGATAGGTGAGGAGAATGCACAGACAGCGCTTTTAGCTTGTGTAGATGAAGTTGAATTTGGGCTCACCAACAAATCTTTCTACTTTGTTTTTAAGCCGGTTGTATGGCTTTCTACGACAGCACGATCCGATTGGTGACCCATCTCTACCAAATCTAAACCACAGATCGTTATTATTAAAGGTAGGAGCTAAGTTTTGGTGTAAAGCCCTCGATTTTTACCAAACTCTAGCAAAGTTTGGTGTGGGTGAGTGACATAAGATGGCAGACATTTGTAATAGTGTATGATGTTTATAATTACCGCCGTGGATTTGAGATCGGAACGTCTATCCCCTGACCCAGATTTAATCGTTAACACTGCATTTCCACTTGGTAGGGTGTGGTTTATTTTGAGAAAGAGTTGCAGGAAAAAGGAAAATCAGCCCATCCAGCGATCTTCAGCAAGCTTGGTCATCTTCACTTACTTACTGAAGATTTACCTAAAGGTTGGTAACAAACTTAAAGCAACGAAACCTGACCTTTTTTCCTTTAAAACTCAACCTTGAGGTCTTTTCATGAACTTTATTTTACAGTGTACGAATGTAAATCTTTTTTTGGTTCAAATGAAATCACTTTAACGTGTGTTTAATATTACTTTGGCCCCTCCATCTATCACAGCATCACAATGGCTTCCACCACTTTAATACAGTTTTCTTTTCTTTTTATCCTCTTAGCTTTGTCTGCTTACCAGAAGTTTTACAACTTACCTAATGTAGATTATTGGAAGGTATGACTGTTTTCATTTTTGTTTTAAATGCATTAGTCAAGGAATAATTTACTTGTAACAGTGATGTTTTATGGATTTTCAGAGGGTGGCCTAGCTGATGCTGTGTTCAAACCTCTTCAGTTTAAAGCTTTGGAACACAGATCCTTACATAAAATACTTTAATACTAAGAAACCCAACAAAAACCAAGCTAAACTAAGGAACCTTATTCAAAAAAAAGACTCCTTGAATTATATTTTTTCTGTATATTGGACAAGGTACTTTTTCCTTATCAATATGAACTAGAATCTGTAATTCCCCTTTTTTATAAGTTTCAGCTGAATCTATTTGAATTGTCATAAATCAGCATTCCAAGAATCAATTAAACATTTGTCACCATCAAAAAGATCTTACATAATTGAGCTGCTCTGCTAAAACTTTGATTCCTCGCAAGACCTTGACTTTCATCATCCCTAGACAAAGAAAGCCTTAGGTCATAATCACATTAATAATTAAAACTTAGAAATCTGACTTATTTAAAAGCCTTGTTTAATGAAGAAAACTACTACAGCTAACTTTTGCTCATTCCAAGTAAGAAAACTTAGTTGGACATAAAATCACCTAACCTTCTACCAGTACTCAGGGAAAATCCCCTCTCTGATATTTAAATAACTTTCATTATTACCCAATTTTCTAGTTTCATTTAAAAATTCTCTGTTTTGTTTATTATATCATCCTACTCATAGCTTAAGGGGAAAATACCTAAACTCTTAAACTATATTTCTTTTAAAGGTTGTTTGATATTGGAATTCATAATGAGAATTTCATCTCTATTTTGGAGGACATTATTTTCTTGTAATAAGATCCAGGGTCAAAACGTTTTTTCCTATTATTCTACCCAAGGCTTTAAATCATGTTTCTCTTTCAAAACAAATTGAAATTATGATTGAATTTATTTAGTTTAACTTAGTTTGTGTTTTCGAGTGCTTCTGTTAAACAAGAAATGATATCAATTTATTTTTTAGACATCTATATAAATAGATTCATTAAATTACACAGATATATTATGTTTTTCTATTACTGTTTTGACTGTTAACACAATTTGTGAAACTAATACCATAATCCAATTATCTTACGATTTCTTGTTTGTTTATGATTGCTAAAGTTATAGATTGAGTTTGAATACTACTCAAATCTATTATTATTATTATTGTTATTATTATTATTATCATTATCATCATTATTATTATTATAATAAAAAGATGTGATACAATGTGATAACCCAATCTATATTTCGTTTTTCCAGGACGCACCATTTTTATATGGTATTGGCTTGGTCTATTTCAATTTCTCTGCTTACCAGTGGTATGTAAACTTAAATCTGTATTCCAGTTTACACATGGAACATGTAAAGCTACATTTTGTATTATATTTTTTAATTTTAGAATAATGTATAAGTGGCTTGCATTTAAACATAATGTTTAGACTATCTGTGTTAATAATCAGCTCTCAAATCAAAAAATTAAATTTAAAAAAAATTTTTTTAATCAACAAAATCAACAAAAAAAATCAACAAAAAAACTCAACAAAAAAAATAAATAAATAAATCAAGTAAAAAAAAATCAAGTAGAATTCATTATTGTTCACAGGGCAACAAAAGTCTTTCAACAAGTGCTTTACTTAGATCCTGGATTCAGCTGCTCCAATGAAGTTCATTTAAGATTGGCTATCATATATAAAGCCCAGAATAATTATGAAGCCAGTATAAAGGTAGATAAACTTGGTAAATAATAGCTAGGTCAAATCCACTGTTTTCCCATTTCAGATCATTTGTCATTCCCTTGAGTGTCATTTCTTTGATACTTGAATATTGATGAAACTTGAACAAAGAATCTTTTTTTTAAGAGAGTACGTGAAGTGGTCTGAAATGTCCAATGTAGATTAGGTTTGAGTATATTGAGTGTAATCATCTGTATAAGTGTTTTAGTCTTCTAAAAGACTGTTGTTGGTGGTGTCTGAGGTACCAAAAACTTGAATAATCTTTTCAATGAGTTTATTAATGAGTGTGGCTTTAAGATGAAGTGTCTATCAGATTTCACATTTTTATAATGGTATTGCCTTTCTTTATTCTGTTGTCATTCATGTCTTGTGTGTTCCCATTCTTTAGTATCTTTTATGATATTTACTTAGAATAGAATAGAATAGAGTACCTTTATTTTTCCACGGTAATGATTAAAGCTTAAAGCTTGTGGGGTCTAATAGTTTTTTTGTGTGTGTTTATTTGCAGCATTTTCACATGGCATTAATGGATTCCAATCCTTGCTCCTTATCGAAAGAAGAAAGTATGTCAAGATGTACTCCATTAAAAAATTTCAGCCCTTGCTGCCAGTACTGGACTAAAAATAATGACCAGTAAACAGACACTATCCAGTCAAAATTGATACTTCTCCAGCCCAAACACTTCTTAGGCCAGTCACATTGATTGGTCATTTTAAAAGGGCTGGCCATCATGTCCAGCCATTGACATACACATCATTAGGCCTTGCCTTAAGGTCCCTGTTGTGTCTTTGGATTCTGTGATTACCTATTTATAGAGACATGTTTTATTTATCTTTGGATTCTGTGTACCTGTTTATAGAGACATGTTTTATATATCTCTTTTGATTTGTTTTTCAGTTCATTTTCATCTTGGTCATCTATTTGAGATGCAAAACAAGTGCCAAGAGGCACAAGAGATGTATGAAACTCTTATCAACTCACCTGGGGTGTCTAATGGTATTAAAGCCAATGCTTACAAACAGCTAGGTAAATGAATGCTTGAACATTACAATGATTTTAATACCAATACAGGCAACTTATGGGATTCCTGTGGAATTTGTGAAGAAAAGAACAAAAGGGAGGGGGAGAGAGGAGATTAAAAGAGGGAAAGAAAAAAAGCTCCTTCAATCTCCCTCTTTCACCTCTCTAAAACCACACCACAGGACTCAATTGTTAAAATCAAGCAATTATCTAAATCGATCTTTTTTAAGATGCACAAGCGCTGTCAAAAGTATTGCGTGCTTAGATTCGAAAATGAGGCCTTTTTCAGGCCTTATGCATGCTATGGAAAACACATATAATAAGTTTGAAATTATATTAATAAAGAAATACTTTGAAGTTTCTTTTCATTCAGATCCAAGGTTATGACTTTTTGAAGAAATATAGCTCACTTCAGAAAAAAACATTTTTCAAAAGTTTTAGAAATTGACCATAACTCTATGGGTTCTAAAGGTTTCTTAATATGAACACTACCCAAGAATGCCTCATTTTCATTGTCTGCATCTGCAACATTTATAGTATGAAGCCACTCGAGCATCTTTGAAATCTTACATAGAACTGGGCCCAGTGGGGTACTCTCCTATATTCGCTATACGGGTACATCCCACCAAACAGGGTATGGTTTTCAGCAATTCTACTCTGGAACAGGGTATATGAAATCATGCTTTCTCCTCTCTGGAACAGGGTATCTATTTTCACAATACCGGAACAGAGTATGGTTTTCAGCGATCTTGCTCTGGAACAGGGTATGAATTTCAGCGATTTTACTCTGGAACAGGGTCAGGGCTCAGAGGGCTCAGCGGCACATCCCTACCCTAAATGGGCAAAAGTACCCCCCTGGAACTGGGATACTTCTAGAGTATGTTTTTATTCCCACAGGGATCCTCTGGTTATTATCTGAGTTAATCTTGTGTTTTCTACAGGCTGGATGTACTATAACAAGGAACACCTTGGGGATAGAGCAAGTAGGATGCAGAAAGCTGTGCAGTTATTACGAAAGGCCATAGAAACAGACCCTAGTAATGGTTCAACATGGTATTTGATTGGAAGGTATGCTAAAGCTATGCATTAGTATAGTCCTCAAGGATATTGATGCTATGTTATGATCCTCAAATTAAGGGGGTACCCCCTTTTGGGTGAAAATGGCTCTGATTTAGAGCACATCAATTCACGTCTTTAGTTTTTATTTCAGGCTACATATTATGAGTAGAAATTTGTACTTTTTTTAGTATGTATAAGATATTTTGTCAAGCATTATCAGAAAACTAATAGATGTTAGTCAAGAGAATGACTCATGGTCCAAAAGGATATTATTATTATTATTATAGATATTATTTTGATCAAGGGTGTATTAATATTTCTTGAAAGAAGTACACAACCCTAAAAATGCATGAAAACTATAAAACAGCTTGGAAAAATTAATTTATAATAAGATATTTACATCTTTTTCTTCCATCAGGTGTTATGCTATGCAGGGCAAGGTACATGACGCTTTCACATCTTATCGACATGCTATTGACAAATCAGAAGCCAATGCTGATACTTGGTGTTCTATAGGGTAATTAAGCTTAAAAAGTTTGCTTTTCATTTTCATTATCCATCTATCCATCCTTATAGCATTTTGAGATATTCAAAGACATGCACTTTACGTTGACCCTTTCTCCATATGAGCATGTACTATGAAAATCACCAAACTGTGAACCTGAGATTTGTTATGACAGCCAGGCCACTTTTGTATGATTTTTGCACCCATTTTCATTTATAGGTTCACATGTATGTGATCAAAATGGAGCCAAAATGTCAGCATACTAAAGAATACACATGGAATGTTTGAAATTATCAATTAAAATAAGCAGGGCAATCATAACTTGGGCCTACTGCACAGTTTGGGGATTTTGGTCATATTACCCATGATTCACATTCAGATCTTTCAACAATATAGTGTATTTGAAGTAGGCAGTTAGTCCTAAAAAGTAGGGGGCTGAATCCACTGGTGTTTTTATATAACTATATTTGGCAATAAATTAATTTTTTGTCAAAATAGCCTGCAGTTTAAGGTGAAGTATCTGGCAATAAACCTCCGGTATCCACCTTTTATTAAAAGTTCTGACATTGTCATCATTAATCCTTCTTATGTCATGGTGTTCGTTAGGGTGCTGTATCAGCAGCAGAATCAACCAATGGATGCACTCCAAGCATATGTTTGTGCCATCCAACTAGACCCCATGCATGTAGCCGCCTGGACAGACCTTGGGATTCTATATGAAGCATGTGATCAACCAGGGTATTTAGAACTCTTTGTTTGTTGTTGTTGTTGTTAAATCTCTTTTCATTCTCAGAAACCATCTTGTTGAAGTCCCTTTCTTTTTCTCTTTCATAGTGATGCTATAATGTGTTACAGTGCAGCTAAAAAATATGGTATGATTATAATAGAAAATACTATCCTTTGTTTGTATTACAATTGGTGTTATAATGTTTTAAGTTAATCTATGTATATCTTAATGCTGACAACCGCCATACAGGCAGATTGAAGTTTCCCTAAGATTTCCTGGGGGTATGGGAGGGATTTTTTTTGTAGAACTCCTTAGCATAGGAGATATAAATTCCACTACCTGTGTTGCAGCTAGGTATGGTTATTTCCTAGAAATGTCACCTTTTCTGAACTTCATTTGAATGATAGCCTTGCCTCAGTTTACAAACTCATAATCCCAAACTCAAATTGCCTTAATGTATTTTATAAATCTTGTTACAGGAGCTACAGACTTGGCAATAGATGCAAGGATTAAGGCACTTCAGGCAAAGCAAGCCATGGCTGCAAAATCAGCACCTAATGTCAAAAAGTAAGATTAGGTTTCTGTATATTTTTGATATTACTGTTCTGTAAAAAAAAGACATTTCCTATGTCATGTTGGTTTATTTCTTGAGTAATGAATTTTATTTTTATGCAACGGGGATTTTTGATTTCTGCAAACACAAGCTGCACCCTGAAATTTTTTTTTTTTTTTGCTGCCGTCAATCAAAGATAATCAGTTGGTTCCTTTTATATTTATGACTGGTGGTAGTAAAAATCAATTTCACAACAAGCCGTTGAAATGTCTGAGTTCACAGAATATAGAAAACCACAGTAAATGGAAACTTTTGTTTTGACACTGACACTGATGTTGATTGTTGTATTGTGAAATTTTTTTTTTCAAAAGGAATATTCCTTCAGTTGGTGAAGCATGGAAGTTACCCATACCTGCAGAGCTTACGACAAGGACAATGAGGAATGTACAGGTATATGACAAAAGTATTAAGTTTAGACTGAACTACCCATCTACCCCCACCAATACCCACCCATCCATCCATCTACCCACCCACCTATCCATCCATCCTCCCACCTATTTATCCATCTATCAATCTATCCATTTAACCAGCAATCCATCAGACTATCTATCTTTACATCCTTCCTTCCTTGATTGCTTGCTTCCTTGCTTCCTTCCTTGCTTGCTTCCTTGCTTGCTTCCTTGCTTCCTTCCTTGCTTCCTTCCTTCCTTCCTTGCTTTCTTCCTTGCTTCCTTCCTTCCTTCCTTGCTTCCTTCCTTCCTTCCTTCCTTCCTTTCTTATTTTCCATCTATCCAACCATCCATTATGTTTTGCAGCACTCAAGCAGTAGTGCAGTCGTATATATATACATATATATAAAGGGTACATAAAAAGAATCTAAAATAGGTGCAGTATTACATTTTGCTATGCCTGGTTTTATTTCAGGCTAAAATGGTACAGTCAGGACAGTCATCCTTAACAACTTCACAGAGCTTACAGCTTCTTTATACACAGCAGCAGCTACAGCAACAGCAACTACAGCACCAGCAGTTGCAGCCTGACAGAAACACACTATTAATGAATAACCATGTACAACCCCAAGAACCAAAACCACCAGAAATAAACAAAGGTTTGCAACCAGTTGTAGATCAAAAGCAGCCGCCTATTTTTCAGGGACAGACTTCTTTACCACCATCAAGCAATGGTAATAATTTTACAATGCACAATGGAAACACAGAACTTGATGTGAATACCAGTAATGGAATAAATGGTCACCACCCACAACAACAACAAAATTTTGTAAATAATTCAAATGGCCGACTAGGATTAGAATCTCAAGGAATTGGCCAGCAGAATGGGCCAGTAACTGGAGCAGAAACAGTGGCTCTTACATCATTGAGTTCAGACCCTCTGTTGTCTTCAGCATCTAGTAGAGCATCAGATATTTCTAGTTCATTGGGACAATCGAATTCTATGTTATTAACAGCACAGAGTGTTTCAAATTCATCACGTCACTCCTCCGAAGTTCTTCCTTCACCAATGGAAGGTTTGACATCTAATACTAGCGTTACGTCTAGTGAAGGCACATCAAGTTTACCTGATGCACTGACAAGATCCGATAACCCAACTTTAGGAAGTGGTGGTGGCTCAACCAATGAGTATTCTTCATCATCATTTTCTTCTCCGACATACGTTTCTTCTCCCACGCAAAAATTTTCTACGAGTGTCTCATTCTCTCCAAACCTTACTCAACCATTGACAGTAAATGCTTGTAGTTTGTCACCAAGCTCTAAGCAGTCTTTATTATCACCATCATTAATATCTCCGCCAATGATTGCTATGGCTTCACCATCCTTGTCCAAGTCTCCCCTTACTTCTGGTATTGGGCCATCTGCCTTTCAAGTCCCTAAGGTGTCACTTCTTTATGATGCGACAGCTATTCCAAGTCCTCCAAAGCAACCTCATCCTCCACTACCAACAGACAAACTCTCTCCTCCTACACCAAGCATATCTGTAAGTTAAAACTTTCTTGGTGTTATTTTATAATTCTTTTGTTCAAACCATGATATATACCATGGCAAGTACTTAAAATGTAACTTAAATGAACTATAAAAAAGTTTGCAATCCTACTGGTGTTTTGAATGTTAGTCATTCTTTTACTCTGATAAAGGAATACTATTTGCAGGGTTTTCATTAGTTTTGAAATAATAGGAGAAAATCATGAACTGCTGGAGAGTCCTGGGGACCAAGTGAACATCTTACAAGTTATTATTAAGCTATTATTGGTAGTTTAAACTACCATTAATAGTTTAATAACTTGCTTAATAATGGAGAATTTTTCCAGTTACTGGAGCATTTCCCTCGGCCCAGTTAATGAAAACCATGCATCTTGAACAGCAGAATACAATTTCAAACTCTTTTCAAAGTGTTTAAATTTCATTCTTAATTGCTTGTTGTACTGAGCACACTAGTCACCATTAGTACCCTCTAGTCCTTATCTATGTCATCACACCAAGTAGATGAGTGTATGTAAAAACCATGTCAAAATCCAATGCTGTTGTTGAAACTATGAACTGTAATAAATTTTGTTTACATGTATTGTAGTGAATTCACTAAACCTGTTATAGATGTTAGACTAATACACTTTAGTAGACCCTAATTCCATTGTTGTCTTTATTGTCTATTTGACTATTACAAGTTGACAAACATTTTTCGTTTCGCAGGTTAAATGCCTTCACTCTAGTGTAGTTGTCTAAATGTTGACAGAAAAGAGACCATTTCCTTGGGTAGTGTTAAATGATTTCCATTTTCTCATCCCATAGGTTGAAAACAAAAGGGATGCATATTCCCAGGCACTACAGAATTTTGCGCTATCACCATCACAACCTGTTACAGTTATCAGAGGTCTGGCAAATGCGCTTAAACTAGGTAGGCATATCATATTCTTCATCATTATACCCATCTAATGATGACAGGGCTTAAAACAACGGCTGATTTGTCACGGGTCATGATCACAGGCCAAAATTAGATTTACCTTGGTCATACTTTATCTCATTTCTGGCTAAAGTTACTGGTCAAATTGACCAACACGGCAAAGGTTTGAGCAGACAAATCCCAGTCCTGGCCAGACAGGTTAATCAGGTTAACATGTTAATACAGTGCTTTGCCTTTGAGTTTTTATTTTTGATATTTTATATAATATTATGTTTATGTCATGTTTATTCAGATCTTAACCTATACTCCACTAAGACCCTAGTCGAGTGCAACGGAGACCATCAACTTGAAGTCAGAATGCAGGTCAGAATAGCTTATAAGGATTATTGAATTGAAGCATACAGTCCAGTGCCTTAGGGTTAGCAGGAACCAATAGCAGTTTTGCACTGTCCATCACATGCACACACCAATTACACAGCTTGGACTGCCTGTGGTTAGATGACAGAACAATAAAATCCCTTTGCCCTTGGGAATTGAATTCTTTCTTATGTAAAACGATTGTATTTTCCTGCCATCTAACATGACTGTTGCCACGTCATGCAATAAACCTCTATTGATCTACAAATTGAAGTTAGTACATGACGGTATAGTTAATTTATAAGACATGTGTTATTTTGCAGAGGCAACAAGCATCTGATGAGAACTGGGACCCTCAAGGGGAAAAGAAAGTATGGCTCTGCGAGAGCAGTAGGTCAGTTATGAAAATAACCTTACAATAAAATGATACCTTCACTTAGTCTCGTCTAGTTTTGCATGCACTCCATCTATTGCTTCCCTTACAACTTGACAGTTAATTTAGAGTGACAATCACTTTAAATTATTTTATAATTACATGGCTGCAAATAAATAGACCTTCAAGTCTCCTTGGAAAAGAATGTTAAACCATAGGCTTTGTCCCTCAACCCTTCATTAACCAGTATTTTTGATACATTAAAGAACCTGTTAGACTAATTCTCATAAGAGTAGGGGATTCTCTCCTGATTCTACATCGTATTCCTGTTGGATTCGGGATTGTTTTTAATGATATCCTATCACTTCTCGTGATTGTAAGCTGCATGGCAGCCCTCAAAATCCCTTAAGCCACCTAGATTGTAGAATGTTGAAATGCATGCATAATGAACTATATAAGAACTTGGTATTACTATTATGTCATTCACAGATCATACACTACGATAGCAAAATATGCCCAGTATCAAGCTAACACTTTCCAGGAATCTCTAAAGGTATTTCATTTTTAATCTTTGTTCCCATTAATACCATAACCTTTTGTTACCTTAAATGGTAATACAAGCTTTAGACAAGATAGAATCAAAGGCGCTTGTTATATTTACATCGAGTGAAGGAATAAATGAATGAATGATTAAATGAAATTGCTTTTAGGAAGAAGAGGAGAGGATAACAAAAAGTAAGGAGCCGATCCAATCAGACAGCGACTCTTCATCCAGCTCTAGAAGGTTAGTCATTTATCAACCTAACCCAATACTACTAATAGTCAATGATAATCACATCACCTATTATCATTATCACTTTTAGCAAGAAGAATTCCAGAGGATTCAAATTCAAGTGGATCAAGTTTGGAACAAATGTAGACTTGTCAGATGAAAGAAAGTAAGTAACTAAACTTTACTTTTTGTTTGTATTTTGACATCACTTTATAATCTCCTAGTTTTGTTACTTGTTATTTCTTGTTTCACACTGTATACACCAAATTGATAAAACATTGTCTGGTTGAAAAGTGCAATCATTGGTAGCTAAGACCAAAGTGTGTTGTTAGTAAACAGTTGTTAGTGAATGATGATAATATTAAATTGCATAGTTCAGTTTTGCAGCCCTCAAAAATTAATTTAAATTACGAAACAAAGCATTTTTTCACTCTTCACACATGTGTCTGTATGCAAACACTTTCCAAATGCCCAGGTATTGAGTACGCAGAATGTTCCTTGGTCTTAGCTTCGATGATTAATTTGAACCCTTTGAACCCAATAATTTGTTTTCAATTTGGTGTATTCATTGATAAAGAGAATAATATACCACTCACTACAAACGTATTGTGTTTGTCCTTAGATGGAAAGATCAACTTCAAGAGCTCAACAAGCTACCACAATTTATCAGGGTATGTACTGTGAGCATGGCAAGGGAAGAGAGAGGGACAGCTAAATTCCCTGTGGGGTGGGGTCTTCTGTCAAAGTATCAAAGTGGAAATGGGTGCACATTCAGGCTTGGAACAGCATGACAGCAATGCCCAATTAATACCACCCTCCACCCACATGCAATAATCTATGCTTTCATGTAAAATAATTATTCTCCCAAGTTTGAGAATTCATTCAGCTGTGATTCACTTCATGAGAATTAAATCAAGATAAAGCATGATCTTTCTTACTGTCATTGTCTTTCAGGTTGTTGCCCCTAACAATCTGCTCAGCCATTTTGGCCATACCATACTGGGCATGAATTCTGTTCAACTGTACATGAAAATCCCAGGATCAAGGACACCAGGTTAGTCATTGTTCTTGTTAGTCTCTAGACTTAACTAATAGTGAAATTTATATAATTATTATTATTAGTATTATTATGAATAGGGACAGCAGAGCAAGGGGAGTTGTACGAGAATATAATCTTAATTTTATGAGAATTTGTCTTAGTTGGAGTTATGTATGAAAAAATAAATTCTTTATTCTTTCTCTCTCCCGGCCCCAGTTGAAAATGTGTTCCCAAAAAATATCCTAGTGCCCCCCTCCCATCCCCCACTGAAAAAGGTCTGCCATTTCTGTGGATGCATTAGACTACAAATCACCAAGAAAATATGTAATAATATAGTACCAGTCTACCTACGCCTTGTACACAGTGAGAAACTGTTGCATCTGATACCCCATTAGTCCATAAAAGATTACCTGTACCATCCTGAAATCTTATGTAAAACTTGGCTATTGTAAGTTTGAACCCCTTTCTGTAGGAGTGTTGTAAATATTTTACAGTGTATTGTTGTATGGCTGTTCATGTGATATCCCTTATACTATCATCATATTTTATATTTATTATCTATATGAATGGATGCATTTGTCTGTAGGTCACCAAGAGAACAACTGTTTATGTGCAGTTAATATGAACATTGGACCCGGTGACTGTGAATGGTTTGCAACTCCTAGCGAATACTGGGGAGTTATACACAATCTATGTGAGAAGTAAGTATCCTTGCACTTGTATAGAAATCCCATTCTTTCACTCTTATGGAGGTGCGGCTGAAATATCCAGAAGGGGGGTTTGATTGTGTGTCTACCGAGAAGGAAATGGGAGAGAGTTCTACTTTTGATGTCTACTCTATTGCAACTGTAATAGCTACCATCCTAACCCCTAAGTGATGCTCTGAATGCACATCAAAACATCTCAAGTCTAATTTGTCTATTCTTTCTTTTTACTTAAAGGCATGGAATCAATTTTCTGACTGGTAAGTAAAAACTGACCCTAACTAATATTCTTTGGATTCATGAGATGTCTTTACCACTTTGATTGGCTTAGACAAACGATTTGATCTTAGGTTCTTTGTCATATTACTATCTAACATGGGTGCTATATCTTTAGTATTTTTATTCTGATTTAATATCTTGAAATAACCATGAATGTAACTTCCTTTCCTGTTTAAACGTTTTTTCGTCATATGTCAGCCAATATGGTGATATCTTCTGTTTCCCCATTTCATGCAAAGGGATGCACATCAGGGGCAGATCTAGGGGGAGTAATATAGGTGACTAGTCACACCCCTTTTGCTCACATTTCCCGGTATATTGTTAGTAACAGTCACCCCCCTTTTCCTTGAATTCCTGGTAAAACCTTTGTAATAGTCACCCCCCTTCTAAAATCCCTGGATCCGCCCCTGCACATTGCCTATTATCCTGAAATTACCAAAAACTTAAACTCGTTACCCTTTTTAACGCTGTTATTCTCAGGTTCATGGTGGCCGGTTTTAGAAGAGCTCTATGAGGAACGTGTACCTGTGTATAGGTTTATTCAAAGACCAGGGGATCTGGTTTGGCTTAACCCAGGTGTTGTTCACTGGGTGCAAGCATTAGTGAGTATAATATATTTTATTACCTCAGAGAAAAATATCTATCAACTACCGACCCCTACCAGGAATAACACATCTATGTTCTATATATTCCTCTCACCAGCATGTTTCAGTTGTAACACATTATTTTCTTGGTGTGTTTATTATAGGGGTGGTGTAATAACATTGCTTGGAATGTCGGTCCAATCTCAGGTAAATATCAACCTTGATTTCTTCCAGTATAAATGAATTTCTTTCAGCGCAAATGAAAATACCCCAATTGAGATTTGCGCTATACAAATTCAATAAATTATTATTATCATTATTATTATTATTATTAATTATTAGTGTAACTTGATGTCTCATCAGTCTTTCATGTCATATCAACTTTTTTATAGCACACGTCTTTAATGCTGCTGTAGAGAGATACGAATGGAATAAACTTCAAGGTAAGACATCAGAATCCACATGCAACGTTTACATGAAGATATGCTAGGTGACTTGTCCGATAGGGTGGTGCTCCTTGGGAGAAAAAAGAAACGCGTCCTATACGTGACCATATCGTCACCTTAACGGGCTTTTCTAGATAGAAGGGAGGTTATGATGGCACTTTTGGTCTACGTATTGGATCGATATTTAGTTAGAGGTTTTTCGTCACATGCCACGTCCATAATACACCTTGGGCTGCCTGTGGTTAGATGGCATAACATTAAACATCCCTTTGCTCTCGGGAATTGAATTCTTTCTTATGTAAAACGATTGTATTGTGACTGCCATTTAACATGGCTGCTATCACGTGATGGTTCAAAACCTCTATCTGTCAATCATGTTTCCAGAAGGCACTAAACATTTTCTTAATCGTTTAGGTGAAAAGTCCATCGTCGCAATGATTCACATGACTTGGAACCTTGCTAGGAACATTCGAGTATCAGATAAAAGATTATATGAACACATCAGGTAAGTACATATAAAAGCTGTCAGATGTGTTTGGATACATTCAAGCATAGTCTTTACATGTTAATGGAAGGACAATAAGCCTGAAGCGAGATGACGTTTTACCCCCGACTCTATACCATAATAGTTTTTTAAATTCTTTCATATTAAAATTTTTGATTCCTTAGAGAATACTAGAACAGTAGTCATAATTAAAGAACAAAAGCAATGTGAAAAGGATTATGGTCTAGAAACGGGGGTAAAACGTCATCTCGCTTCAGGCTTATTAGATAATTGAGGAGGGGGGGGGGGGGGGGTTGCAAGAATTGATGGTGCACGATATTTATTTTTTTGTAACAATCCCTCCACGCACTTTTTTCGTGTGTTTGCTCTGATTTTTTTTTTTTTTTTTTTTTTTTTCTTTTTTTACTGAAAGGAGATATTTCTTTCGTAGGAAAAGTGCTCGATATATTTTGGGGGATTTACGCCACACTCCAACTTCTCAATTGTCTATTGGTCCATTCCTAAATATGACTAAAGTATTGTTGTCTTAGTTTTCATCGTCTGCGTTGTTGCTGTCATTGTATCTGTCGTCTTCCTTCTAATATTCATTGCATCTAATTGCATTGTTCCATCTTGGTTATTTCATTTTTGTTGTTGCTGTCATTGTATCTGTCGTCTTCCTTCTAGTATTCGTGACATCGAATCCTGTAAATATCATTGCAGTTGTTGTAAATTGCATCGTTCCATCTTGGTTATTTCATTATTATTAATTTTTTCTTCTTTTTTTTGCAGGGTGATCCTTGAGAGGACATTAAAGTATTGTCAAATTACGCTCGATAACTTGAAGCGTTCTAACATTGAAGTACAGTGGCACGGCAGACGACCAGACGAGGCACCACATTACTGTATTCAATGCGAAGTAAGTATACGTGGTCCCTATTGCTATGACTTTTACCAAGAGCGTTACAGGGCTTCTCAATCACGCGCGAAACCGTACAATTTCTATCGCGACAAAATAAGATTTCGGTTCGGTGGACGTCAATGTTTATTCCATTTCAGACCACGTCTCATTCTCCTGAAAATATAATTCTTTGTTTGAGTTGTATCCATATTCACGTGTCTTCTCATGAATGCACAGCCGATAAACGAATAAATGACGCTTTAGGGAATGACGCGTGGTCTGAAATGGGAAAGCATTGCGCCCAGGCCAAAAAGGTCTATTCAGGTGTTTCTATAACAAAGTGAAAAAACACAATAGAAAGTTATGGAAACGTTTTGATTGATCTCCACCACCAAAACCTACTTCGTCTCGACGGCAAATTTTACGATCTCGCACGTGTGATTGAGGAGTGCTGCAACGAATAGAAGGAAAGAAAAAAGAGAGTTTAAAGGAAAGAAAAAATTCAGATCGATTATCTTTGAACGCAACAAAAACTGGCGTTTGTTCGCAAGGAATAAAAAGAAAACTGAAGTAAAAGCAAAAGAGAGGGAATTAGAAACAAAACAAAAGAGGGTTATGAAATAGAAAGAGAGAAAAATGAAAGGAAAACCGAAGTTAAATGGAAAGAGAGGGAAATGAAACCTTGATTTTTAGTTTTGTTATTTTGTTTGACACTCAGGTCGAGGTTTTCAACCTTCTTTTTGTGTTCGTAACAAATAACCGAAAACATCAAGTCTACTGCCAAGATTGTGCAAGAAAGACTAGTAGTACCTTGGAGGGATTTTCTGTATTGAATCAAGTAAGTGTTGTTATTAGTATAGGAAGTCGCACGATCTCGAGTACAATTCGGAATTCATAGATACAAGTGATGTTTTGAAAGTTTTCAAAATTGGACGAGCCTTTAGGCAAGTTCAATTTGAGAACTTTCAAAGCATCACGAGTATCTATAAATTCCGAATTGTACGAGAAGATTGTGCGATTTTTTGTTTATAATACGCTCAAAAAAATTTGGGACTCTACAGAGTACAATTTGGGATTTAATTGTACTCCTCTTGTCCAATCAGAACTGAGTAATTTTGTTGAGTGTATTATAATAATCTTAATCAGTTGGCCTGAAAATAAATATGAAGTTTGTCTTGGAGTCTTAGGTTGTTGCGTCCTCTCGCAACGACCAATTGATGTAAATAGGGGCAGGGAACTCTATGACCGCTGATGGCAAAAGTTCAAGTTTGAATTAAACCGTAGTTTCAGCCATAATAAGCCTGGTTCACACAAGCAACGCAAACGCAAACGCAAGCGCAAACGCAAACGCAAGCAGTGTTCACACGTACAACGCAAATGCAAATAAATTAAGATACGCATGCGCAGTAGCGATTGTTTATAGTTCACACGTATTTTCCTTGCGTTTGCGTTTGCGTTTGCGTTGCTCGTGTGAACCACGTCTTGCGTTTGTGCTTGCGTTTGCGTTTTCTCCGGTTCACACGTTAAAAACGCAAACGCAAACGCAAGCACAAGAAAATGGAAAATTTTCCATTCCTTGCGTTTGCGTTTGCGTTTGCGTTTGCGTTTGTGTTACTGTAGTTCACACGTGTAGTTTTCTTGCGTTTGCGTTGCTCGTGTGAACCAGGCTATAGAGTAAAGTCATTAAACCCGTGAAATAAGATATTAGACTAATACACGTGAGTAGACTCTAATTTCATTGTTTTAGTTTGTGTGTATTTGACTATTACACGTTGACTAGTTATTTTTTATTTCACAGGTTAATTGCCTTCACTCTACTAATTTTTCTATCTTCCAACTTTTAACTAACCCCTGTAGTCCTATTCCCTTGGTCAGTCTACACCATTCTGAGTTTGTCATCGGTGTTTCACTGAATTATCTTCTCATTTTCCTCATTGCAGTACACCATGGAAGAATTGATGGAGACTTACAAGTCATTTAAACTCTACACAGTGAGTACTGTTTCTTACCCATTTTAAGCTACTGCCTTTTTTAAAATACGTTAACATCAATAATCAAGAGTTTATGGGAGGGTGGTAGAGTGGATTTGAGTCTCATTCCCCCCTCTCCCCTGGCGGTTTATTTGTGAGATGTATCGTTCTTAGCGGAAGTAAAAAGTAAAAGAAGAAATGAATTGCTGTGGTTGGTAAAGAAGTACCCCTAATGGAAAATCTTGGATTTTTCATAGACTTTGTTCTATAAATAGATAATGCAGCAATGATGCCAATAATCGTGATAACCAATCACATGGTTCTTTTGTCAGGTACCCAGCGTGTCCCAGGAGCCCATACAGTCACATCCTCCCGCGATGTCCCAGCCTTCATCAAGCTACGTACACCAAACTATTTAAATTAGTTTAGATGCGATTTCAGGACATAATTTTTGTACAGAAGAATATATTTTATATATGAATAGGAATAAGGACTAAATCCTGTTGTAATTGAAGCAAATCTGTGCCATGCTGCACTCCTTATATTTAAGGCTGCTGATGCTAAGCTTGCGTGCTAAACTAATTGTTATTTGAATGGATAATATTAGCCTTTGATAATCATAAATGATGCAATGAGGAGCATTCGTACCCAGGTCACTCGCCGTCGCCTCGAGAAGTCCTGGGTACTAGAAAAAATTAGGAGCCTTCTCGACCGTTCTACGCATGCGCGGCTCCATGAATTTAATTCTTTCCCTTCCTCGGATTTTCTATAATAATTTCTCAATAAGCGAAATGATTATCTTAATACTTATCTTACAATGGAAATTTTCTTTTCAATTAAAAGTTTAATTCAGACTTTCTGCAACAGCTTTTACAGAGCTGGAATAACGTTAAATCAGCTTTTGATATTTCCAATGTATTACTCTTCTTGTTCACGTCTATATCCGACAATACTGTTTATACGTTTTTGAGCCTTCTTTTTTTACAACACGAAAAAATACATTCACAGGCTAGATTTAGTATATGGTTGAAATACAATTTGAATTTATTTGATTATTATAGAAGTTAATGAATATAGGATCAGTTTGAAAAAAGTGCGACTTGAAAAGCCATTTTCTTATTGTTTGTTTGTTGTTTCATTCGTTATTAATACGATATATCCATGTGTCAGCGCACGAGTTGATAGCTCATTTTTGTTCGGTTAGTGTTTAAGTCTTTCATTTCTTGACCCACAATGCACAAAGAGCTGTGGCCGAAGTGTTACGTCATTCGTGTCCAATAAAAAAAAAACATTTCCAACTGCTGTTTTTCGGAGTTTTTTTTGTTTTTTTTTTTTTGGAGAAATTATATTACACTTTTTAGGAATACGTCACAACTTTTACAAAAATTCTGGTTTACAAGAGCAACGCAAATGCAAAGGTAAATGCAAACGTTTAAATAATTTTGCTTGCAATTCCATGTGTGTTGCTTATACAAACAAGGCTTGAGAGCATGGTTTTTCATCGCACTGTTATCGTTAAGTAAGAATTTTGGTTGTCTCACGTTTAGGTGCGTGAAACAAACTTGTTTTGGTTCTGTTTAATGCCTAGCTTTAATGGATTTCGTGTTAGAAGTGTTACTATCGAAGAAATAAAGAATGAGTGATTGCATTGATCTAACGAACATTTCATTGAAGAACATTTCAACTTGGAGGAATGATATACATGCAAGGATGACGCTAAAATGATTTCCTTTTTCTAACAATGTGATAGGTGGACAAACTGGTCTTGACTTTATGATTGACTCAGCGCAGAAACACCTTGGGAATTACAGTGCATTAATAGAGGCAAAAGAATCTTGCAACTTTTTTCGCCACCTTAAGTTATGCGCCAATGTTCCTAATTACCACTTGGCGCGCAACAAAAGTAGATTACTTCATACAATCATAAAAATCATTAAGAAAATATCCGTTGCGCGCAGGGTGGTAATCAGAGCAACGTTCGCTATTCAACTTCAAATGAAACGATGTTCAGTGCGCGAAATTTTTTTGTTACCTTTTAGCAGCTTACCAAAGCTACTTCCTTCATATATAGTTCTCTAACAATGCTGTTGTTTGCGCGACGCACAGTTTTCGAAATGCACAAAACGAGGAGCTAGCCTGAAACGCTTAATGGGAAGAAAGCATGGTGACTAAGGATTTTCATGAAATTGGCTTATGAGAACCAACAGCCCATGATTAGGACATCCCTCCCCTTAAAAGCTAAGGGAATAAAGATTCTAACAAATTATATAACGAATTCAAAACGACGCAATTTTTCCTATTAGGAAATTGTTTTGGGGTATTATTTTTCTTTATTGATTTAAATAACCAGGACCATACTTCCAGACATCGAGTGCTGAACCGTCGTATGGACTTACGGCTACGCTGGAGATTTCGACTCCAACACCGCTATCCCGGGAGGAATTACTGACTGATCAGGAAGCTCGGCAAAAGCCTAAGGGAGAGGTTAGTCGGCCCCTAGACCGTAAAAGATTAACCCCTTGCTATAACCAGCAGACCTGGTATGTAGTTTTCTTTGATGATGAGTAAACATCCATGGTCATTCCTTTCCATGTGGGACCCGTTTTGCAAATTAAACTTTGCAAATTTTCATATTTTTCGAACATAATCTGGTATGTAGATTTGATCCATTCAGCTAAAAGATAGAACTAACTAGTTTTTAATCTCAAATCAAAAGTATGAACAAAAATCCAAATTGATAGGATAGTGCCACTGGGGATAATAGTGCTACCTGTGTGCAATAGTGCAATTTTCAAATTTATTGCGTCATCAGTGCCTGCTCGCAAAGCTTATTGGGTAAAATCCAACATGGCGGATGCGAAAAGTTGCTCTGCTTTTCTCTTATCTATTACGTCAGTTATTTACCTATTATTTCTAATTTAAACCAATTATTTCTTCAAGTATTTGGTTAACCCAACAGGAAAGAATGGACAGTAGATAGGAGAAGTTACGAGAATTGCTTTGGCGAACAAGAAAGTTATGAGAAGGGCGTTGGTTTTCGCCAATTTTTCGTTTTTCGCGCTTCTCTTGTCCTGTCAATTGATTCAAGGAGGTAAATCTTTTTTTACTCTTTTTAAACGTATTGAGCTTGTTTATTGAATCTTCTTTGTACTAGAAGCTGCTGTAACAACCAAGGCTCGTTCAACATCAACGACACTTCGCCCAACATCAAGTAGTGTTGAAACTTCGCCACGTTTCACCACACCTTACAAAGAACTGACCACTGTACAACCTAACGACACTGCACATACTCATGCTTTTGTACCTAAAGTATGTGAGGTGAATGCTCTGAACAATTCTTCGCGAAAACAAGAGGAAGGTGAGTTTGTTTGTAAATACATCTAATCTCATAAGCTTAAGCTTATATTCCTTCACGTATTATTTATCGTCCGTTGTTTATCTGTTGGGTTTTTTGTTATTGTTGTTGTTGTTTATGATGTTTTTGTTTTTTGCTTCTACATTTGTACTTTTATTCACTCGTCCATTCCTCAGTCATCATTTACCCACCCATCCCTACATATCATCCAACCATACACCATTACCCACCCATCCCTACATATCATCCAACCATACATCCATTTACCTACCCATCCCTACATATCATCCAACCATACATCCATTTACCCACCCATCCCTACATATCATCCAACCATACATCCTTTTACCTACCCATCCCTACATATCATCCAACCATATATCCATTTACCCACCCATCCTTACATATCATCCACCCATGCATCCACCTATCCATCCACACATCCATTCATTTGATGATTCATTTATCCCATTTTTAATAAATGGATTAAAAAATGGGATGAATGAATTATCAATGGATGCATGCATGCATGCATACATGGATGGATGGATGGATGCAGGAATGGTTGTGGATGGGTGGATGGTTGTATTCAAAATTATTTTCAATATGTGTTTTTATCTGTTCTTTTCCTTTTAACATTTCATTTCTTTTCATATTTTTTTACTTCTCATTTGTATGGGATGTATGCAACAAAATCCAAGACATACAACCTCATGCAAGGTTTAAACAGAGATTGTTTTATGTGTTTCATCTTACAACATCTTATGACCCCCAGGAAATGTTCATTGGCTAGCATCATCCCCAGTACTCATCTCACAAGAAAATACACCTATTGATCTGAAGTGTCATTTTTGCCTGATTAAACCAATGACATGGACAAAAGTTCTGTGGTACAAGGATGACAAACCTATCAAAAATGTTCAAACTGGTACATTCCATATCTCACATCCCAGGAATAATGCTGATGAAGGAGTGTATAAATGTAATGTAGTTACCCCTGACAACCAGACAGCATCACTAACAATGACTCTCATCATCAATAAGGGTAAGGAAGCTAAGCTTAAATCTTTTTTTTTAAATTGTACTTAAATTGGCATTCTCTTTGCCTGACTGCTTGCCCATATGTCTGTCTGTCTGTCTGCCTTCCTGCTTGTCTATCTACCTGTCTGCCTGCCTTTCCTGTCTGCCTGCCTGTCCTGTATCTCTCTGTCTTACATACTGTGTGTGTGCCTTACATACCTACAATTTACAGTTAGGTTTTGGTGATTAAGAACACCTATTTTGATAAACCGCAACTGAGCCCAACAGGTCTAGATTTTTAGCTGCCATCAATCAAAATTTATTAAACCAAAAACCCAGATGACTCAAATTATAGCTACTCAATTGTGTGGGTCACTTAATAATGAAAATGAGTGTAAAGGGTGACTAAACTTTGTTTGTAGATTCCCGTTTCTCCACAATTCCATCCATTTGGATCAGAAATGAAACATTCTCCCAGTCTACCTTCATGTCTTGGCTGGTACGTGGGCATGGTATTTTTGATTCTGTCAAGTTGATAGTGAAGATACGTCGGCTTGATTCGCCCATATGGGAGTACAAAAGGTATTATGTTCAATACATCAGCGGGTCAACTGAACTACGAGACCTGATACCAAGTACTCAGTACATGGTGAATATCACTGCTGTCAATAGTGACGGCATAAAGGAGGAGTGTAGGTGTGTCATCTTCTGGTCAAATGCATGGAACTCAACAGGTAATGTTTTACTCATTTCTTTTTTTTTTTTTTTTTTTTTTTATTATATCTCTTTTATTGTTGGGCACACTTAATTTGGAGCCTTGCTCTGTTGTATGTCCCTCACCATGTTTTTTAGCTTCTTTATGTTACTATTATTTATCATGATGAAAATTATTGAATAAATTAAATAAATAAATAAATAAAAACATAATGCACCCCTTCGCCTTTGGAATGCTCATATCCCCTCCCTTGTCAGAAGTGCTTAAGATGAATGCATCCCCTCCCCCTCAGGAACACCTCAACACACCAAGAGTTACTGTAACATACAAATGTTTTATGATTCAACTTTGTTTTCAGAAGGATACAACTGTGGTTTTCTGGGCTTGGACCTTTCTACCCGACGAACCCTTGGATTAGTATTTGGAGCACTTGGTCTGTTGTTTACGATTTCTGCTATCTACTGCTGTATCGTACATCAAGCATGTGATGTAGTACACAGCCATGAAGGATATGAACAGCCAGATGATCAGCAACAATATGAAAATAAAGATGATGATTGTGGGCTTACAAATAACTACAAAGACAGGTAACAAATCACTTTACCTAAACATGGAATAAATTCAACAAGTGTTCATTAATGGTTCATCTAGTGGGGTTAAGCATCATATTAGTCAAATTCAACTAGTAGTCTATCTGATTGGATGAGCTACTAGTAGGCTATAAGTTCTAAAGACCCTACTAGTAGCGAAATGTGCCAGCTTTGAGAGTTAAAAAATTTAACTTTAATTTATAACTTGTTTGCATCTATATATTTCACTTACTTAATTTTAGTTGGATTTGACTAAAACAATTATTAGTCCTCTAGCCCTCATACCAATTCGGGCTTGAAGGACTAATTGCTAATTATTATATTGTCATACATACTTATATGCATTGTCTCTTTTCTCCCTCATAGTGGCAGCCTCTATTCCAGTAACAGTCAAAACCAGATCATAAACCTGTGAGGACTACAAGCGGAATCCTGTCTAACTTACAAATGCTTGATTTTACTACATCTTGCTAATCAGTTAACACTTTTCCATGCTTCTTCCTTATTAGTTCTACAATATTTGAACCCCAGCTAACATTGAAACTTTTAAATATTTCTATTGGAACGTCAATCACATATACACCTTAGATGTCTGGAAAATAAATTTCATTTACTCAATCACTCATCCTTTTTTTATCATTCTCATTTGCAATCAATGTAAAATATACAAATCTTATTGACACGAAAGTTCTCAACTGGAAATTAGGTTCCTGGAAAATAAATTTCATTTACTTGATCTGTCATCCTTTTTTTATTATTCTCGTTTGCAATCAATGTCAAATATACGAATCTTATTAACACGAAAGTTCTCACCGTGGCCCATCTAACTCCCCCCCACCTTTCTTCGTTAACAATGTTTTGAAATATCATTAGTATTGGAAGGCATCGGATATGGGACTAATGCCAAATTCATTTTAAAATACATTTTTACAGTTTCTTTGACCAATCACAATTGGCTTTCTAATACATTGCCCACGGTTTTTAGATTAGCATCGTAATTTTCCTACAATATCGGACATTTACATGATGGCTTCATTTGAATCCCACTACCAGAATACTTTGCGATTTTTTTTTCTTATTCAAATTTGTATTGTCTCATGACAATAATATGACAATTGGCGCTAATAAACAAAAACAGTGTGCAAGGGATTCTGGTAGTTGAGATCAATGATGCCATCATGCAAATGTCCTATTGGATTACTTCATTTAAATCCCTATACCATGGATCTTTTCAATCCAAACCAAAGAATAACCCATAATTATAAAATACAAAATGTTTCATTAAAGATGCAATATACACTTATTTCAATAAAAATAGTCGCCTGAAAAGCTACAAAGCTGAGACCGACATGGATTATGGGTAGTTACATTTTACATGTTTCAACCGCTTAATAACTGTTGATGGACTTGAGATCTTCAAGTTACAAGTTCACCTCCTCTGAGCATCCTCAACTGCTGCAGTTTGTGTCAAAAAGCTTTACTTGTTGAATATGAAATATTTCCCCATGATTTTCAGCGATCACAGCTTTCTAGGTTTTTGATGACTAACTTTATTGAAATAAGTATATATATATATATATATATATATATATATATATATATATATATATATATATATATATATATATATATATATATATATATATATATATATATATATATACAGATTTTGTTCTATTTAAATCCTTTATCATTCTGCATGCATTCATTTAGAGTGGACTATAACCCATTCATGGTTTTGGTACGTGTTGACCACTTTTCACGCTTTTTTCATCAAGCCCAGATCCATTCCAGTGCATAAAACCTTTCACACAGGAATACCTCGACTATAATTTTGAAAATGGTGCGAAAAATATCCATTTTCGGCTCCCGAATAACCAAGTAAAGGATAAAATAGAACCTTGGTTATTTTAGCTTCATTTTCGGCTCCCAAATAACAAGCGTAAAGATAAAATATACCCACGTTATTTTAGCTTCATTTTCGGCTCCCCAATAACCAAGGTAAGGATAAAATAAAACCATGGTTATTAAAATGAAGGTTCTATTTTATATTTGCCTTGGTTATTGGGGAGCCGAAAATGAAGCTAAAATAACCACGGTCGTCCTTTTTCTTACCGTGGTTATTTCCACGCAAAAAATGAAGACCAAATTACCACGGTCGTCTTTTTTCTAACCGTGGTTATTTCCACGCCAAAAATGAAGCCCAAATAACCACGGTCGTCTTTTTTCTTACCGTGGTTATTTCCACGCCAAAAATGAAGCCCAAATAACCACGGTCGTCTTTTTTCTTACCGTGGTTATTTCCACGCCAAAAATGAAGCCAAAATAATCACGGTCGTCTTTTTTCTTACCGTGGTTATTTCCACGCCAAAAATGAAGCCAAAATAATCACGGTCGTCTTTTTTCTTACCTTGGTTATTTCGAAGGCAAAAATGAAGCCAAAAATGAAGCCAAAAATGAAGCCAAAAATGAAGCCAAAAATGAAGCCAAAAATGAAGCCAAAAATGAAGCCAAAATAATCACGGTCGTCTTTTTTCTTACCGTGGTTATTTCCACGCCAAAAATGAACCCAAAATAACCACAGTCGTCTTTTTTCTTATCGTGGTTACTTCAAGGCCAAAAATGAAGCCCAAATAACCACGGTCGTCTTTTTTCTTACCGTGGTTATTTCCACGCCAAAAATGAAGCCCAAATAACCACGGTCGTCTTTTTTCTTACCGTGGTTATTTCCACGCCAAAAATGAAGCCCAAATAACCACGGTCGTCTTTTTTCTTACCGTGGTTATTTCCACGCCAAAAATGAAGCCAAAATAATCACGGTCGTCTTTTTTCTTACCTTGGTTATTTCGAAGGCAAAAATGAAGCCAAAAATGAAGCCAAAAATGAAGCCAAAAATGAAGCCAAAAATGAAGCCAAAAATGAAGCCAAAGTAATCACGGTCGTCTTTTTTCTTACCGTGGTTATTTCCACGCCAAAAATGAACCCAAAATAACCACAGTCGTCTTTTTTCTTATCGTGGTTACTTCAAGGCCAAAAATGGAACTAGAATTATAACCACGGACGTCTTTTTTCTAACCGTGGTTATTTTGATGCCAAAAATGAAGTTAGAATAACCACGGTCGTCTTTCTTCGTTTGCTTTCAAAATACAGCCAAAACTTGAAAAGGTGTGAAAAACACCCAAAATCGCTCAAAACCATGGACCATAGTCCATGGGTTTTGGTCAAAAACCCCCATTTTTGAAGTTTCATAAATAATTCATATTTTTGGAAAAGTTGTGAAAAACACCCAAAATCGCTCAAAGCCATGGGCTATAGTCCATGGGTTTTGGCCAAAATTACCCATTTTTAAAGTTTCATAAATAATTCATATTTTTGGAAAAGGTGTGAAAAACACCCAAAATCGCTCAAAACCATGGGCTATAGTCCGTGGGTTTTGGCCAAAATTACCCATTTTTGAAGTTTCATAAATAATTCATATTTTTGGAAAAGGTGTGAAAAACACCCAAAATCGCTCAAAATCATGGGCTATAGTCCATGGGTTTTGGCCAAAATTACCCATTTTTGAAGTTTCATAAATAATTCATATTTTTGGAAAAGGTGTGAAAAACACCCAAAATCGCTCAAAATCATGGGCTATAGTCCATGGGTTTTGGCCAAAATTACCCATTTTTGAAGTTTCATAAATAATTCATATTTTTGGAAAAGGTGTGAAAAACACCCAAAATCGATCAAAACCATGGGCTATAGTCCATGGGTTTTGGCCAAAATTACCCATTTTTGAAGTTTCATAAATTTTGGAAAAGGTGTGAAAAACACCCAAAATCGATCAAGACCATGGGCTATAGTCCGTGGGTTTTGGCCAAAAACCCCAATTTTTGAAGTTTCGTAAATAATTCATATTTTTGGAAAAGGTGTGAAAAACACGCAAAATCGCTCAAAACCATGGGCTATAGTCCATGGGTTTTGGCCAAAATTACCCATTTTTGAAGTTTCGTAAATATTTCATATTTTTGGAAAAGGTGTGAAAAACACCCAAAATCGCTCAAAACCATGGGCTATAGTCCATGGGTTTTGGCCAAAATTACCCATTTTTGAAGTTTCGTAAATAATTCATATTTTTGGAAAACGTGTGAAAAACACCCAAAATCGCGAAAAATAGCCATTTTCGGCTCCCGAATAACCAAGTAAAGGATAAAATAGAACCTTGGTTATTTTAACTTCATTTTCGGCTCCCGAATAACCAAGTAAAAGATAAAATAGAACCTTGGTTATTCTAGCTTCATTTTCGGCTCCCCAATGACCAAGGCAAATATAAAATAGAACCTTGGTTATTCTAGCTTCATTTTCGGCTCCCCAATAACCAAGTAAAGGATAAAATAGAACCTGGGTTAATTTAGCTTCATTTTCGGCTCCGAATAATCAAGTAAAAGATAAAATATAAAATAAAACCATGGCTATAAAATGAAGGTTCTATTTTATATTTGCCTTGGTTATTTGCAAGCCAAAAATGAAGCCAAAATAACCACGGTCGTCTTTTTTCTTACCGTGGTTGTTTGGAAGCCAAAAATGAAGCCAAAATAACCACGGTCGTCTTTTTTCTAACCGTGGTTATTTCCACGCCAAAAATGAAGCCCAAATAACCACGGTCGTCTTTTTTCTTACCGTGGTTATTTCCACGCCAAAAATGAAGCCAAAATAATCACGGTCGTCTTTTTTCTTACCTTGGTTATTTCGAAGGCAAAAATGAAGCCAAAAATGAAGCCAAAAATGAAGCCAAAAATGAAGCCAAAAATGAAGCCAAAATTGAAGCCAAAAATGAAGCCAAAAATGAAGCCAAAGTAATCACGGTCGTCTTTTTTCTTACCGTGGTTATTTCCACGCCAAAAATGAACCCAAAATAACCACAGTCGTCTTTTTTCTTATCGTGGTTACTTCAAGGCCAAAAATGGAACTAGAATTATAACCACGGACGTCTTTTTTCTAACCGTGGTTATTTTGATGCCAAAAATGAAGTTAGAATAACCACGGTCGTCTTTCTTCGTTTGCTTTCAAAATACAGCCAAAACTTGAAAAGGTGTGAAAAACACCCAAAATCGCTCAAAACCATGGACCATAGTCCATGGGTTTTGGTCAAAAACCCCCATTTTTGAAGTTTCATAAATAATTCATATTTTTGGAAAAGTTGTGAAAAACACCCAAAATCGCTCAAAGCCATGGGCTATAGTCCATGGGTTTTGGCCAAAATTACCCATTTTTAAAGTTTCATAAATAATTCATATTTTTGGAAAAGGTGTGAAAAACACCCAAAATCGCTCAAAACCATGGGCTATAGTCCGTGGGTTTTGGCCAAAATTACCCATTTTTGAAGTTTCATAAATAATTCATATTTTTGGAAAAGGTGTGAAAAACACCCAAAATCGCTCAAAATCATGGGCTATAGTCCATGGGTTTTGGCCAAAATTACCCATTTTTGAAGTTTCATAAATAATTCATATTTTTGGAAAAGGTGTGAAAAACACCCAAAATCGCTCAAAAACATGGGCTATAGTCCATGGGTTTTGGCCAAAATTACCCATTTTTGAAGTTTCATAAATAATTCATATTTTTGGAAAAGGTGTGAAAAACACCCAAAATCGATCAAAACCATGGGCTATAGTCCATGGGTTTTGGCCAAAATTACCCATTTTTGAAGTTTCATAAATAATTCATATTTTTGGGAAAGGTGTGAAAAACACCCAAAATCGATCAAAACCATGGGCTATAGTCCATGGGTTTTGGCCAAAATTACCCATTTTTGAAGTTTCATAAATTTTGGAAAAGGTGTGAAAAACACCCAAAATCGCTCAAGACCATGGGCTATAGTTCATGGGTTTTGGCCAAAAACCCCAATTTTTGAAGTTTCGTAAATAATTCATATTTTTGGAAAAGGTGTGAAAAACACCCAAAATCGATCAAAACCATGGGCTATAGTCCATGGGTTTTGGCCAAAATTACCCATTTTTGAAGTTTCATAAATAATTCATATTTTTGGAAAAGGTGTGAAAAACACCCAAAGTCGCTCAAAACCATGGGCTATAGTCCATGGGTTTTGGCCAAAATTACCCATTTTTGAAGTTTCATAAATAATTCATATTTTTGGAAAAAGTGTGAAAAACACCCAAATCGCTCAAAACCATGGGCTATAGTCCATGGGTTTTGGCCAAAATTACCCATTTTTGAAGTTTCATAAATAATTCATATTTTTGGAAAAAGTGTGAAAAACACCCAAAATCGCTCAAAACCATGGGCTATAGTCCATGGGTTTTGGCCAAAATTACTAATTTTTGAAGTTTCATAAATAATTCATGTTTTTGGAAAAGGTGTGAAAAACACCCAAAATCGCTCAAAACCATGGGCTATAGTCCATGGGTTTTGGCCAAAATTACCCATTTTTGAAGTTTCATAAATAATTCATATTTTTGGAAAAGGTGTGAAAAACACCCAAAATCGATCAAAACCAGGGGCTATAGTCCATGGGTTTTGGCCAAAATTACCCATTTTTGAAGTTTCATAAATAATTCATATTTTTGGAAAAAGTGTGAAAACACCCAAAATCGCTCAAAACCATGGGCTATAGTCCATGGGTTTTGGCCAAAATTACTCATTTTTGAAGTTTCATAAATAATTCATACTTTTTGAAAAGGTGTGAAAAACACCCAAAATCGATCAAAACCATGGGCTATAGTCCATGGGTTTTGGCCAAAATTACCCATTTTTGAAGTTTCATAAATAATTCATATTTTTGGAAAAAGTGTGAAAAACACCCAAATCGCTCAAAACCATGGGCTATAGTCCATGGGTTTTGGCCAAAATTACCCATTTTTGAAGTTTCATAAATAATTCATATTTTTTGAAGTTTCATAAGTAATTCATATTTTTGGAAAAGGTGTGAAAAACACCCAAAATCTCTCAAACCCATGGGCTATAGTCAATGGGTTTTGGCCAAAATTACCCATTTTTGAAGTTTCATAAACGATAATTCATATTTTTGGAAAAGGTGTGAAAAACACCCAAAATCGATCAAAACCATGGGCTATAGTCCATAGGTTTTGGCCAAAAACGCCCATTTTTGAAGTTTCATAAATAATTCATATTTTTCGAAAAGGTGTGAAAAACACCCAAAATCTCTCAAAACCATAGGCTATAGTCCATGGGTTTTGGCCAAAAACGCCCATTTTTGAAGTTTCATAAATAATTCATATTTTTGGAAAAGGTGTGAAAAACACCCAAAATCTCTCAAAACCATAGGCTATAGTCCATGGGTTTTGGCCAAAATTACCCATTTTTGAAGTTTCATAAACGATAATTCATATTTTTGGAAAAGGTGTGAAAAACACCCAAAATCGCTCAAAACCAAGGGTAGGAAAATCTATGGGTTTTGGCCAAAAACCCCCATTTTTGAAGTTTCATAAATAATTCATGTTTTATGAAAAGGTGTGAAAAACACCCAAAATCGCTCAAAACCATGGGCTATAGTCCATGGGTTTTGGCCAAAATTACCCATTTTTGAAGTTTCATAAATAATTCATATTTTTGGAAAAGGTGTGAAAAACACCCAAAATGGATCAAAACCATGGGCTATAGTCCATGGGTTTTGGCCAAAATTACCCATTTTTGAAGTTTCATAAATAATTCATATTTTTGGAAAAAGTGTGAAAAACACCCAAATCGCTCAAAACCATGGGCTATAGTCCATGGGTTTTGGCCAAAATTACCCATTTTTGAAGTTTCATAAATAATTCATATTTTTTGAAGTTTCATAAGTAATTCATATTTTTGGAAAAGGTGTGAAAAACACCCAAAATCTCTCAAACCCATGGGCTATAGTCAATGGGTTTTGGCCAAAATTACCCATTTTTGAAGTTTCATAAACGATAATTCATATTTTTGGAAAAGGTGTGAAAAACACCCAAAATCGATCAAAACCATGGGCTATAGTCCATAGGTTTTGGCCAAAAACGCCCATTTTTGAAGTTTCATAAATAATTCATATTTTTGGAAAAGGTGTGAAAAACACCCAAAATCTCTCAAAACCATAGGCTATAGTCCATAGGTTTTGGCCAAAAACGCCCATTTTTGAAGTTTCATAAATAATTCATATTTTTGGAAAAGGTGTGAAAAACACCCAAAATCTCTCAAAACCATAGGCTATAGTCCATGGGTTTTGGCCAAAATTACCCATTTTTGAAGTTTCATAAAAGATAATTCATATTTTTGGAAAAGGTGTGAAAAACACCCAAAATCGCTCAAAACCAAGGGTAGGAAAATCTATGGGTTTTGGCCAAAAACCCCCATTTTTGAAGTTTCATAAATAATTCATGTTTTATGAAAAGGTGTGAAAAACACCCAAAATCGCTCAAAACCATGGGCTATAGTCCATGGGTTTTGGCCAAAATTACCCATTTTTGAAGTTTCATAAATAATTCATATTTTTGGAAAAGGTGTGAAAAACACCCAAAATGGATCAAAACCATGGGCTATAGTCCATGGGTTTTGGCCAAAATTACCCATTTTTGAAGTTTCATAAATAATTCATATTTTTGGAAAAAGTGTGAAAAACACCCAAATCGCTCAAAACCATGGGCTATAGTCCATGGGTTTTGGCCAAAATTACCCATTTTTGAAGTTTCATAAATAATTCATATTTTTTGAAGTTTCATAAGTAATTCATATTTTTGGAAAAGGTGTGAAAAACACCCAAAATCTCTCAAACCCATGGGCTATAGTCAATGGGTTTTGGCCAAAATTACCCATTTTTGAAGTTTCATAAACGATAATTCATATTTTTGGAAAAGGTGTGAAAAACACCCAAAATCGATCAAAACCATGGGCTATAGTCCATAGGTTTTGGCCAAAAACGCCCATTTTTGAAGTTTCATAAATAATTCATATTTTTGGAAAAGGTGTGAAAAACACCCAAAATCTCTCAAAACCATAGGCTATAGTCCATGGGTTTTGGCCAAAATTACCCATTTTTGAAGTTTCATAAATAATTCATATTTTTGGAAAAAGTGTGAAAAACACCCAAAATCGATCAAAACCATGGGCTATAGTCCATGGGTTTTGGCCAAAATTACCCATTTTTGAAGTTTCATAAATAATTCATATTTTTGGAAAAAGTGTGAAAAACACCCAAAATCGCTCAAAACCATGGGCTATAGTCCATGGGTTTTGGCCAAAATTACTAATTTTTGAAGTTTCATAAATAATTCATGTTTTTGGAAAAGGTGTGAAAAACACCCAAAATCGCTCAAAACCATGGGCTATAGTCCATGGGTTTTGGCCAAAATTACCCATTTTTGAAGTTTCATAAATAATTCATATTTTTGGAAAAGGTGTGAAAAACACCCAAAATCGATCAAAACCATGGGCTATAGTCCATGGGTTTTGGCCAAAATTACCCATTTTTGAAGTTTCATAAATAATTCATATTTTTGGAAAAAGTGTGAAAACACCCAAAATCGCTCAAAACCATGGGCTATAGTCCATGGGTTTTGGCCAAAATTACCCATTTTTGAAGTTTCATAAATAATTCATATTTTTGGAAAAGGTGTGAAAAACACCCAAATCGCTCAAAACCATGGGCTATAGTCCATGGGTTTTGGCCAAAATTACTAATTTTTGAAGTTTCATAAATAATTCATGTTTTTGGAAAAGGTGTGAAAAACACCCAAAATCGCTCAAAACCATGGGCTATAGTCCATGGGTTTTGGCCAAAATTACCCATTTTTGAAGTTTCATAAATAATTCATATTTTTGGAAAAGGTGTGAAAAACACCCAAAATCGATCAAAACCATGGGCTATAGTCCATGGGTTTTGGCCAAAATTACCCATTTTTGAAGTTTCATAAATAATTCATATTTTTGGAAAAGGTGTGAAAAACACCCAAAATCGCTCAAAACCATGGGCTATAGTCCATGGGTTTTGGCCAAAATTACCCCATTTTTGAAGTTTCATAAATAATTCATATTTTTGGAAAAGGTGTGAAAAACACCCAAAATCGATCAAAACCATGGGCTATAGTCCATGGGTTTTGGCCAAAATTACCCATTTTTGAAGTTTCATAAATAATTCATATTTTTGGAAAAAGTGTGAAAAACACCCAAATCGATCAAAGCCATGGGCTATAGTCCATGGGTTTTGGCCAAAAACGCCCATTTTTGAAGTTTCATAAATAATTCATATTTTTGGAAAAGGTGTGAAAAACACCCAAAATCTCTCAAAACCATAGGCTATAGTCCATGGGTTTTGGCCAAAATTACCCATTTTTGAAGTTTCATAAACGATAATTCTTATTTTTTGAAAAGGTGTGAAAAACACCCAAAATCGCTCAAAACCAAGGGTAGGAAAATCTATGGGTTTTGGCCAAAAACCCCCATTTTTGAAGTTTCATAAATAATTCATGTTTTATGAAAAGGTGTGAAAAACACCCAAAATCGCTCAAAACCATGGGCTATAGTCCATGGGTTTTGGCCAAAATTACCCATTTTTGAAGTTTCATAAATAATTCATATTTTTGGAAAAGGTGTGAAAAACACCCAAAATGGATCAAAACCATGGGCTATAGTCCATGGGTTTTGGCCAAAATTACCCATTTTTGAAGTTTCATAAATAATTCATATTTTTGGAAAAAGTGTGAAAAACACCCAAATCGCTCAAAACCATGGGCTATAGTCCATGGGTTTTGGCCAAAATTACCCATTTTTGAAGTTTCATAAATAATTCATATTTTTTGAAGTTTCATAAGTAATTCATATTTTTGGAAAAGGTGTGAAAAACACCCAAAATCTCTCAAACCCATGGGCTATAGTCAATGGGTTTTGGCCAAAATTACCCATTTTTGAAGTTTCATAAACGATAATTCATATTTTTGGAAAAGGTGTGAAAAACACCCAAAATCGATCAAAACCATGGGCTATAGTCCATAGGTTTTGGCCAAAAACGCCCATTTTTGAAGTTTCATAAATAATTCATATTTTTGGAAAAGGTGTGAAAAACACCCAAAATCTCTCAAAACCATAGGCTATAGTCCATGGGTTTTGGCCAAAATTACCCATTTTTGAAGTTTCATAAATAATTCATATTTTTGGAAAAAGTGTGAAAAACACCCAAAATCGATCAAAACCATGGGCTATAGTCCATGGGTTTTGGCCAAAATTACCCATTTTTGAAGTTTCATAAATAATTCATATTTTTGGAAAAAGTGTGAAAAACACCCAAAATCGCTCAAAACCATGGGCTATAGTCCATGGGTTTTGGCCAAAATTACCAATTTTTGAAGTTTCATAAATAATTCATAGTTTTTGGAAAAGGTGTGAAAAACACCCAAATCGCTCAAAACCATGGGCTATAGTCCATGGGTTTTGGCCAAAATTACCCATTTTTGAAGTTTCATAAATAATTCATATTTTTGGAAAAGGTGTGAAAAACACCCAAAATCGATTAAAACCATGGGCTATAGTCCATGGGTTTTGGCCAAAATTACCCATTTTTGAAGTTTCATAAATAATTCATATTTTTGGAAAAAGTGTGAAAAACACCCAAATCGCTCAAAACCATGGGCTATAGTCCATGGGTTTTGGCCAAAAACCCCATTTTTGAAGTTTCATAAATAATTCATACTTTTTGAAAAGGTGTGAAAAACACCCAAAATCGATCAAAACCATGGGCTATAGTCCATGGGTTTTGGCCAAAATTACCCATTTTTGAAGTTTCATAAATAATTCATATTTTTGGAAAAAGTGTGAAAAACACCCAAATCGCTCAAAACCATGGGCTATAGTCCATGGGTTTTGGCCAAAAACCCCCATTTTTGAAGTTTCATAAATAATTCATATTTTTGGAAAAGGTGTGAAAAACACCCAAAATCGCTCAAAACCATGGGCTATAGTCCATGGGTTTTGGCCAAAATTACCCATTTTTGAAGTTTCATAAATAATTCATATTTTTGGAAAAAGTGTGAAAAACACCCAAATCGCTCAAAACCATGGGCTATAGTCCATGGGTTTTGGCCAAAATACCCCCATTTTTGAAGTTTCATAAATAATTCATATTTTTGGAAAAGGTGTGAAAAACACCCAAAATCGATCAAAACCATGGGCTATAGTCCATGGGTTTTGGCCAAAATTACCCATTTTTGAAGTTTCATAAATAATTCATATTTTTGGAAAAAGTGTGAAAAACACCCAAATCGATCAAAGCCATGGGCTATAGTCCATGGGTTTTGGCCAAAAACGCCCATTTTTGAAGTTTCATAAATAATTCATATTTTTGGAAAAGGTGTGAAAAACACCCAAAATCTCTCAAAACCATAGGCTATAGTCCATGGGTTTTGGCCAAAATTACCCATTTTTGAAGTTTCATAAACGATAATTCATATTTTTGGAAAAGGTGTGAAAAACACCCAAAATCGCTCAAAACCAAGGGTAGGAAAATCTATGGGTTTTGGCCAAAAACCCCCATTTTTGAAGTTTCATAAATAATTCATGTTTTATGAAAAGGTGTGAAAAACACCCAAAATCGCTCAAAACCATGGGCTATAGTCCATGGGTTTTGGCCAAAATTACCCATTTTTGAAGTTTCATAAATAATTCATATTTTTGGAAAAAGTGTGAAAAACACCCAAATCGCTCAAAACCATGGGCTATAGTCCATGGGTTTTGGCCAAAAACCCCCATTTTTGAAGTTTCATAAATAATTCATATTTTTGGAAAAGGTGTGAAAAACACCCAAAATCGATCAAAACCATGGGCTATAGTCCATGGGTTTTGGCCAAAATTACCCATTTTTGAAGTTTCATAAATAATTCATATTTTTGGAAAAAGTGTGAAAAACACCCAAATCGATCAAAGCCATGGGCTATAGTCCATGGGTTTTGGCCAAAAACGCCCATTTTTGAAGTTTCATAAATAATTCATATTTTTGGAAAAGGTGTGAAAAACACCCAAAATCTCTCAAAACCATAGGCTATAGTCCATGGGTTTTGGCCAAAATTACCCATTTTTGAAGTTTCATAAACGATAATTCATATTTTTGGAAAAGGTGTGAAAAACACCCAAAATCGCTCAAAACCAAGGGTAGGAAAATCTATGGGTTTTGGCCAAAAACCCCCATTTTTGAAGTTTCATAAATAATTCATGTTTTATGAAAAGGTGTGAAAAACACCCAAAATCGCTCAAAACCATGGGCTATAGTCCATGGGTTTTGGCCAAAATTACCCATTTTTGAAGTTTCATAAATAATTCATATTTTTGGAAAAGGTGTGAAAAACACCCAAAATGGATCAAAACCATGGGCTATAGTCCATGGGTTTTGGCCAAAATTACCCATTTTTGAAGTTTCATAAATAATTCATATTTTTGGAAAAAGTGTGAAAAACACCCAAATCGCTCAAAACCATGGGCTATAGTCCATGGGTTTTGGCCAAAATTACCCATTTTTGAAGTTTCATAAATAATTCATATTTTTTGAAGTTTCATAAGTAATTCATATTTTTGGAAAAGGTGTGAAAAACACCCAAAATCTCTCAAACCCATGGGCTATAGTCCATGGGTTTTGGCCATAAACCCCCAATTTTTGAAGTTTCATAAATAATTCATATTTTTGGAAAAAGTGTGAAAAACACCCAAAATCGATCAAAACCATGGGCTATAGTCCATGGGTTTTGGCCAAAATTACCCATTTTTGAAGTTTCATAAATAATTCATATTTTTCGAAAAAGTGTGAAAAACACCCAAATCGATCAAAACCATAGGCTATAGTCCATGGGTTTTGGCCAAAAACCCCCATTTTTGAAGTTTCATAAATAATTCATGTTTTTGGAAAAGGTGTGAAAAACACCCAAAATCGCTCAAAACCATGGGCTATAGTCCATGGGTTTTGGCCAAAATTACACATTTTTGAAGTTCATAAATAATTCATATTTTTGGAAAAGGTGTGAAAAACACCCAAAATCGTGGTTATTTCGATGCCAAAAATGAAACTAAAATAACCACGATCTCCTTATTTCTTACCTTGGTTATTTGGAAGCCAAAAATGAAGCCCAGGTTATTTTATCTTCATTTTCGGCTCTCCAATTACGTATAACTAGGTAAAGATAAAATAGAATCTGGTTATTATAGCTTCATTTTATTCTTAGTTTGGTTATTGTGGAGCCGAAAATGAAGCTATAATAACCAAGGTTCTATTTTATATTTTCCTTGGTTATTGGGGAGTCGAAAATGAAGCTAAAATAACCAAGGTTCTATTTTATCGTTGAAAAAGAAGGAGTAACATAGAACCTTGGTTATTATAGCTTCAGTTTGTGTTCTCAATAAATAAGTTATGGATAAAATGGTAGAGAATTGTTAGTGTATTTATTTCAGGGTTGTTGAATTTGTTTGACCATTTTGTGAATAAAACATAACACATTTGTTTTTTCATTTCAGATATTTTTTTAATTAAGAAGTAATTATTACTTTTGTGTTTGGTATTGATTCTTATTATTATCTTCTTATTTTGTTTTCCTCCAGTTTATGTGATGCATAGTATGAGCATGTTTACTATCACATACCATCTTTTGTTCTTTTGGCTTTGTAGATCTGAAGCAAAGCTCATATAGAAGAGTAGATGGCAAGGGAGAGTAAAATGCCGATAAACTCGTGAATTGTGCTCAATACTATTTGTATTTACTCTGGTGCATATCTTTCTCTTGGATTGGATTCGACGTTGTCTAAACTAGCTAATGTAATGCGATTTAGTTCATTGAGGGCTTAATGTTCGCTAACTCTCCTTTTGGCTGCATGACACAATGCAGACGACGTACCAATCCCCTGTGAGCTACTCTGTTCTTTGATTTCCATTAATCTCAGGATGGCACCTATGATGAAGGGCAGGAAAAGATTTGACATCTATTATCTGTCATCCAACAAGATGGTCTTCAAGTAAGTCCTGGTCTAAAGACTCTCTGATAACCATAGCAGTGAGATTGGTGGTATTGTCATGACGGCTCGACATCGACGACTACGGATGCGAACCATTCTCATCAATGCTTTCACATCTTTACGACAATCCACTCCTACTCGACACGGCCTCTTTTCTTTCTCCTCAATGGTTCGTCTTCTTCCTAAACCAAAACCGAAAGCAAACATTAAAAAGGAACCATGGGTTTGAATGAACACGAGAATCAGAACCATGTATTTATGACACGTATCCAGACAAGAAATGCATGAAATGTATGGCAGAGGGGGGGAGGGGGGGAGGGCAGGTGAAATTGAGTGGGGATCGGGAAAAGTTTGGTAGGAAAAAGCGGGGATGGACAAATTTTTATCAGAAAAATGGGGACCTTGCTTAGGGGGGATCGTATTATTTTGCATGACTTTAAGGGGGGGGGGGGTGTGAAGAATTATTCTGGACATTTCAAATTTTCACCTGCCCTCCCCCCCCCCCCCCTCTGCCATACATTATGAACGCAGCCCACAAAGGATAACACTCACCATCTCTAATGACCCCAATGGGCTTCAAGGTCATCCAAGGTGACATGTTTTTCTTAAAGGCTGTCCTATACATGGCTTTCACTCGCACCGTCTTATGCGTCCTGTTGGCTCTCAGCGTGTGGATTTCTATCTTTTGCTTCTGGACAGATTCGAGAACAAAGTGGCCTCTTATTTCCTGAGGATCTTGTTGAGTTGCTTTTGTGGACTGAATGGAGGGAGCACGGGTTTTAGGCACGTATTCATAGACGTTCCAGGACTTTGCTGATCCACAGTGTCGAAGTTTGGTTTGAAGCTTGTTGTACCGGTTTGGTAACCCTGTGAAGCGAAATATCAAGAAGATTAAAACACTTTCTAACCATTTGTGAAAAGTAGTAAAAAACCATGACCTTACTCACCCTAACCCCCTAGAGTGAACCATATGTACCGGAAATACATCACAATTTATGGAGTAAACACAAATAATGAAATCCTTTGGCGCTTACCTTCACAAAATTTACAGCATTCGCCAAATCTCACAACTGGGTTGGCACAAGGGTACGACGAGGGGCAAGATATCCTTGAACATCGAACTTTAGAAAACTGCACCAAAGAGTAAGATAAAGCAGACATTAAATTGTGTTAAATTTATCTTAACTACTTCATGTTATGATACTAATGATGATGATGATAGAAGCATGACAATGTTGATGATGATGGTGATCGGTGATGATGATGATGATGGAGACGATGATGGTGATAATCTTGATGATGATAATCCTGATGATCATGATGTTGGAGATGATGATGATGATGATGATGGTGATGGTGATGATGATAATGATGATGACGAGAATGAGGATAAATAATGGCAATAATCACAAAGATAATGAAGGTGATAACATCGATCGATAATGCAGATGCTGTTGGTATGACATTATTATCAACATACCAGACATTCACACTTGATACAATTCGAGACTGAATCTGCCACAATGGGCGTCCATGAAGTGTTGTGTTTGTGCACTCCCATCAAGTTGCAATCAGGGTAGGGTACTGCTGGCTTTTGAGGGGTAACTGGATTGGTCTTCATCGGAGGTACCTTGGTTGAGACCTTAGAACCTAAAACAATGCATGTATCAATTTATCCATCCATCTAAATCCCACACCCTGATCAATGGTGGATCCAGAAAGATTTTAAGGAAGGCTGGCTGTTACATACCTAACAGATTCAAGCACAAGTGACTAGAGACAGTAAGTAACATGGAGACAGTTGCAGTGTGCATTATACTATTATACCTGCGTGGCAGTTTTCACAGCACCGTGGTATACAGTCAGGCCCATCACAAGGTATTTTCCTACATCGAATCGATGAATTCTGAAAAAAAGAAACCGAATTGGTTCTTTAATCAGGAGTCAAGGTTTGGAGCCTTGGTTTGGACTATTAGAAGTAGATCCACTACATATAGAGGCTTTGCACCATTACGTGATAGCAGCCATGACAGGAGACAGGAACAATTGAATCTGGTTTAATCTGATATTGACATTAGAAATACACCTAATTGAAAAAACGTTGTCGGGTTCAAAAAAAGGTTATATTATATCATCAAAGCTAAGACCGAAGTGGAGCATGGGAAGACAAACAATTATGCTTATTTCATGCGGATTGCAGTTTTCTTTTCCTGTGCACATTTTATGCATCATGGCTTTGGCATGTTGTTAATCTAGGTCGACCGACTTTGCTCTACTGTGCATTTCTACATGTCTATATACAAATATAATACACATTTCGGAGTACCCAAAATCCTTTTCGGTCTTAGCTTTGATTATATGACCTTCTCTTTTTCAATTAGGGGTAATTAATGATCAGTTTCCGAGGGGGAAAACTCCATTATCGTGCCTCCTGTCATGGCTGCCATTACTTGATGGTGGAAAGCAAATATTAGTGGATATATTTAGTTACCTTGCAAACGCAGATGATGCACTTGGTTTTATATGCGTCGAGTAATGGATGCCACTTCTCGCCCTCTTGGTAGTGACGTCCTAGAGACCAACACCCTGAAAATAGACAAGACATCATTATCAAAGTAGACATCATTATAAATACTATCATCATCATCATCGTGATCACCATCAACAACATCAACAACATCATCATCATCACTATCATCACTATCATCACTATCATCATCATCATCACCACCACCATCATTATCACCATTATTATTATTTACCATCATCCTCTCGGTATAACTGACCTGGTTTATAGGGTGTTTTAGACTTGGGTTGGGACGGACAAACTTTGCAGCAAGAATTCGGAGAGGCGACAGGCTGACTACTGCATGTTTGTTTAGGGCAGGTACGGATAGCACACGAAACAAAACCATCCTATATTAAAGAGCAGTTAAACAAACATTGATCATGCTATCGGATAGACGTAGTCGGTCAGTCGGTCAATAGTTCAGTCGGTCAGTCCGTCAGTCCGTCCATTTGTAGCGCCTTCCTATCTGTTTATCAATATAAGGATTATAAAATTCAATACAATTGGTTGGTTTATGGTAATATTACAAGAATTCTGATTGGATGTATTCAACTCACCGAACAACTGCAGTCAGTGCACTGATTTGGTTCACTGTTATCAGTGGGTACCTCCCACACCTTGCCATGAGTGTACGTACGTCCCATGTAGGAGCATGAGCTAGCAGACTGCTGTGAGTATTGAGACTGGGATGAACCTTTAAATGGATACACACCTTGATTGGTCAACTGATGTCACGTGAGAAAACTGATTAAGTGAAAGTACGTTTTTTTTAATTAGGGGGGAGGGCTAGGAATTCGCAGTAAATTCTTAATAAAAGGTCGTATAACTTTCACTCAGTAGGAAAATCATGATTCACTTTACCCTCCGGCGTCAGTAAAGACGAGTGTCTTAGGATTCTCCGTGCGAGCCCACAGCAATCCTTAAACACTCGTCTTTGCTGATTCTCGAGGAAAATGGAAAAAGTGGGACTACTCGCAGACTAGGACTAGAGGGAGCTTGAATAGAGGTTACATGGTTTACCTGGACATTTTTTGCAGCATTCACCATCTTTGATGTGCGGGTTTGCGCATGTTAACTTTTTACATTCTTTTCTTTTGCAGACGACTTTAGCGCCTTCACTGGACTGAAGAGAATAAGGAATGAAAAGGACATATCTATAGTGTAGTTATATACATTCATCCATCATTTCCATCCATGCATATTCAGTCACCAGTGATCCACTCACCCACAAGCATATGCGTCCATCCGTCCATCCGTCCATCCGTCCATCCGTCCATCCGTCCATCCGTCCATCCGTCCATCCGTCCATCCGTCCATCCGTCCATCCGTCCATCCGTCCATCCGTCCATCCGTCCATCCGTCCATCCGTCCATCCGTCCATCCGTCCATCCGTCCATCCATGAATGCATGCATGCATCCACCCATCCACCCATTTATCCATCCATCCAACCATCCACCCATCCATCCACCCATCCATCCATCCACCCATCCATCCATCCTCCCATCCGTCCACTCATCCATTTACACTTCCAGCCAAAAAAGAAAAAAAAAATGTTTCCATTCAACAAGCTTTTAAAAATAATTGCACATGGAGTTATTTTTGTACTGACCATCTCACAAACACACTTGATGCAGCTGAAGTAGCCATACGGTAGGAGTAACGGGTACCATGTCTGAGAGATGTTATATTTAACTGTGTTAAACGTGCAGTGAAGGGCAGGACTGCTTGAATTGGCTACAACAACAAACAAACAACAGTTTCTATACATTTGCTGTATATTTGACCAAAATGCTTCGACTTGAAACAATTAATTGAAGGCAAAAGGAAGTTCTTATATCTGCTGTTCTTGACGTTAAGTTTGGCTAAAGCACCACCGTTATTAAGTGCAGACTCATTTACTCAGAAAGACTCGATTTAATGCTGAACTGCCTCGTTTAAGAGTTAAACGGCCTCGTTTTAAGGGAAGACTGTGGGAATAAATTTAATTTTGGGAAGCAAGATGGCGAAGCTTCTGATCGAATCTCTCTCCCAAAAAGTATGCGTGAAAATGGGAATGAAGCTGTACATGCTGTAAGTTAGTACCGGGCGCTTACTACGAAAACCATCCTTTTGGGAAGCCATTTCAATGTTACAGCTTGTTGTAGTGTACCCTCATACAAAAACCATTCTTTTGGGAAGCCATTTCAATGTTACAGCTTGTTGTAGTGTACGCTCATACAAAAACCATTCTTTTGGGAAGCCATTTCAATGTTACAGCTTGTTGTAGTGTACGCTCAGACAAAAGCCATTCTTATGGGAAGCCATTTAAGTGCGTTACGGCACGTCGTACCGTGTAGGTACAGCAATTAAGTCAGTATCGGAGTTTCCTTTTCATAAGAAACTAGTTCCATTACCGTTATGTAAGATACAGTTACATTAGTGTTACGTAAAAACGTTCTTCATATAAATTTCAGACAATCGTCTTTACCTCCAAAGCCAAAACTTATCAAATAAATCAATTTTAAATTTGTCTTTCTCTGTGAACTCTCTTCCTTTCATAGAATGCACGGTCTAGACCATGTGAATAACTGGTTCCCCAGCGAGCGAGCAGAGCCAATCTTGAATATCCACCCTTGGGCATGTACAGGTTAATCTGCCCTTCAGTACACACCAATAATCAAGTATCACTCACCTTTTCTGACGCGTTTCCCGGGTGATATGATTCCTCGGCTCATCTGAAAGGCGAGAACGAGTACGACCAAACAAGCATTTACCCTAGGAAAGAAAGCCAAGGTAAGTCGGTCAATCAGTGGCGCGCTTCCAGAATATCATCTTAAACAAAGATCGGCTACTGAGTTTAAGTGACCTCGTCCTTGCACGACGTACATGAGCAATATATATAATCGTCAATGAAAATCTTAGGTGACTGTTAGTTACTACATATTTCTTTTAGAGACTCATTTATTTAAGCATATTATTCGACTTTCCCGCTCCCGTTACATCTCTCCTTGGGTAGGCAACGAAGGCTCCTCATAAGATAGAGTAAAAAATTAAGACCATTTGAGATATTGATAGGCTTGGTTTGCTTATATTAGTGCTAGAGATAAGGGATCCGGTCAAGAATATAATGATAATGGAATTCAAGACAAACCGAGTCACGACTTCTTGACGACGTGCTGAGAGAAGGATTTCAGCACGTCATTAGACCCTAGGTGAATGAAATAACTAATGAACAATTAAGCCTAAGTAAGAAATGCTCAAAGCCGACCCTGTAACCTCGTTTCTCGGTCGGCTCAGAATCTCTTGGAAATCGAAGGGGGACCGCGAGAAATAATCAAAGCAGTCGTTTGTGATATCATCATTTTTCTTCGTTCAACTCGTAAAACAATTAATCTTTAATAGATAGTCATTAAAGTGATAATTGGACACCAAGTCCAAAAATAAACATTTATTTAAGTATCAAGTCAGTTTAGAAAGTTCAAATCAGTCGAAAAAAAATGCAGAAGTCAACGACAGTACAACAGATGAAATATTCATGGAATTCCTGAGCCGTCCGGCGAGGTCTTTGTTCTGGTATAAAACTGCTTTAACCCTTCTTGAAGAGCTGTCGCTTGAATTGAGATCAATCACTAATTCAGAGTTTAATTGATACTAAATATCTCTATTGAAAAGTTATCTAAAGTCACTTGTGGTACTGATATTGACAGCTATACTTGAGTGCTTCATCAGGAATAGCGTAATAATATTCAATAATATGCAACCGAACTAACGCCCAACAGTTATTTCTAAATTGACTTAGATTTAAACCACATTTGGGACTCGAAATTAATAGCTAAGCGTAAGAAATTCTTGATTGTGGTTAGAATTAAACGTAGCCTTGAGCATAAATGGATGGTGTTTGAGAAGAGTCATTTAATTGCACTTAAAAATGAATGCTCTCTCGTAAATGCTCTCGACTGCCTCGTGCTGCCCAGTAGAGGCTAGAACGATGCAATGATTTTATTTTCTACGACCTAGAGTTCAATCCCAAAGACTACATAACGTGGGTAAATTTTCCAACGATTTGTTGACATTCATAACGAAACGCTGCCCGAAACGCAAAACATTTGGACTGACGCAAAAAAGTGCCAATATAGTGAATCATAAAGTAAGCAGCTTTCTTAATTCACTTTCAAAACGAAACCGAATCTTACCTCATAGTTGAGTCTTTTTAGCAGATTCTTGCTTGTCCTTGAATATTTCTAGCACAATTCTGAAGCTGAAATTCAGTGGCGTCTTTGGGGAGAAAATCTAAGATATGAGCGGGTCAATTGACTGCGGTTTGTAGAAGACGTACAGTCTGAAGAATGTAGTGGGTTACAAGCCGATAGCAACTGTCAAACAGAAAAAGTGTTGAAAAATTACTGTTTTTTAAGGAGGTGTTGGTGGCGCCACGACTCTCGCGCTTCTAATAACAATTGATCTCAGCAGTTATGATGAAACGTAGACTGACCACGTGGGACAGACTGGTTTACAATGACAAATGAACCTGAACTGGGCATCAAATTGGGTTCTACCAGGCCATATATTTTTTCTGTCTAGATAATAGAATTAATGATATAAAAGTAGCACAAAATTCACACGTTTACGCTGATAAATATATGTATTTTTTCAAGCAAGGCAAGGACCGTGAATTAGAAGGGTTGAAATCAAAATTCGTACGAAAAACAAAACATAATTAAGTTTTTCAAGTTGGAATATTCTAAAACAAACGTCTATTTTGTAAAATTAATCACGTTACCTGCACAGATTACTGAGAAGTCACGAATAGAATTTTGGCATCCATTGTCAAATAGCAGTTGAATCAGTTTTCATAACGTTTTATCAAGTTTTGTCCCTGATCAAGTCATAAAACCAAAGTACTCAACCTCTTCCTGGAAGACGAAGAAAGAATCCAAAATGATCGACTTACTCTGACCTATAAACTATAAAAAGAAAATGTTTAAGAACGGCTTCTTTTGAGCGCCAAATCCAGGAGAGTTCTCAGTTGGACGTGGAGTATCAAATAAGAATTTCGTTTCTTGTTTTCGTGCCTAACAGCCAGACCCCCACTTGTAACACACATTAATGACGGTTCAGTATGTGCCAGCGACCGGGATTGGTTTCAAGTTCATCTAAGCAAGTCCTTAAACGAGCCGTATCAGCTCTAAAATATTATAGAGTTTCGTAGAAGAGTTCGTAAAAGATTCATGACGAAGTTAATCCATCGCTTGGGGCCATGAAGAACAAAGAGGATTAGTATTGGCTTGTATAGACTGTTATCTAACGCAAAGTTATTCATCATGATCCTCCCTACCGATTTAGATCATTTATCTGTCGTTACTCGAATGCTTTATTGCGCTTGATGCTGTGCGTGGGTCCATGGAAGATCGTTCAAGATCACGTTTGTCAAAAAAACTACCCGCTGAAAGGACTACGCCATGTTTATTGCGCGCTGGAACGATTATCTTAAAGATAATTTTTTCTTCTTTTCATATTTTGAAAATAAAAAGCAAATTAGTCTTTGTTCTACCCACTGATAATAACTTATTATTTATCTCGATTCTATGATGTACTAGAAGTTTTAAACTGTTAGTCTACTTTCAGTTATCTTCTTTGAATGTGTAAGAAAACCGGAAACGCGAATAAATTACCCATAATGCATTCCTCAGTTAAAGGAGACATTACCCATAATGCATTAGCCATTGTACCTTATGTAGACTGGGTACTAGAGCAGACATCACCCAAAATGCATCTGTTTCTTGCGCATATAACTCAGAATTTAAAACATTCCTTTCTTCAATTTATTTCTGCTTTAAAATATATACAATTTCGTGCTGTTAACCACTATTACTAGATTTCACGTTGTTAGAACGACTTACCATTACTAGTCGACAGTAAAAATGTTGAGACAGCATTCTCACGGAGAATGGATAAAAAATAATAAAATATCATCGAAATGCATATATATATATATATTTAGAATGAAATTAAATCATTACCTTAATTTACATTTCATTTTTATTTACTTTCGTATTCATTACATTTATTGGACTGGGATACCTGTGGTATTGACGTCATTGAATCGCGTGACTTTATTCCTCTGTGTCGATAAAAGGATAAGAAATCCTCAGTAGGAATGAGAAAGCACTTTTGTTATGGCTTCTCGTTTTGTAGCGCTGAGAGTCGTCAAAATTGTCCAGGTTGAAACTGAGGGTTGGTAGTAAACTGTTGTTGTTGTTGCTGCTGTTGTTGTTGTGGTTGTTGAGTGAGTTCCTGAGGTACGGGAGTTGAAAGCTGTCTTTGAAACGTCATTTCCTGTGACACTTGTCTTTGCAGGCCAACATCCGCTGGAGCAGACAGCTGTCTCTGTAGACTTCCCATCTCTTCGTTACCTGAGAACTGCAAGCTGATATCTCCTCCTAAAAAGTGACATTCATTTTAAAAAAACTTTCCTGGAACAAGTACTACAAAAAGAAACTTAATCAAAATCATCTTCAAAACTGTTGGAGCGATCAGATAAACTTTCCAAAAACTTAAACTCTTACAGTGGCAAAATTAAAGAATGTCCTAAAAGTATCAAAATGCAAAAAGGTAACAGGAAAAGACTTTCAAAACCATCCAATGTAGACCCCTTTCATGTGACGTCAAAGCGGCTCAATTTGTTGAACAAACAAAAGAATCTCAATCTCCTAAGAATTGGAAACCTATGATGTCCTCTAAATTGAGCTGCATGCCGACGTGCAGCAAGGGGTCTATTATCAGTGTACATACCTGTGTATTGACGTAGTTGTCGAATCAGTTCTCGTGGCATCTGTTGTTGTTGCTGCTGTTGTTGCTGCTGCTGTTGTTGTTGTTGTTTAAATGCTTGCAGTTGTAGTTGCTGCTGCTGCTGCTGTTGTCTTTTTTTAAGCATCAGAGCAGCTTGTTTTGTCATATTCACTCTGCTTGCTGCTTGCTGCTGGTACTGTGTTGTCTGCATGGGTTGTTGAAGTTGAGAAGCCTGACTCATTTGCACATGCCCAGTTTGAGCCACTTGATGCTGAAGGTGACCAGCTGAAGATTGAGCTTGAGATTGGTTTTGCATTACTTGTTGGAGGGCAAACTGTTGTTGCTGTTGCTGTTGTTGTTGGGTTTGCTGTGGTTGCATTGGTCGGTTAAGGGCCTGAGAAACAGCTGCTCCTGCTAATACGATATACGTTTCAGTACAAAAAAACCTTTTAAATACACAAGACGAAAGCGTCAATCTTAGTGGGGTACAGGATAAAAGTTCCCCTATACGCTCGGGTATTAAATAATCCCGGGTTATTACGCAAATACTTATGCCCCTTACTGTACATACCCGTAGGCATACCGATAATTTTTGGGGTAAAGGGTGTGGTTACACGTGTTTGCCTTTAGTCCCGATCTCAACCGGGTAAATCTTGATCCCCATATACAACTTGGGAATATCGGATACTCACCTGGGAAGGTTTGAGTGCCGTAGCCTACAGGGGCACTCATGCCCTGAACTGTTGTAGGCATACCCATAGTTGTGGGAGTGGAGGGTGTGGTTCCACGTGGCTGTACTTGCCCCCTGCTGGGAATCTGCAGACTCTTGGGTCTCTGTGACTGACTGAAGCTGTACGTCTGGTCCTGTCTCAATGCTGTCTGCCCAGCAGCCTGCATCTGAAAAACAAAATAAGAGAGAGGTAAGGAAAGAAAATGATACTCGAGGGAAAGACAAGGCCACAAGAGGAAAAGTGAAAAACGCTAAAGAATCTACGAAACCTAAGAGTACTCTCAAGGCACCAACTTAATACCGACACATTCTTAATGACCGTGGTTTGTGGTTAAGGCAGAGGTACTCTCGAGGCTCTCGCTTAATACTGACAAATTCTTAATGACAGGCACTTTCTTTGTTCCCCAAATGAAAACTAAGGTTTTCAATTAATTCTACCGTGGTTTGCGGTTGAGGCAGAAGTGCTCTTATCTCGAGGCACCCTCTTAATACAGAGACTTCTTAATGACAGGCAATTTCTCTGTTCCCCCCAAGCGCACGTATTAAACCAAGGTTTCACTGTAATCCTACCGTGGTTTGTGGCTGAGGCAGATGCCTCAGCTGTTGTGTTGGCTGTTGTATCTGTTGTTGCGTCGTCCTCTGAAGCTGTTGTTGTAAGCTATAAAGAGCCTGTTGACCTTGCTGTGGTTGTTGATGCTGCTGCTGCTGCTGCTGTTGTTGCTGTGGTTGGTTGAGAAGCTGAAATATAGCTTGGTTGGTCTGAGATCTTTGCTGAGTCTGGCCTCGGTTGACCAATAACGACCTGATGATTAGTTTGGAATCTTGAGCACCGACTCTATACAAAAATGGGCCATTGCAGTTAAATTTTCCGAGGGATCTTTCCACTCCCTCTTACCCCGAGGAGTTTTAGAATAGACCTTTGGAGAGTTCCAAATTACCGCTGGGTTTCTCGATTACAGACTCATTTACTTAGGCTTAACCTCGAATCAGTGTCTAAATATTCACAAATACCAATGGTAAAGTAAAGAATGCACAAATCCAACGATCCAAAAACTTCGAAATTCCACGGACCTTCACTGGAACACGTGAATATTCTGAATGAAGTTGAGGTTAACCCTGAGCAACAGCCAACTCGAAGCTGGAGTATTTTGACATTTTTCTCCTGGATATCAGGGAAATATTCGTGTTGGAGGTACGTTCCTTCTTAGCCTTAGAAGCGCCTAAAAGGTTGCAAATTGTTCAGGCGTTTCTAAAGACTTTCCAACATATTTCGATGATCTGAAAACGACCCAATTTTCAAGTGGAATTTCGGATATGTTTTGTTCAGTTTTGACCGTTCAGTTTTGACCGTTGGGTGCAAACATTAAATACAATGTCAATGTCAGTGAAAGGATGTTATAAAACTGAACCAAAATAAAATCACTGTGTGACAAAAAATGGGCCATTCTTGATACTGTATGGTATTAGAAATCCCCCCCCCCTCCCCCTTCCCCATAGTAAAAAAGATAAAGAGATGCCCAGGACGCAGCCTCTTTGTCTTTAGGCATAACGTTTATCGGTTTCAGACCGTGTCATTCCTTTGCTTACAATTTCCAAGTACCACTTGAGAAGATACATTAATAATTTTAATATGGAAAAGATGCAAAGAAAGAATCAAGGATTTGAAATAGACAAACACCACGCATTACGCACGTAATTTCTAATAGGAGTAGCCTATGTTACCTTTGTTGTACTGGCATAGCCTGTCCAGGTATGTTCTGTCCAGGCATAGCTTGTCCTGCCACGGATTGTCCAGGCATAGTCTGTCCTTGCATGGTTTGTCCAGGCATAGTCTGTCCTTGCATGGTTTGCCCTGGCATGCTCTGTCCTACCATGGTTTGTCCAGTCATGGTTTGTCCAGGCATGGCTTGTCCAGACATGACTTGTCCAGGCATAGCCTGTTGTCCAGGCATGACTTGCTGTTGTGCTTGTTGCAAAAACTGTTGTCCAGGTTGTTGTCCATACATCATTCCTGGCTGTTGATACAGCATACCAGATTGTTTCTGCAGCTGTTGCTGCATTTTTCTCTGTTGTGCCAGACTTGGTCCCTTGGTTGACTGTCGTCGACGTTGTCGCGGTGCCTTGGTCTTGGTTTGCTTCTCGTCAGGTGTGGCTTGTTTCTGTTCTGGTTGAGAGATAGTGATTGTAGGTTGGACTGGACATGAAGCAGATCCAGGTGTTCCTGGGGTACCAACTGACTTTAGCTGACCTGGAAATACGAAATACATATACTTGAAATTTACTCTAAGTCACGTTAGGAAGTATGCGTAGGCAGACCGAGGACCGCAAACAGAGACTACAAACAGACCACAGACTTATTTACAGACAGACTGAGCGCAGACAGACAGACAGACAGACAGACTATAAACGGACCGCAGACAGACAGACAAAGCGCAGACAAACAAACAGACAGAGCGCAGACCGACAGACAAGTAATCAGTGCTCCGACAGACAGACAAACAGAGCTCAGACAGACCGGAAACAGAGACTACAAACAGACCAGAGAGAGACAGAAAAACAGACAATTCTAAATCTCAAAAGTCCCGATACGATTGCGCTCATCCAAAAAGACAACTTCCTTTAGGTACTAACCTCTAGCTTCAGCTGGTGTTTGCGGTGTCGATGGCGCACTACTCTTATCGTCCGTCTCCATTTTCTCGTCATCATCATCTTCATCATCATCATCAGGCGGAGGGTTGATAAAATAGCTGTTGGGTTTGCGTCTCGGATGGGTGTGGCGCAACAGCTTGCGGAACTCCTGCTCGTAACGAGAAGGCCGGCGCTCAATACGAACGGAGCCAAACCATGACCAGGCAAAAGGAGCGGGATTCTTGTGTCCCTCCATAAGGTCCCAAGCATTTATCTTTTGTCTGCCATTTATTTTGAGGCCCTAAGATATAAAAATAAGAGATTTTATGGTTCTTGAAATTCGAGATACCATTGTGTGACCGTGACTGTGACGGCGTCAAACGCCTCCCAAGTTTGTTTTTGGTCCAATGTGATTTTTTCATATTTGCTGTGCTTTGGACCCGCTGCAGGAAGGAGTTCAAAGCATTCGGGAAACCAATGCGGTGATTTTAGAACTGTGAGCCAAGGTAATGTAGAGGTGTTTTAGTAGAGAAAAAATTTTGTGCAATCTCAATGCGGTCAAAAAAAACACAAGAAAGTATTTTTCATATGAGTGGGAAACGATACGCCAATTTCGTAACGATGCTGTAAAAACGTGTTGTGATTGGATGAATAAGCGAAAGACAATGGGAAGCCATTTCAATGTTATGGCATGTCGTGTCATACATTAAGTCAGTGCCGTACGTTTCCCACTCATACAGTAACCATTCGTAAGGAAAACCATTTCAATATTACGTCATGTCGTACCGCGTACGTGCTGTGAGGCAGTACCGTGCGTTTACCAAACAATAACCGCTCTACGCCAATCCTGGATTGAATGGATTGAACAGGGACGATAAAAACCCAGGATTCACAAGTAGGAATTGTTTTCATCTGCGTCAGTGCAGACATATTTACCTGTACATTAGCCTGTGATGCTCCACTAGTTTTATCACTATCCTTCATGGGTTCCATGGTGTGTACAGTGTGAGACAGGGAGGGCAAAGGAAGGAGCTGCTTGCATTGCATAATATCTATTGGACTTTTACCCGCCAATTCACGCTAGAAAAAAAAGAAAAGAATTTAGAATGATCAAATACGGTATGTTTTTTTTCAAAACTGAGGTGCATTCCGACGTGCTGCAAGGGTTCTTTCGATACCTTGAGTTTTTTGAAGAGAGTGATGGCTGCTTTTCTGGTTTCATCGTTCATCTGCTGACCAGCAGTGCCCTCGGTGTTGGTAACAACACTGATAAGAACCGACACCATGTCCAGCACGGTGGTCAGTAATTCCCTATACAATAATAACACGTTAGTATTCCTGGAAAAAAGGTATACAGTGGTAAAGTAGTATGTAATGGGATCTGCGATTGGCAGAATGACTATGAAGACTTAGCAATGACGACGTGTCTTCAGGACAGCCGTGCGCACTCGTTTTTTCCTATGCGCGGTCTTCTTAAAGTTGATGTCTTTCTCGACAATCAAAAAATATCTTCGCATGCTCGTAGTGTTTATTAAAATTAGTCAAAAACGCAATAAATAGGTACATGCTTCACCCAAGCAAGAACAGAATGCATCACTCGCTATCGTAGGAAAGACCATCCCCCCAAGAAACACGATTCAAAGCTGCTATGCGCGGTCATAAAAATATGACATGACAACTTACTTCTTAGAAGGCAGAGATTCCGCAGTTATGGTCCCTGAGCTGACGAGTTGAAAGAGTAACGTTGCCCAGTCACTGGATAGCGTGACACTTCGCTGTATAGTATCAAACATGGCGCCCACCTATCAAGCAATGTATCGCAACACAGTATTAAGGCACTAGTTACATAGGCAGATATTAATGGTCTAGGGAAAAATCTGACATATTTTGGTACTGAATTTGGGGCTCAATCTAAATATCTCTCCAGTTTGTGCCCTAAATTTCCCCCCACATTTTAGGGCTGAAGTATTTGTTACCAAGCTACACCAGAAAAGGGACTGATTTAATTTCTTGAACTCACCAAACTTATGCGTAAATGTAACGCTTCTTGTAACGCCTCTTTACTTTTGACATCCGCTGGACATCTCTCCTGTCAAGCAATGAACAACATGTTATTGAAGTCAAAATATAGTCTGTATCTTGTTAAACAAAGTGGGCGGCCACACTGCACGTTTCCCAGTAGGTCTCTGCGGGTGTTAACCACAGGGTACCCAGAATCTATATAACCTCGGGCTAAATGAGAGTGGGGACATTTCCCTTTAGGTCTTTGCGGGTATTAACCACAGTGTACCAAGTATTTTTTACCTCGGTTGGGGCAGCCAATAGATGAGTGATTTGTTTACTGATTGACAGCAACAGTCCTTGTCTTTGTTCCTCCTGACCCTTGAGGCACTCTAAGACCAGTGACAAGAATGGCTGGGTGTGGATAAGAGAATGCCTGCAACAATATATCACAGAGTTTAGTAACTCATTAGCTATTGAAATACACGAACTTTACTATGATTTGCATCATCGTTTTGATTGGGTTTCCTGTGGTGGAGTACAGAAGAGAATGTAGCGGAGGTAATACTGCTCCCAGTTCTTCACGGTACATTTCACCACAGGGAAACCAGAATATAATAAGACAAGAACTAATACGAGTAATAATCGAAAACACCGAAAAATGTATATAAACCAAAGTGACGAAGCGCGTTTGGTCGTACTTAATTAACATATCGTTAATTAGAGGGCGGAGTTCTTGTGCCATTGGCTCGCTCAGAGTAGAACCCATTTGAGTTTCATGGTACCGTGCCGTGTCTTAGAAATGGCATGTGATTGGATAGTATGCTTTTCCCAGACTATTGATTGACGCAAAAGGAGAGCTGCACATTTCATGTTGTAATAAAACACTATGATTGGATAATGAACATATGCTTGATTTTTGATTGGCTGAAAGAGGAAGCCAGTTGAGTGTCAACCTAAAAATCACACGTCAATCGTATTACTTACGAAGATGAATCCGAGTGGGGTCTCCACCATTTCGGTGTGTCCAGCACCTCCCCTGCAGCCTTGAGAAGTCTTCCTTGAACAGAGCTAGGAAGCTTGGAAATCAAAGGAGCTACTAGCCATTCTGGTCCCTTAATGACACCAGACTTCGTGTTGTTATGACTTGTGCCAAGCTTTGGTTCGTGTCTGTGAACAAAAACTGTCATGGCGGCTATCGCTACTGCGTCGAGAAGCGATCCCATCTCCTGGAACAAATAAATGAAAATATGAATGAAGTGGGAAGTCTGAATGAAGTGGGAAGTCTGAATGAAGTGGGAAGTCTGAATGAAGTAGGAAGTCTGAATGAAGTGGGAAGTCTGAATGAAGTGGGAAGTCTGAATGAAGTGGGAAGTCTGAATGAAGTGGGAAGTCTGAATGAAGTGGGAAGTCTGAATGAAGTGGGAAGTCTGAATGAAGAGGGAAGCCTGAATGAAGTGGGAAGTCTGAATGAAGTGGGAAGTCTGAATGAAGTGGGAAGTCTGAATGCAGTGGAATGAAGTGGGAAGCAAGAATAAAGTTGGGAAGCCTGAATGTAAAAGCAAGGGAAAGACAAACTCGACGAAACATTGTATAATACACGAAATTCGCAGAATGGACATTTCTCGAGACTGACGGCGACAGATATCAAAACCTTGCGCAGAGGAAAAACGAAAAACGAAAATGGAACATTAACAGTAGTAACTAACCTCTTTGGATACTTGCTTGATCATTAACTGTAGTTCAAGCCAAGATTTACGTAACGACCATTGATCGAGGCTCTGAAGGAAGATTAGACAAATTTACAGGGTGAATTTCATTCTAGTGTCACAATCATTACAAGCCACAAGCATGCGCAATGTTGTTCGCTTTCATTTTCGATAACATCTGAAGGCTGGTTAATACATGAATATATATATTTCTATATATCTATATATATCTATATATCTATATATATCTATATATATACACACACTTGATTGCAGGAAGGTTGTAGTATACATTTAAACAAATACCTAATTTATTCAGTATATTTTTATGATATGCAAAACCGAAAACTCGCTTTATTTATCATTTGTTTTATTCAATGAACGTCAAAATATTTTATTCTTGTGTTTTATATCCTACAGACTATAAATCAATTGGTTTTGAGGGTTAAAAAAGTAAAATTGCAATATGCATCTCATTAGGTATTTGTATAAATGTATAAATGTATACTACAACGTTTCTGCAATCGAGTGTATACATATATATATATATATCAAGGGTGGTGTAGTGGTAGTACACTCGTCTCTCACCTCTGGGGAATCACGTGAGTAGAGTTCCTTAGGTCTCGCTCTTGATTAGAGGGTTTTATTCGAGGCTCCTCAGTTCCCCCCCGCAAAATCTAGCACGCTAATTCCAATTCGATCTGTGAGTCAACCATGCCCTGACTTAGATCAGGCTAAAGGTTGTTTCAGGGTTCGATCTATTCTAGCCGTGCCCTGACTTTGATCAGCCCAGAGGTTGTTTCAGGGTTCGATCTATTCTAGCCGTGCCCTGACTTAGATCAGGCCAAAGGTTGTTTCAGGGTTCGATCTATTCTAGCCGTGCCCTGACTTAGATCAGCCCAGAGGTTGTTTCAGAGCATCGATAAAATTCAAAGGAACCATACCTGAAGAATACTCGAAGCAGCTTCATCGATTGTTTCCATTTCGTTGCTGGAAGTGAGGGGCATAGAGCCATCAAGGCATGACGAGATACCAGCAGGGTAGCAAATCAAATGGAGAAGTTTTCTCAGCTACAGAGAGCCATTATTGAATATTAATACGGATTAATATGACAGATAACTACTGGTTCTAGTAAAATATTTTTTTAAGTGTGAAAACACAGAAAGTATGCAAGGTCACGTGAAGGAATCGTACCAATAACAGCGCACGAGATCTCTGATTAGCCAATCAAAATGATTCGACATCGACACGGTCGCGGTACGTTACATCCAGGATAATTTCAAATCGTCTCGATTTGCATTTACTCTCCCCTCCCCTCGTAAATGAAAAACCAGTCATTTATAATCATTTATAATCAAGGACATACCTGGTTGACGGTCAATTCAGGATCGAGCAGTAATTCAGGTGAGAAGAGTATCTGAGGGTCCTGAAGACACCGCTCTCGCACCCATTCCTGACCACAAATCACTTGTAGTGTGAAGCCTGCGAAAGCACTTGTGTTGGAGGTTTCCATTGCTAAAGAAATAACACAACCAGTAATGAAATAACATATACCCTCCATACATATTATATTCAAGTACGTTTACTGGTGAGTCAAGATGAAAATTTCACAAACATTTTAAAAAGAAACAGGAGTTGCTCAATTTAGGAGTAAAGTCAACTATTTTTAGTTCTTTTAGTCTCCCCTGTCCTAGACTAAAAATTCCAACACAAAAATCTGGCTCTTTCTTGGTGTAAAAGGGCACCTAAGCCATGAAGACAATAAAACAATAGCCGTGAACAATGAATTTGGAGCTAAACAATACCCTGCAATACAGTAACCCTAACCCAGAATACAATAGAGGTTGCTACACCAAAAAGACTAACGTCCGAAACGTCAGTAAGTTTTTTTCATCTTTTCACGGTGTATAATTTACCTTTTCATCATTACTGTTTCATTAGAAACATCGACGCAGCTCACACTAGTTTTTAGCTAGTTATCTCTTCAAGAAAGACCCAGCGATATTACCTGATCTACTAGTAGCCAAGGGCACAGGGAAGATATCTCCTGTTCCAGACGTTGTGTCTGTGAAATCGTCCAGTCGCGAGGAGAACAGCCCTCTAAAGCCATCATCACGTGATACATCTGGACCATGTGACACAACTCTCCCGCCACGACCTGAAAAAACAATTTTTAAATGAGTAAGATTGGTATTGAATAGGCCATTTTAAATACTGCATTCTTGGACCCAGACCCTACTCATTGGTCATATCGTGGTTCCGTGAAGTGTGTAGAGTCTGGGTACCGCTGTGTTCCTTGATTACAGGCTCATTTACTCAGGATTAGCCTCGAATCAGTGTTTAAATATTCACAAATATCAATGGTGAAGTAAAGAAAGCACAACTTCAACAATACAAACACTTTATGATCCCATTATACTTTACTGGAACATGGAACACGTTAATATTCTACTCAAAATCAATAGAGGCTAACCCTGAGCAACAGAGAAATCGAAACTGGAGTATCCCTATTCGACCTCCGCCATCTTGAAACTGCATTATACCACAGGTAGCCCAGTAAAAGGTAAGAACCAGTGTGCGATGTTGCGCATGAATGCAACACCTTGTAGTTACCTGATTCCGAGAGTCGTAACATGGCTTTAAGCACGGTTAGTATAGCATGTACTCCTATATTATCATGGGCGGCGACCAGTAGGTAATGGTCTGGTGACGTCTTGAAAGGAAACTTTGAAACACTGGAATGATCATGTGACATGAAGTCTGTCTTCTCGTCCAATAGGCGTAGGAGAAGATGACACGTCAATCGTGCTCCTGCATCTGCCTCCTGATTGTCACCTCCTGGATAAGAAAAGAAATGAGTAAATGAAATATTGAAAATAAATGGTAATGGAAGGATGGATGGTGGTGGATGGTTAGGATGGATAGGTGGGTGCAATGATCAATGGATGGGATGGAAACATAGGTGGCTGACTGGAAGGGTGGATAAATGGATGAGATCTGGGTGACTGCATGGATACATGGTGCATGGATGAATGTATGGATGGGTGCATGGATTGACGGGATAGATGGATTGAGGGATGGAAGTGTGGGATTATGGCGAACAGATGAATGGAAGTATAGATGGATAGATGGAAGGAAGGATAGATGGAAGGAAGGATAGATGGGTGGGTCCTGAGGTTGATCATGATCCTTACCTGACTTAATGGCGTCCAACAGTGAGTCCATTGCCACGTGATAGATAACATCTTCCAATGAGAAACAACCTCTAGCAATCATGATTGCGGTGAAGGTGGCCACTGATTCATGGATGGACAGATCACTAACCTAAGAAGAACAAAAACACACTCCCATCGTCACTCAAAGTAGACTCCCCATGCAACGGCAATTTTATAAGTACATTTAAACGGTAGCATAGGCCTTCTATGAGAATAAGCAACAAGGTGCATTGGTCTAGTTTGAGTACAAACAACACCTTATAAAACAATAGAAATATTTGCACCCAAGCTAAACCACAATGCACTACGTTTCTATATTAGGAAAGGGCTAAAGAATCTAAGATAACGTACCTCGACTTCTAAGAGAAGATCTACAAAGCCACAAGAATTACTAGATGAGCAGCACAAGGCCTTTAGAACTCCAAGCCACTCCGAGCTGAGTCTACCATAATGAGCTGTTACTTCTGCGCATAGGACGGCAATGTCAAATAACCTAGAAAGAAAGGTTAGTTGTGTTATTGATAGGAAGAGAATCGAGCAAACAAAAGCATAATGTTCGCCACTATCTTATAGAATCCATTACTTCTTGTCAATCTTATAAGCGGGATTTATAATTGCTTGTTTATTTACCGTAACAGAATCCATTCATTTATTCATTCATACATGCATCTATTCATTAATGCGTGCATGCATCAATCCATCCATCCACCCTCCCATTTATCCTTTCACAAATCCATACATTTATCCTTTCCACCCCTCCGTACACACTTCCAATGGCCCACCCATTCACCCTTACAGCAACCTTTCTTTCTACATAGCCCACCCATCAATCCATACTTCCAATGTCCCATCCGACCATCCATCCACCCATCCATCAATCCTTCCATCTTTCCATCAATTTTCAATTGATTTTCCATGACCAACATCATCAGTTATTTATCACTACCACCAATTCATGATCATCATGATCTTCATCTCCATAGTTTGCCTCACCTCTCGCTATTCTGACAGTTGCAAACATTCATCAGAGCATTGCAAACAAAGCTATAAATATCTGATTGTCTCTTGTTTGCCAGAAGATGTTCCCACATTAAATTCTGTTTCATTGACCTGAAAAATAAAGATGGTTTATTAACAACTCAGACCAAATGGTTAAGTTAATCAATTTTCCATAACAACAGAACACGTGGCCTTATTTCTTTAAACCAAGCACTTGTGTCAAAATGAACAAAAACATGGAAAGATGGTGAAGTTCATACTGATAATATGTAACACGGTAGAAAAGGCATTTAATAAAAAATTGTTTTTGCAGAATTTACATGGAAAAAAATTCATTAGAAGTCAATATCTAGTCCAACGAAGCAAGACGATTCTCTCTGTCTTGTCGTCTTTAATGGTTTATGGTGAATATTTCATCGCATTATAGCTCTTTCTGAGCTCATTGAACAGCATGCATTGTGGTCTTATACAACAACATATAAAGCATAAAGATGTTTGCACCCAATCTACACCACAATACACCATGCTCAGAAACTGTTTCTATTAGCCATTCTGAGGTTTAGTAAAAGACCGGGTTGAGTTGGATTTGCAGTTCACTTTGGGAGTGTTTTGAAGGCGAAATAGACGCCATCTATCCATCAAAAATGTCGCCGAAAACAGTCCCACGATGCACTGTAATGCCAACTCGACCACACACTTTTCAACAACACTGTGCAACAAATCTCTCACCTTGGATTATTGAAGAATTCCATCATAAACTTTGGATCATACTGTGCTGTTGATGCTGAAGGGGTGATACTAGAGCAGATATTTTTTCTGATCTTAGTGTGAGCTGTGCTGAAAATATCTGCAAACCTCAACTGTGAAGAGAAAAGTTCGGCATGTAAATGTTAAGCACAGAAAAATGTTGAGCTTTCTCAGCACTTTGTTCTGCAGAATTCTCATGAACAGCTAACTGGACAGCTCAGGATCACTGCTGATTGCTACCCACATAGCTGCTGTATCTTTTGAAATCGTTTTTCTTTAGTTTCTCTAGTTTTCCACCCCACCATTCGCAAAAATCAACTTCCAAATTTAAAATCGATCACAGATTGAGAGCCACAGGTTTGTTGGGCAATGAAAGTGTTATCCTCAAAAATTAGAGGCATGTAAGTACAATATAGGTGTTTATAGTTTTTAGTGTTCTTATTGAAATGTACCTCAAGGATGGTGCTTAGAGAGTACACGTCATGGAGATAAGCCAGGATACATCTCTCAGACGACGTACACATACTCGGATCAGAGATGTTTTCCACTGTGTGAAGCAGTCTGCAAGTAAAACAACAAAGTGAAAAATAAATTTGTAAACCTTTTCTTACGAAATTGTTAAAGACGTGGTTGACATTTTTATGTTGTTCAATTCGATGTTGATGCACATGAGAAGAAACGTGAATATGGATACAACTTAAAAAAATGACATGTGGTCTGAAATGAGAAAGCATTACATGCAAGGGAAAGAGGTCTAACAGACAAAAAAAAGTGTCAAAAATTTTTGATCATAGAGGACGTCAAGATTGTTGTCTTTAAAACTCCTTTTCACTAGAGATGACGTTAAAAATGCTGCATATTCTGACGTCAACATAACATAAAGCTAAATAAAGCGAGTTATTTGAAGTAAAAACCTTTCCTGACTCACCCTCTAAACACCCTAGCGAGATGATCCGGCAACAGCGACAGACAAGTGTGATATCGCCGCAGCATAGCAACAGTCAAAATAGTCTTGGATGGTACTGTTCCCACAGCAGGTGATACGGGAGGCATTTGGATTGGAAATTCCTCATCCGGCATCAGAACATTAGAAATGAAGTCAAGCAAGCCGTGTATGTCTCCTGATAGTTCAAACAAGTCAAAGAGAAACACCAGTTGGTCGATACTTGGCACGGGGCCGGACAGGCCGAAGACGGAAGACGTGGTCTGACGATACTCCTGTAGGGCATTAGCACAGTCTGTGACGGCTGTGTACTGCTCGAAGCAAGGAAGGCTGGAGAATTTACTAGAAAATGAAATGAAAAGGGTCAGAGGTCTGGATTCTTATTACAGTGAAGAAAAAAAGACACAGCACGGTCATGATACACGGTCATGTCAACATTTTCTGCCGGCACCAATCAGAACGTGCCAGATATTGAATGAAGATGCTTGAACATAACACGTCACAGACATTTAAGTGGCTTCTTCCGGTTCACATATATATACAAAAAGTATCCTTACTTATACAGGTTGGATACTTGTTCCTCAAATGCTCGTCTTGTAGAAAGTGCGGTACTCTTTAGGCACTGGCTGTACTCGTAACTACCACCATACTGTGGACCTAAGAAAAGTATATTTGACGTTAGCCACAGTTCTTGGGGTACATGTAATGTACGTCATAGTAGTTATGTTGGTTGACCTGATTGACTTAGGCTTGGGTTCTATTGACACACTAATTTATTGGCATCAGTGACTGCGAAAAGAGATATTGAGGTTAGCCCTATTGTGAATATCTCCTTGGATCGAATTAGAATTTAGTAGTTGATTTTTGAGGAGGGAGGAAAGCCGGAGAACCCAGAGAGAAACCCTCGAAGACCAGGAGAGAACCAACAAACAACTCACTTCACATGCAACACTGAGCTCGTCGGGATTCGAACCCGGGTCACATTGGTGAGCACTCTCACCGCTACGCCACCAATGCTTCCCATATTTCTCTATTCTCACTATGGGAAGGGATCCTGGCCAAGTTTAGCTGGATGGGAACAAGTCATTTTGTGCCACACCGGACGTAGGGCATATATATTTAGATATTTATCTGCTTTAAATCTCAGAGCAGCTTAAGCACGCGAAGCTTAAGTTATGACTATAATAGTCATAAGTACTTAATGTGATAAACCCCATATTATTCATTAAAAAACAGACATATAGTCATCAAAAATTCACGCTAAATCCATGGGTAGCAAAATATGAAGATTTAGGATTTTTGCCCTGTAGTGGGGGAACCTAAATAATTGCCAGTACTTACTCGCTAGATCTCGAAGCATTTTCATCAAAGAGTTTGTTATTTCTTTACTCTTGTTTATAGCTTCTGTCCTGGATTTTCCTACTCCATACAGAAGTATTAGCCGCTGATTCAAGTCGTGCTGGGTGCCACATTCAAAAGGAATAGGAAAATGAGTAGCGTATTGTACATGCTGGGATTTTTTGGCGTGGTGTTGTTTAGTGTCTATGTGAGAGAGGTCTTTCTGGTCAAGTAAGACGGTGTCACTCTGGGATAACAGCTTTAGACTTTCTTGGGATACTGTGGAGGAATGAAGAAAAATGTGAAAAAAGTAGAAAGGAAAAACTAGAGAACCGAAGGGGAAATAAAAGTGGGAGGATTGGGAAAGGAAAGAGGAAAGGAAAGAACAATGAGAAATTAAATTCAATATAAAAACAATGGTAAATGGAAAGAAGGAGAAGGGAGAAAGAGAATGAGTTGAAAGAAAGGAGTGGAAAGCAATGGGAAAGGAAATGAAAAATCTTAGAAAGTTGAAAAAGGAAGGAAAATATTAATAATAAATAAATGAAATTCACAGGAAAGGAAAGAAAAGGGTTTGTGCACCTTTACGCATGACAACTTCAAAAATGAATGATTTCATTTTACTTTTTTTTTTTGCATAAAAAATGAATATGAGACAAATTCTATTGACCCTTTGCATGTGACGTCAAAGCAGCTCAATTTGGAGGACAAAACAAAATAATCTTAATCTCTTGAGAATTATTAACCTATTGTTATGTCCTCCAAATTGAGCTGCATTTAGACGTACTGCAAAGGGATTATTCCTCCATCCCCCAAGCTCTGAGAGTCTCACAATACAATACCGTGGTGTAGGTTAACATGGGTTGCATCTGATCCAAGGGACACCTGAAGGGTTTGAGGTAAGTGTGGATCATGATCTGGAAATGGTTCATTGTCTCCCTGGTCTAGTAATCGCTGTAATCTTTCCTGGTGTAGGAGTAGCTCTCGGTCTATTTCCAGTTGTTGACTGTTGCCAATAACTTCATCATGACTTGACTATAGCACAGAGACAAAAAGACGCAATTTCAAAAAAACCTTCAAATTTTATCAAAACCCTCAAACAGCATCTAGGATGATCAATGCCAGGGCATGGATAACTCACAGATGTAATTGAAATTTAGTAAGGATCATTCTCTGGGTTCTCTGGTTTACCTCCCTCCTTATAAATCGACTTCTGGAACCTAGTTCTGCTGTAATTGATTATTTTTACTTATGTGCGCATGTCCCAAATGTAAATGGCTAATCATTATTGATGCGTTCATGATTCAAACTGGAGTGACTTATAAACAGTTTATTGGAGTAAAGCAATGGTACATACCATCTGTATGTCAAGACTACCATGTGCATCTCCTTCCTGCACACACTCTTCAATGTGTTCCATTTCAGGGGGGTTCAGGAAGCTCTCATGAGTCTGTCTGGGAGGGGAGGTTATAGATATGGGGGGAGTAGGCTGTAGGTCTCCTCGAGATATCAGATTAAACATATATGCATTATGAGAGAACGCATCATGGCGGATGAGTTCACCAAATAGAAGAACAAGTTGTGCAAAGCTTGGGTCTCCTTTGCTGTGTTGATAGCTCTCTGAAGAAGATAGAAGAAGGTAGTTAATGTTAGGAGGAAAGTGGCTTCAAATGACTTCACTACAAGAACAGGAGATGCTGTCTATGCAGATACATTAAGGAAAACTTGGCTCTGCCATGAATTGTGAATTTTTTCAACTGAATATACTCAACTTAATTCCTCTCCTCTCCTCTCCTCTCCCTTTGTTTCTTCCCATCTCCTCTCCTTCTCCTCTCCACTTGCCTCCACTCGTCTTGTCTTGCCTTATCTCCTCTCTTTTTGTCTCTTCCCTCTCTTCTCCTCTGCTCTCTTTTTGTCTCCTTTCTATTTTTTCTTTTTCTTTTTTTTTCTTTCTTTTTTTCCATCTCATTTTGTCTCCTCTTGTATTTTCTCCTTTTCTTCCTGTCCCCTTTTCCCCTAGTTACAGGAACAAAGTAATGTACTAACCCACTACTGGAGCATAGTTGTCCAAGAAAGCCTGTAACACCTTCTGACACACAGGAACGAAATATGATGCAGCACCTGTGTTATCCTCCTTCTTTCCAACAATAAAATAATAATCACTTATTAATCAATGGATTCATCTTTTAGATTCTACTCCCTGGCATGGATCACCTGAATCAATCTCATTACCAGCCTACAATGTCGTGCTATTAACGGTCAAAGAATGAGAACGAATCTTATGAATCTTATTGCCAGCCTATAATGACAGGCAAAGATTGCCCATCCTGTGCGGAATGAATCAGTGATAGGTTGCCCTCCATCCTCGTACATTTTTTATTAATAAGTCGCTATTCAACTGGTAAAATTTCATGTTAGAGCGGACATGAGATCTATCGATGGTAATCAAATACAGAAACATCTTACCTCGTTAGTCATTTCCATTTGTCTTTTCTGTAGTAGCTTAGCAACAACAATAGCACGATGCTTGCCGACTCGATACTTGGTGACAGCCCATTCACACAGGAGAAGAACAATGGCTTGGTCAGTTTGGGACAGCTGTGGAATCAAAGCATAAAACATAACAATTCATGTTGGGTGTTTATTGGAGATGGTTTATTGTATCTCCTGTAGATTGAGTTGCGCAGTATATACAACCAATGACACCATTTTCAACCCCAAGGTATCCCACAATGCATAATATTCAACAAACATGAGCACAAGTGACAGTACAAGAATGCTGTATCAGAAGTATTTTTGACAACATAGCACTTTTTATAAGAGTTGTTATCAAAAACGACCAGAAACTTGGCAGAGCTTAGTTGTTTGAAGGAGCGTAAGGTTGAGTTGTAACTTCAGATGCTTTCCTGCTTGCATTTTAGTAAACTTTTTGCTGGCCAAGACACACAAAAACAATGGCAAGCCATTTCCATGTAACAGCATGTCGTATCATGTGTGTGCTGTAAGTCAGTACAGTATGTTTACCACTCGTACGATAACCATTAATGTCAAGACATGTTGTACTGTGTACGTGCTGTAAGTCAGTATTGTACATTTCCAACTCATAAGATAGCCATTCTTACGGAAAGCCATTTTAATGTTATAGCATGCGGTTCTGTTTAAAAACCCTTTAACTAAAAAATGCTGCTAACCTCATGTTTCTCTTTCAAGGGTGGAAACATCTTAGAATAAAGTTGTTCCAGTGAGTTTTGGCCGCCTGATCTGTTAAAGTCAAACTTATCAAGTATCTCCAGGGTGGAAAGGATACGATGGACAGCAATCGCTGAAACACAGACATCTAGAATAAATAAAAGCGGTTAGCAAGGAGTCTTTTGGATGGGGTGGGCACAACTAACTGTATGAATCATGTATCTTCCATACAAATATATAGTATCAAATATAACTAGTAATCAATTGACAACATGTGCCAGTGAGTTTAAAAAATTTGGAGTTAAAATCAACTGTAATAGGTCGTTTACGTGATGGTGCCATTTTACTACAACTACCAAGATGCTTCGCATATTTTCTTTCTTATTCAAATTTTATTTCCTTAAGAGAATAAGAAGACAATAGCTGCTAATTAACTGAACAAAAGAAAATGTGCAAGGGATCCTGGTAGTGGTAGTAAATGCTTCTATAATGCAAGTAACCTATTAGGTTTCTAAGGTTATGGAATTTAGGATTTTTATGAGAAAATAAGACACTTGGATACATGATTCATACTATTAATTTCAAAATCATGAGGCTAAAAGGCAAGGTCATAAATGATATCGTACAGCATATACCAGGTGTAGAAGCAATATGCATATGTTGCACTGTACCAAATATTCATCCACCTCTGCAACATATTGCAGACCACATTGCCGGTTGCAATGCAGAAGTTGCAGGAATCAAACATTGGATGTGAGAATTTCATTGGGTAAACACGGGTGTCAGGTATTGGTGGAAATGGTAGTAACTGCATGACAATCCTCAGCAATGACATTTTTGCCTACCAATGCCCACAATGAGCCTGCTCTGCTGATGCCTTCTGTCCCCTCCCCCCTTGGAATAAAATGGGCATGGAAGGTTTGAAGAAAGAGAGATGTTTGACATACATTTTCATATTTTTTGTTTTGCTGTTACAGGAAAAAATGTCATGAGTCCATGGTGTTTCTGTACCATCATCTGTTAGTGTTTAATCGCTCGTACTTGATATCATTTATTAACCAAAATAACCTTTTAACCTCTATATTAATAAACTATTGTTCTCTCTATAACGGTACGATACAAAGTGATCAAAAGAATCTTCCATTGATAAATTAGAGACATGTGAAATACAGTGAGCAGTCAGGGGGTAGAAAGGAGGGTGTACACAATAGATCATTCTGCTTATAATCCAATTTTGAATGCAAGGCTACATGGAAATACAAAAGAAACGCCACAAATTCCATCAAGAAAAGATTTGATTTCTTTGTGTTTTCATGTTTCCAGCCTCACACCCAAGATAATTTAGGGAAGGGTCCATTGGGAGGAGAAAGGAATCCATTTTTGCTGCATCAAAGGGTTGATGTGAAAACGTAGGTGAGATTTGTTTGATAGAGAAAACAATAGTTTACAAGCAAAAATAAAGAAAAGACCCAAACAAGTGCCCAGGCTTTGGAAGATGAAGAAGAAGACAGTCGTAGACATGGCAGCCATGCTGATGAAGGAAGGCTAGAAATACTAGAACAGCGCAGTACGATGTCTGCAGGAACTTGAATAGAATTGTTAGGCAGCATGGTAATAATTCTCTAGTCATAATAATCCTGAAAAAGATACTCAATATATTATATTTTTAGGATTATTTTCAATAACACGGAAAAAAATTCTGGATGGAAAAATATTTGAAAAAAATTTCAATCAAATCAGTATTATGAGTCTTCAACAAACTGAGAATATTTACAACAAAATGGTATAAATTTGTGATATTTTGGAGAAAAGTATGATTGAAAGTGTAATAAAGATAAAAATCATTAATAAATGAATGAATAAATGACTGGATAGACAAAATAAAAATCATTGCTTAATTGATTGTTTAAATGTGATTTTTTTTACATGCACATGCAAAATTATTTTTTTGTCATTTCATTCTTACTCTAGAAAATTTAATTCTTAATCTCATAAGCGTTAAATAAATTGCAAATATGACTAGAGAGTTATCACGACTGCTTTAGGAATCTTTATAGAGTTATGAGTTAGAGATTTAGTTGGTTAGTTAGAGCATTTATGTACAATTGACAGCAAAATATTAGTAAAAATAGAAAATAGAAATTTAAGGACAGATTTTGATGAGCAAGAAAACAAGTATGTTTTTTTTTGTGTGTAGGTTTTTTGGAAGTTTTTCAAGGTTACCATCTCTAATCAGGTAATTATTTTGCTAAGTCATACTAAGAGCAGGTTTGTTCAACTCAAAAAATCAAGACGTAGGGACACCTCTTTGTCTTGATCCAAAAAAAGCATACATGTTAAAGATGGTTGCTCCAAAAAGACCCCTACTTTTTGTATGAATATCAAAAAAATAAATTACAGAACTGTGAAATTCCCAACATTGCATTTTCCTTGTTTTTCAAACATCAGGATTTTTGATTTTTTTGTTTTAATTTATTACTTATGCTTAATGATTATGCAGTTCGGCGACATGTGTTGGCAAACCTTAAGCCCCTCCTCTTCCCATGATTGACAGAACAGTAAAATCTTACTCAAATTTAGTCTGAAAAGGGTAATGATACTGAGGATTTAACAGTGTCATGTATAAAAAAAAAAAAAAAAAGTGTAGAGTAAGTAAATTTAGAATAATTTCAAATAATTTTGTACAATTACCTGATGTTTTGTCCTGGTATTTGTCAGGTGACCACCTTGATTCAATAGCCTTTCCTCTGGTCTTGATTTCCTCTTCACTGCCCAGCAGTGCCATCATAATCTGGATTTAAGATTTACAGAGATACCTCTTATTAAACAGACCAGACTACTAGTTGCATAGTCGTACAGTTTTATTAACAATAAACAATTATAATTTTAATATGCAGGCTTAAAAAAGGTTAAACACCAGGGCCTGGTTGAACGAAGGGCAGATAGTGCTATCCAACAAATAAATTTTATTCAGTCAGTAAATTTTGTTGTAACAGCATAAACTTATCCACTGGATAAGGATCTATCTGTCGGATAGCGCTATCTGTCCTTCATACAACTGGGCCCAATATCCTACCTCAGGAGTAAGAAAGTTGTGTCCATTACTGGAAGGTGTAGGCAAAGAAGAAGGTGCCATTGGTAGACGATCTAGAGGAGATCCCAGCACAGCTGGTTTGGCAGCTGCATCATTGCTTGCTGAAGTGTTGGCCTGTGCAGCATTTTGTGGAGCTGAGTTCCAGATCAGAGCTCCAGGACAACTTATTGTCACAGCCTGAAGGATAGCTGCTAATGCAAGTACTAGAGAGTTGTGCTGAGGGCAGTTCTTGTATTGGGATAGGACAGATGACTGGCTGGTTGGAGTTGAACTGAAGCAAGAAAAGACATTAATGTACCAACCAGAGCTACTGAAACAAAGCAAAACAGCCTCCAATAGATTTACCTTTCTGTAGAGCTAGATAGTCCTCCAGGGCCAGACGTCAAGCCACCGGCAGTCACCTTACCAGGAATAGTGGGAGGAGGAGCTGGATTTTGCTGCTCAGACTGCATTTGTTCCGCAGCAGAATATAATGTTGATAACTTTTTGGTGCAGACATGAGTGAGATTCCTTGCTAAAGTCTGAGACAATACAATCTGGTCCACATACTGTGAAATAAGAAGAGATAAGACTTTTAATGCAAGTTGTTCTTGATGCTTGTGAGGTAGAGTCAATTATGTGGTTCTAGCCAACATTTTTGTACACATTGCTAGAGTGGTGTGTCAGTGTAGCACTTCCTTCTCATCTTTGGTATCTTTTGTCACACTCTCTGACTTACAATTATATGTCCCTTGATCAAAGAGCTTTCTACAGGTCCCCCAGTTTTCTTCATTCCCAGTACTAAGCCGTCTGCCTTATATCAGCTCAGTTACAAACCTATTTTCATTGGTGTGTTTCTGATGTAGGCATTTCTTGGAGTTCAAAGTTCTTAATGGGCCACAAATGTAGCTTTGCAGAATAGACTTACCCTTAGAACAAGAGGAATAAGGTACTTTAGAAGCACATCATCACTGGCTTTACCCTTCTCAAGCACATCAAGTAGCCATTGAAGAAACTCTTGCCTGTCCAGCAGGCTTTCCTGGAAAGGATAAAATGACCTTGAAAAACTTGTACAAATTTGATTGATTGATAAATAATTGAGGGACTGAATGACTGACTGACTACTGTCTGACTGATAAATGACTGACTGACTGATTGACTGATTAACTGATGACTGACTGACTGATGACTGACTGATTGACTGATTAACTGATGACTGACTAGCTGACTGACTGATGACTGACTGACTGAATGGCTGACTGACTGACTGATGACTGACTGACTGACTGATGACTTCCTGACTGATGACTGATTGACTGAATGGCTGACTGACTGATGACTGACTGATGACTGACTGATGACTGACTGACTGATGACTGAATGACTGAATGGCTGACTGATGACTGACTGATGACTGACTGATGACTGACTGACTGACTGATGACTGACTGACTGATGACTGACTGACTGACTGACTGACTCATGACTGACTGACTGACTGACTGACGACTGACTGACTGATGACTGACTGACTGATGACTGACTGACTTATGACTGACTGACTTATGACTGACTGACTTATGACTGACTGACTGACTGACTGATGACTGACTGACTGATGACTGACTGACTGATGACTGATGACTGACTGACTGATGACTGACTGACTTATGACTGACTGACTGACTGATGACTGATGACTGACTGACTGATGACTGACTGACTGAATGGCTGAATGACTGACTGACTGGTCCCAGTCATATCCCAATGTTGGTAATGTTTGTACCTCATAAAGCCAGTTAGCTAGCCTAACTGTGTAATTCCACTGTTTCTGGGACTGTTCAACTTCAGGAGTCATTCTCTGCTGCAGCTGAGATGATGTTATACCAGAAAAGTGACTCTGGTAATAATCTGACAGTTTATTCAGCTGGTCTTTAAGATATTTTGTCAAAGAATGAGTCCATTCTGCAACATAGATTTAAAGAAAAACAAGAGTTTTAATTGTGGATGAAATTCATCCAAATTGAAAAAAGTGAAAAGTGGAAAAACCACATTTTTTGTCAAATAAAAACAGTTATTAGAACAATATAGTACCTATTGAAGGGTCTCCCATGGAGCGCTTCTTTATTTTAGCCTCAGATATGACTGTATGGTAAGTTGACGTCATCTTGATAAACCAGGTAGCTCGTAGCATTGGAACAGCATTGTCACACAAGCTACTGAAAATCTCTTCTTTTTTGTTAAAGATAGGTACCTGTATGGTTAGAGGAGTTTGAACAAAACCTTTTTTATCCTGGATTTTGCATTTTCTTTGACATTCAAGTCTAAAATTATGCTAAAACAATTGCCCTATTTCACTATGACGACACATCAAAACAATCTATTGTTTAAACGCAAAGGATCATGGTCATCGGAGGGGGTCAAATCAACACAAATCCACCAAAAATTGTCCTAAAACCCGTATCAATCCACGAAGAGAAGTAGAATAGCCAGCAAACGCTCAGAATATTTTAAAGCACATATTAACACATATTATATCTGAAAACCAGGCCATTTCAGATTAAACTGTTTTGCTAGGAGCAAATTTTGTTGAATTTTCTATTGGATTTGGCGATTCTATCCCCCACATAAACAAGCAGTGACGTCATAGTGAAATAGGGCAATTATTCCCCTCAGGCTCAGAGACTATTGTGAATATTTACCAAGCTGTGATTCTTTAAGACAAGAGAGAAAAATATTCACTGAGTCTGAGGGGAATAATTGTTGAATACTAGAGATCTGCTGATCAGTTGTCCTGTTTTACCTTTTTGGCCAATGCTGTCAGGGGTTTATTACCAGCAAGATCTTGAAACCATAACTGTATAAGATTCCTTGATCTGGCAGTGACCTTCAGAATCAAATATATCAATTGATAACCAAATTAATAAACATGAGCTTAACTCAAAAAAATAACCATTTTTCTGCCCTCCTGTTCATTAATACAGTATGAAGAGAGAGAAGAGAGAGAAGCACAAGCCTTAGTCAAATATGTAATAGAAAATAGCCCCATGGGATACTCTATGGTATAGTCACTCAAAACCATTGTAGAACTAGGATTTATATATCATTATCCCTATTATAGCAAGTAGCTCCTGTAAGGTACTCCCAATAACTATCGTTCTGGAGTGTCGTTCTGGTCTCTGTCTCATACACATCATCACCCCTACACATTATATTGTATATGTTGCTACCCCCAACACCGCTCTACTGATATTTATCTTTATTGCCCACTACCACTACAGGGTCCATGAGACATAATTTGTTGTAAGGTGGGGGTAAGGCAATTCGGTGGGGGGGGGTTCTGAGGGAAGCCATCAACCCCTGAAAATTTTGAAATTGAAGCTCTTGGAAATGCGATTGCTGGTGCAATGATTTTGAGGGGCAATTGCAAGTCAAGTCAAAGCTTTAGGCAACTCAACGGAAAATCATTTTTGATTTTTGCCTAAGAATTTGGGAAATCTTGCCTCCCTGCGATTCTTGTACCTAACTTATTGCCTCCTTGCTCTAAACTCTTGGATAGAGCCAAAACATTTTTGCGCTAGGGATTCAGCGCAATAAATCTAAATCTTGAATTTATCATACTCAATTTCTACTCACATTCCAAAAGTTTTCTTTAGCTATGGAACATTTCTTCTTGTTTAAATCCTGTGCTGTATTGATCTTCTGTTTCTCGTGGGTTATGTTATTAAAGCTGAGTACAAACTGTAATGAAGGAACGGTAAATATCGAACGAGAAATACTTCGTAAACGTACGGTTCTTTGTTGTCATTGTTCTATTTGTGACCCCACGACATCAAATTGTCAAGACTTACCTTTGATATTGGGACGTTTGATACGATGTCTTTGGCAGATCCATACTTTGAACAAGCAGAAAATTCATATACAAGTGATTTTAGAATTTATAATCAACATAATATATATAAATCTATTCGCTAATAACATTAATTTACCTCATTCGAACTGAATAAAGGTTGATATGAGAATCCTTTCTTGACATTTTCTTCCGTTAGTTCGTCCTAAAAGAATCAAAAATCTTAGCAGATTATCACGGTTTTTAGTGAAACGGGGTTTTTTCTCTTACCTCTCGTTGTTTATAGTCTTGTGGATAGACGTCTGGAGGCCCTAACCTTGGTCTTTTTAGAGGACGTTGCCAATAAATGGCCGCCATGATGGATCGAAGGGCATCTGCGCCTACGAATCTTGCGCTCCGCGGTAAAACACTTTAAACTATTAAAATAAATAAATAAATAAATAAATAAATAAATAAATAAATAAATAAATAAATAAATAAATAAATAAACAAAAGCACAAAGTGAAATATCCTGGGCAAAAAAGCTTTAATTTTTACTGCTTTATTGATAGTCTTTTTAGGCCTAAAGCAAGCGTTTATAAATTACAAAAATTTGGTATTAGGAAAATATTGGTATTTTGCAAATAAAAATAGTAATTACTGAAACAATGAAATTTTCCCATATTTTGTACTGTAGCTTCAGATATATTTTCATTTTGTTTTGATTTTCTTCTAAACTTGCATAATAAAGAAATGAAAAGAGCAAAACTAGGGAAAAACTGCACATGGGCCTCCTGTGGTGCGTGCGCACTTTGTACTTTGCTCTCAAACAAAATGGCGGCCGTCACAAACTCTTTACGAAGGCTGTATCTAAACGGCATTAGAAAGAACAGCAGATACGTATTGAGGGTAAATATGAAACCACATAAAAGTCTAATCACTATTCTAGATTTTTGAGTTAATTGAATTTGGATTTTTTGTCAGGCACTGGGCGCAAATGTCACTTCACAACATCAACAAAGACGAAATCTCTCCATTCACGAGTACCATAGCATGAAGATTCTCCAAGATGCTGGTATCCTCACACCAAAAGGAGGTGTCGCAAGGACTGCAGATCAAGCCTATGAGATTGCTTCCTTGCTAGGTCTGATAATGATAACCTTGTTTTGGATCTCAATATAAACAGTGAATGATGTTTAACGTATACTCTTCACACACGTTAGCCTACACGTCTTGTACAATTTGAAAATCAGTACTAAATTAATCAATATTGCCTTTTCTTTTTTGGAAACGAAACGGTATTCACAACACTCTAACATACGTAAAGTTATGTAAAGTAAGCTTAATTTTTTTGGGAAAGATAAAAAACAGCTGATATAACTCTTAAACATTTTGTTGCTGGTTTTGCTATGAATACCTAAACTGTAGTTCGGTTATTCAAATACACCATCCTTAGCTTTTCTAGTACTGTATATTCAGTATATTATTTTAATAATTAATCAACATGCAAAATGTTTGGTTTCCTCCCCCTGGTACTTGCAATAGATAATAGAACTGATGTTATTGTTATAAATACGGTTCCAGATGAGGCAGAGAATAGTGGAGACATGGTGGTAAAGGCCCAAGTATTGGCTGGAGGACGTGGTAAAGGAGAATTTGAAGGTGGCTTTAAGGGGGGCGTCAGGATTGTGTTCTCGTAAGTGTACAATATATTCATCACCATTTATCATCATCATATCACGTATCTAGGTTTTCAGGATATCTAAATCATTCATTGTCATTGACATTATGTATACAGCTCAAAAAAGGTTAGAGGGGTGAACAGTGATAGTTAGTAAGTGATTGGTGGTAAGAGATAGATAATGCATTTATAACGAGTCTTTCTCTCACTGTACGTTAAATAAAATTATCTATCCATCCATCTCTCCAAGATCCAAGAATAGTTATGAAACTGTTTTTTTTTATTATTATTCTTGTGATCAACACAGAGATTAATTATAGATTAAGATATTTAGTGTTGTTTGTAGTCAACAAAACCTTTGAAAATACCTTGGTTTTGTTGTGTCAGACCTGAAGAGGCCAAGGAAGTTGCATCAAGAATGATTGGGAAAAAACTAATCACTAAGCAAACAGGAGAACAAGGACGAATTTGCAATGAAGTAAGAGAAAATGTTACCGCCATACATTATTATGCATATTTCTCATCATCTCTTTGATATGTGTTACCTTTGATCTGCTTCACCCATTGTACCCTTGCCAACCATAGAGTCTCCAGTAGCTCAGTGGTTAGAGCATCCGACTAGTATCTGGAGGGTCATGGGTTCGATTCCCGTCTGGGGCTCAGATTTTTCTGAGTCAGACGTTGTTCCAATCTTGTCTTCTTTCATATCCTCTTTGATCAGCTGAGAATAATATTCAACAAATTGTTGATATTATAGTAACTGATTTTTTCTTTCTTTTTGTCTTGATGTACAAAGTTTTCTCTATGCTAATTTATTAGTTCTAGTGTTATAATATGAAGAGTATTTTTGAAATACTCAATTATTATATAAAGGTTTCTTGATTATTTTTGTATCATCCCTCCTGTAAAGGTGTTTGTATGTGAGAGGCTGTATGCAAGAAGAGAATACTATTTTGCTTTGGCACTGGAAAGAAAGTTCATGGTAAATATTATCTATTAGTTAATTAATTATTTATAATTATTTATCTTATGTGTATTTATAAAAATAAAGTATTTTGTCAAGCTCATTCACAATATACATCTTGTGTTTTTTCTCATGGACCAAGTAAAATCATTCTACTACAGTATCAAAGATTATGTTGTCCATTGAATAAGATTTTGTTAAATATTAGTTACATACCAAGCAAACTATATGTACAATGAAGACCCATTTCTGTCTCTGTAGGGTGTGGTTCTAGTTGGAAGCCAACAAGGTGGTGTCGACATTGAGTCTGTTGCCAAGGAAACACCTGATGCAATCGTCAAACACCCTGTCGATATTATGACTGGTAATCATCTAATATCTATTCATTCACCTTTCATTCTTATGCTCATGCTTTTTATTCTGATTTTATTGAGTGAGTTAGGAATAGAGTGCTTTCCCTCAAGTGACAAGGCAGCCATATTAGTGCATCAAACAATGCAAGCATTCTGCACAGTTTTGCATAAAAATAGAGTTTAATTCCTGGAGGATAAAAAATCTATTGTTTTGGTACACCAACATGGCAACTGTTACGTCACGTGAAAACCCTTTGGCATACAGGCCAAAGCAGCATAACATTTTCATGGATTACTTTTTTTTGTTCACTAAAGGGCTGTCACTTGATGATGCTAAGGAATTTGCTAGGAAAATGGGTTTCTCCTCTAAATGTGTTGATCAAGCGGCACAATGGATGTTATGCCTGTATCAGATCTTTCTAGAGAGGGATGCCGTGCTACTGGAGATCAACCCAATGTCAGAAGACTTGCTTGGCAGAGGTATGTCATCATCATCATTATTATCATCCTCATCATAATACATTTAAGGAATATAAAATGCATGCATATGTCTCTGTACTGTATTATAAGCACCCTGGGAGTTGTAGAGCACAAGAGAAACAAGCTTTGGAACATGACAGTGTTTATATTACAGTACAGAGACCTGAGCAGCCATATTCTCATTTTTTTAGTGATATGCATGGACTGCAAGCTATTGTTTGATGATAATGCTGATTACAGGCAGCCAGAGATATTTGACCTGCGTGACTGGTCTCAAGAGGACCAACGAGAAGTACTTGCCGCCAAACACAACTTGAACTATATTGGTCTTGACGGCAGTATTGGGTGCTTGGGTGAGTATAGTAGGTCATAACTTGAAGACAACATTGACCTCACCCCCACCCCCAAGGTTCTCTTCACCCTTTTCACCAACAAGTAATAACGATAAACATGTGTTGTATGTTACAGTCAATGGTGCTGGTCTTGCCATGGCAACCATGGATATTATCAAGCTGCATGGTGGAGACCCTGCCAATTTCCTGGACGTTGGTGGTGGTGCCACTATTGAACAAGTACAAGCTGCTTTCAGGATTATAACTGAGGACAAAAAGGTATGTTGCACCAAGTACTGTATGATGGTATCCAATGTTTAGAGTAGAATTCATATGGCCTGTGAAATGGCACGCATAGCCTGTGAAGTGGCAGTTTGGAGAGGGGGGAAGGGAAGAGTGCTGCTGTGCTCGTTGTTGTATGTGAGTTGTTATTCTCACCTGTGCTTCGAGGGTTTTCCCGGTTCTCCGGCTTTCCTACCTCCGCAAAAATCAACTTCTAAATTCCAATTGGAATCCAGTGGAAGAAGAGCAACTCTGTGGAATCCACTGTTAATCTCATTATTAAAGAGTGCTGCTATGCAGGCTACGGCACACAGCATAATGCATAGTGCAGTAACTTCAAAAATGAAAAGTGATTTTGATCTTAGAAATTATTGTACATTCTTAAACGCATCCTGAATGAATGAATGAATGAAAACCTTTATTTAAACAGGGTGTTCCCTTCAGTAATAAAATTACTGCTATCAATGGGAGCCCTATTATTATTATATTATTATTATATTCCTAATATTGATGACTAGTAAGGAAACTTTCTCAAAATATATGTATAGAAGATTAAGTAATGATGAAAAGGTAAATTATACACTGTGAAAAGATGAAAAAACTTACTGCTCTTTTACTCCGACGAAGAACTAGCGTCCGAAACGTCAGTAAGTTTTTTCATCTTTTCACGGTGTATAATTTACCTTTTCATCATTACTGTTTCATTAGAAACACCGACGCAGCTCACACTAGTTTTTAGCTAGTTATATCTTTGTATAGAAGATTGATTGAATCACTTTTTCCAGGTTCATGCTATTCTTGTCAACATATTTGGAGGAATCATGAGGTGTGACATCATCGCTGAGGGAATCATTGCTGCCGCCAAGGAGTTACAACTATCAATACCTGTTGTTGTACGCTTACAAGGTGATATGCAATATTACATATGCTGATGGCGATGGCATTATAGATAGTGCTAATGATATATGATGACGATTATGGTGATGACGATGATGGTGATGGTGATGAGGATCATGGTGATAACAATGATAATGATAATAGTACTGATAATGTTGATGGATAAAGATGGTGATAAAAAATAATGGGAATTAACAGTGGATTCCACAGAGTGGCTCTTCTTCCACTGGTTAGAAGAGGATATTTGCAGAGTGAGGAAAACATCGGTGAGAGGCAAGCGGTCTCGTTGCTCTGTCATCTGTTCTTCCTTCCCTTGATGATGTTTTTGAAATTGATGATAATGATGGTGATGATGGTGTTGATAGCGATGGATAATTAGGATGCTGGTGCCAACTGACTAATGAACGACATATTTTTCCAGGAACACGGGTAGAAGATGCTAAAGCTCTGATTGCAGCCAGTGGTCTTCGTATTATTGCTTGTGATGACCTTGAAGACGCCGCTGAGATGGTAAGTAGCTTGTATCATAATATGTAATTTCAAATGCAAAGTCAGTCAACATAAGGATAGCCTGTTCTCAATGACGAAGGAGGAACGTGGGTGTGACCCTAACATGGTGTGATTGGCGTGTCTGGCGTGTCCCTATGTGGGTGTGACTGTGCCGTGACCCGGTATTTTTTCACTTTGGAGTATCTTGCTTCTTAGAAAAAATACTAATGTGTTCGTCTCTCTTTCTAAGGTCGTTCGAGTTTCCAACATCATTGAATTGGCGCGATCAGTGGATCTCAACGTCAAATTTGAACTCCCTATTTAAACAATATTAGTGTCATATAATGGGCTGTTTTATGCTTATTTTTATCCAAAATTTGTAAATTTTGCTGAAAGATGTGATTTGTCACCACTGACAAAGTTACTTGGCGATGTCATTGTGTTGTATGGAATATCTAATGAATATTAAAAATAAAGCTTTAATTTAAGATTTTAGATGTATTCTGTTTTTACTTCTCTAGTTCATTCTTTTCCTTTGCTTCTTCGTTCAGTCATCCGAATTTGCCTCCCTGTACTCCCCACAATACAGTGCGTCTATGCGCGCGCTTGCTCGCGTAATTTCTTGTCCATTGTTACGTCGCGCTCACTTGAAAGCCAGACTGAAATCAGTTTTTTATCATACGCTTTGGAATTTTTTCTCGCGTGAAGTTTTAAACGAATACTTTTAAAAGAAAACATTATTTACGACTATTTACTGGTGGATCATTAATATGTCACAGAAGGTAAGATGATACTTTGTTTTGTGTATCCTCTATGGTGCTAATTGCTAATTAGAAGGCGATAAGTTTTTCAATAATTGATCTCGGCAACAAAGATGCGTTGTTGGTCCATGCATGAGTATTTCTGCTGGGTTTGGCCCGAGGTGTGATTCGAGGTGTAGCATCCTAAGATAACCTTCCGATAGCTTCTTTTTTCGTGGATTCTCGGTCGCTTTCGAAAAACATCCTCAACAGTCGTTTTTAACATCTGTACAAAATGTTCAAAGTAAATAGTATTCTGCAGTGCACTATGAGCGAGTGAGTCGGACGAACTTGACGACTTTTGTTTTCAAGACCGCAAATGATATAATTCTTGATACATTGGCTGGAGCAATCGGTTTTTAATAATCGTTCTTTTCAAAGTATCTTTAGATCGTTTGGATATGTATTTCGTTAATTTACTTCTGGGGCGTGCAGGGTAGCATTGATAATCTACTCTGCTAAGACGTCCTTTTACTAAGTGAAAGAGGATTATGGATGTGTTTATAGAATTTTAGAATATAGCAAGTAGCTGGTACGTGTATGGAGGATACAAGTTTAAAAGGCCCCACAAGCTTACAGCTTTAAAGCCTACCGTGATCGTATGCCTCCTTGACGCGCATGTGCGCACATCTCACTATACGTTAGTTGTTTCCAATTTTTTTCTTTCTATTTCTTATGCTTTGATGAACGCTAAAAATGCGTCCTTAGGAAGTTTGTTTCAGGATAAGAAAATATGATCTGACATCAATTTCGATTTTTGCCTCAAGTATGGAATATTACTAAATATCCCACATGGAGTAGAGTGACCATGCATGTTTAGCGATCAGCGTCACAAACGAGATACCGGGTCTGCTGGTCATAGCAAGGGGTTAATCATCTACGGTCTAGGGGCCGATTAACCTCTCCCTTAGGCTTTTGCTGAGCTTCCTGATCAGTCTGTAATTCCTCCCGGGATAGCGGTGTTGGGGTCGAAATCTCCAGCGTAGCCGTAAGTCCATACGACGGTTCAGCACTCGATGTCTGGAAGTATGGTCCTGGTTATTTTAAATCAATAACCTAAAATCAATCTCTCTAAAAGCAATATACGTAAAAGATAACATTTTAAATAGATGACTTGGTAAAAAATAATAGGAATCTTAAGTGTGCATGCGCGTTTGCAGCTAAGACAAAAGTGCTACGAGGAACCACCATTTTTGTTTGTTTCCATTCGGTTATGGTAGGTTACAGCCTCGTATTTTTAAAAAGTTCGCCATATAATAGTTGTTAGTTTTTAAGGTTTCTCGGATAATTATTCAGTTATCTCTAAAGTTTCTTAATATCGGCGATCGGGTCCAAAATTACAGTACAAATTACAGTCGAAGCCGTTCGGAAAAACGGCGACACTTTCGGAATTTCCCGATATGCATTGCCTGTTTGCGCGCGCGCTCGCGGAACACTCCTCTATTGTTACGTCGCACTTGTAAGTCATTCTGAAAGCAGGTTTTTACAGTACGGCTTGTTTTTTTCGCTACGCGTGAAGTTTTACTAAAACGATCCTAAAGAAAACGTTAAAATTGACTAAATTTCTTCGATATCAATTTAACAATGCAAAAGGTAAGAAATTCAGTTTCTTTTGCGTGTTAATGGTGCTAATTGAAATGAGAAACGGTTTAATTATTACGCGACCTTTTTAAGTAATAGGGAAAGCGGCGTACGAATCCTATATATCATCTACACTTGGGTAGCTTTGACGGAAAAGATTTTTCTTTATATCTTCAGGACAATCTTGGTTCTTTTGCTGGTCAGCGCATTTTCTTCAACGAATTAGAGTATGCGCTTGAGACAACCACGCTGTTCGGAAAGACACCACAGCGCAGTTCACAGAGAAACACTGTAATCAGGGATTTCAACACCGTCCCACAATTTGTTCCAGTTGCGCAACCCGAGTGCTTCTTGGTGCCAGCGGAAGGTTCCTTTTACCCATCTGTTCATGGTGGAACACAGACGCTCATCTGCCCAATTACTAACCAAGCTCCAAGCAGACAACTCCCGCAAAGGCTCAACGTTTACCAACCTACGACTCAATTTTTGGCTCCAAGTACTTTCAGCCATGATCAAACTTACAACTGGAGCCTACCTGCCTGCAACTCCTCGTCTAGCACCCACACCAACCAGTATCAGCCACCCGAGTCTGTCGGGATTGTGGGTGCTTCTACCCATTCTCAGAGGATTGTTCAGGTTCCAAAAGCAACTCCAAAAGGGGTTTCTAACAGCTCACTCGTTCCTGGACCATGGAAGTCGTCATCGATGCCTGTTAAGCCTCCCAAAAGAACTTGGATCATTGAGAAGGACGTCTTTGCTCCAGGAGCAGGTAAACATGCAAATCATCTTAGTTTTCTTATGTAAAACTAGCACAACTGTCGCATTATGGTCAGTGCACACGATCTAGCGCACAGAACTGCGCTCAGAACGATGACAGTTTGTCGTAATAATGGATCTAAGGGAGGTATACGTATATATGGATGACCATAAACTCATTCTTTGCCAGGAATTCCTAAAAATATGGGAAAAAGTTTCTCTAAAAGGGTATAACTTGCTCGTTCTATGAGAAACGCCTCCAGAAGAGTTACTTCTGGGGCGACACTCATATTGAAATTAATTCTAGATCTGCGCGTTTGTCCAAATATGTCTCAAAATCTAAATTCCTTTCTCAATCGAGGTTATTTTCAGTATGATGTTTATCATTTGCCATAATACTACTTTCCTCTGTATACCCTGCGCACTTGAGGGAAAATGAATATAATAGAAATGATTATAGAAGCTTAGCTAGCTCGAGGATAAACATATTGGCATGTTTAATAATATGATTGTTGTGGGTATTTCAGAGCACCAGAGGATGGTTAATCTTCGTGATATCATGGGGCTTCCTCCACTCAACAAGAGCGCGACCAAGATAAAATATTCCATGCTTCCAAGATCCCACTCAAAGAAGACTTCCCTTCAACCTAAACATCGTATAGATCTTAGAAGTATTCTCGCTGAATCCGACACTCAAAACCATGCCAAGGTATCATCAAGTTCCGAGATCAGAAATAAGGGTTGTTCAACTAGCATGTTGAAGGTATCGGCTTCACCTACAAAGAAGGCGAAAATAGAGCACAAAGAGGTAAGGAGCATGCAAGACATTCATGATAGTAATAAGTGGACGAAGAAAGGATCCTTGAATCCTAGCACTTACACTAGATCAACACCAGCAATAGCGACATGCAGATCAATTAGACACGATGTTCTAAATTCCAATATTTATGCATTTGTTTAGGAGGAGTTAGACGTGGGAGCCATGTACGCGCTACTTGCAGAGTCAATAGATCTCCGAGCTGCTCTTGCTGGTGGAGAGATTCGCATCGAAGAGCAAAATACTAGCGTCAAGCCATCACCAGCACTACATCAAACATCAACAGCACGTGAATCGAACGAGGCAGTAAACCACGCCGATCGGCCCGTCCATTCAAAGCCTTCGTCAAGTGAGGTACCAGTTGATGCAGTCCAAAAGGAGAGCAAACAGGAGATGTCAAAGCCAAAAGAAGTAAGAATATGAAGAAATTACGGTAATAAAGCAGTTAGGAGAGTTTTAAGATTTAAAAAATGAACTTATTTGTTAATACATAAAAGGTCGTGACAATGCGCAATAATGAAAGGAAAAGATCTACCAGAAGTGACATTTATTCTCATTATTCTATTTCATTATCCCATTTCATTTTTTTCCATTCCCCCCTTTCACCAGCAAAAAGAAACGGTCAGCCTGGAAGAGATCTTCAGCTTAGACGTGTCCGAGACTCAAACCCTGTTTGAAGACTCCTTCAAGGATGTTGACCTGGACAGCATGTGCGACACTTACCTCTGCCATGCAGAATCGCCTGTGGATGACAACTGTTTGAGAGAGATCCTAGATAGTGCCGATTTTGCTGAGCTGTTCGAGTCAACAACTGATGATGACGATGACACTACTACTGGTGGCACAATCACACCTATGGCTAACGAGAACCATCCTTCTGCGGCAACGAAGGGAAGTTTGTGTTCAGTGGGTGCCGACTTTGTTGAACTGATTGACTCAGACGATGATGACAACACCCAGGCCAATGTCAAGAGTCATCCCTCTACAACGTTGAGTATGCGTTCTGTTGGTAATGACTTTGTTGAACTGATTGACTCAGACGATGATGACAACACCCAGGCCAATGTCAGGAGTCATCCCTCTACAACGTTGAGTATGCGTTCTGTTGGTAATGACTTTGTTGAAGTGATTGACTCGGACGATGATGATAACACCACCACTAGCAACAGCAGTCATCCTTCTACAACGGAGGGGCGTTTAATCTCAGTTGGTGCTGACTTTAATGAGCTGATCGAGTCAAGTGATGATGAGACCACTTGTATCAGTACCAACCCGCTTACTGATACCATGATGGTGAATCCAGTTGACGAGCCTGAGGTAACTCTCAAACAACGCAGTTCAATGACCATTGAAGAACTGTTCCTATCCAACAAAGAACGTGTGATGGAGCAGGTAGCAACAAAACAACAAGAATGCCAACACGAATCCCTCGAGAGCGCTCTTCCATTGAAGGCAGTCTTGGAATCATTCGAGCAAACCAACAATGGTGGGCCTTTCCCAGAATACATCCCAGATATGTTCCTCTTTTCTGCCAAGAAACCTGATGTTGAGCTGAATGTGATAGGTCAAACAGTACCTGCCTACTTTGGTCAGCCATTTAGCGACGATATAAGTACCCCTCGACCGGCTGATGCGTGCCTGAAGCAGGCGGTAGGACATTACGACACAGTACCTGAAGGACCTCTTGACATGATGCGGGCAGATGATCGCGTCTACTCGGAAAAGGTGTACAAGGCCGATGGCTTCCAGTACGTGTTTGACGAGTTCAAAATACCTGGAAATAACGTCATCGTAGACCCAGCAACCTTGCAGACACCTAGACTACCAACACCTGGTAAATATCTTGAATTTGCAATATTTGATGATTGAATGTTTCAATGGGGTGGGTGAGAGTTTGGATAGAAAAAAAAAAAAAAAAAAAAAAAAAAAAAAAAAAAAGATTGAAAAATTCGTTTAAAAAAAATATGTATATATTCGTGTGTGCGGGGCCCTAATTTGATGACGTTATTTGGCGCTATTGGCGTCGCCCCATTCAGTCCCACGATCCATTGGTTCGTTACCAGTTCCTTCGCACACCACATCTATAAATTGCAGCATAATTTGTAATTAATTATGTTTTCTCGTTTTTTTAAGGTCGTAAGAGACCTCATAGTCATGACTTCAATTACATGTGCGACGACAGCCAATCAGCAAAGAAGCTCAAAGTTGATGCTGGTAGTTGGGTCGAGTGCTCAAACTCCAGCAAAGATTCTGTGAAGTCAAAAAAGCGTCGCTATAACAACAAAGCACGCAAACCAACAGGAGAGAAATGGCTTCCTGGAAACCACTAGATAGTACGAGGAGTGAGGGAATGGTTTGGGTTAGAATTAAGCTTGGAGTCTTAGAAAAAAAATAGTTAATTAGATATGAAATTACTCTTAATATGGGAAGCTCTGTAAGTACAAATAAGTTAATCCAGAAGCAAAAGGCTAGAGATTTGGTACTATCGCCTCTCGGCAGCCATGTTGGATTACAGGAGAGCTATTGATTTGTCATCCAATATGGCGGGCCTGAAAGTTAGGACAGGTAGTGCGTGTGGACTGACCCTGTCACGTGACAGAGTAGTTCATACACGTGCATCATAAGAAAGTTCCCGTATGAAAAGTGCACAATACAAAAAAAAACTTTTTTCTTTTTGAATTTTTTTTTTTCATTGGCTGACAGTTTCTCGCTTCCAGTTGGTTGGAAGTTTACACTGGAACTTTCTTTATTAAAAAAAATACTTAAAATAATGCATTCTCAAATATATTTTCAATTATTATCATTTTATCAATCACTTTTCATATCAATTGGCTTCGTTTTCCTTACAAATCAGAAAGGTGCACTTTGCTTTTGCATATTAGTACGATGAACACTTCTTCCAAGATTTCCTTGCCTTAGTGCGCATTAAAAGGTTGTCAAGACTCTCTTCACACTACAGAGCATCCCATTTATTATCTTAATGTCGTCTCCAAGCTTGTGGGAAGGGTTGTCAAAAAAGGGTTAAGCCTTTTTAGTTTATTATATCCTTGTAAATACTGTATATAATTAGCGCATAGTATTTTTGTTTTAATAAATAGTTTTCTCTTATATTCTTCGTGTTTCTTTAGCTTTTCCACAAAACTAATGAACAATAAAAAGGCGATTCTTTAGTGAATTATTTATAAACTTAAAGTTTCCCTCAACACAAACTTGGCAATTATCGCCGTCTTTAGAGACTATACATTGATTTCTTTGTCTTGTGTTATCAAACGAGTTTTTAAAACAGAATACCAAAGAAAAGGATTGGTTGATAGCAAACACACTGATACAGCTGTTGATACACAACTAAGTGAAAAATTTCTACCGTGCTACGAGCTGTGAAGAAAAGGTTTTATCTTGCCTGAAAGAAAGACAAACTCTGGTATTAAAGTCGAAACGAAAGGACAAACGAAAGGCCGAACTAAGTTAACTATAAGGTTGGTGTCGACAAAAATGAAATTGTTTGCTACTTGAGGGAACTCAAAGCTGAGCATGCGATCTTATTGGTAGTGAGCTTTTATCATTTAATTCCAAAACTCACAGGACCGAGGAAAATAATTACGATGAATGGAAAGAGCATGTTGAAGGTAGTAAAACTATGAAGTTTGAAGGAAGTTCAAAATTCGCGAAGATATCGAAATTTTGCTTGAAAACATTCGTTGGACGCATTCCTTTCCTCAAGAAGAGGTTTTCTTAAAAAATTCACACTTTTCAAAAATCATGTCTTTGCGAGTTTTCAACTTATTTTCTTCAAACTTCACAGTTTTACTGATTTCGACATGCTCCTGTCAGCTATGGTAATTATTCTTATGTTTTGCTAATTTAAGAATAATTGCTAATAAAAGCTCATTGCCTTAAGAAAAAGAAAGAAAGAAAGAAAAACAATTCGATATCCCTGATTTTATTTCAACAAGGTGGAAAACGAATTAGAATACGCATTACAAGTTATTCGTAAAACTACAGCTTGTTGAACGACGGAGATGAATCGAAAAGATGAACGAAGTTCACGTTTGACTGACAAGGAAGGACTGGACACCGGATCTTGCAGCAGCAGCGACGCCGAGTGGGACACCGATGTTGAGGACAACAACGACCTGGTATCGGATAATTTATCTATTGAACAGATATATCTAAGAATATGCGAAGAACTTGGTGTGCCTCCCATCACTAAAGTGACAAAACAAATGAAAACAGACGTGATTGATCTTAAACACTACGGTATCCTAGATAAGGGAGCCAAGGCACTTGCTATGGCTATGGGTAAGAACGTTACCGTGGCAACGCTTAATCTCCATGACAACGGGATAAATAAAGCAGGGGCAATTGAGATCGCTAAGATGCTTGAGACAAATTGTTTTATAGTGAAATTAGATTTATCGAGCAACAAAATCGGGCAGGAAGGAGTAGCTGCACTCGCGAAAATGCTACGTAGGAATGTGACTTTGAGGGATTTGAATCTTTCAAACAACAAGCTCCTGGATGAAGATATTGCTCTTCTCTGTGACGTGCTGAGTACACATCGCTACCTCAGATGTCTGCGGTTGAGCGGTAATGAACTTGGCGACAAGGCAAGTACTATGATTGGATTAGCTTTAAGATCCAATCAAGTGCTTGAATGTCTTGATGTGAGTTGGAATAGAATCCTCGTCAAAGGCGCAGTGTCGCTGGTTAAGGCTTGCAAAGAAATGCAGTCTTTAAAAGAGTTGAATCTTAGTTGGAATGGGTTGTCAGATGAAGGTGCGAAAGTAATCCGAGAGATCCTTGAAAAACCTGACTGCTCCCTCAAAGTACTTGATATCACAAGCATTTCCATAGGAACCACAGGAGCGGAACATATAGCCAAGGGGCTCAGAAAGAACACATCACTGAAGACCCTACGCGTTGGTAAGAATCCCTTCATGAGCACCGGCGCTTTCTCGATCTTCAAGGGACTTCTGAAAAACCCACAAAATAGCTTGGAAGAGCTTTTCTTAGAGAACGTCGTCTTCGATAAAGAGTGCGAGGACGCTCTAGACGAGCTACTCAAAACAAAGCCAAACTTCTTATGCAAGTGGGATGTGATTATCAAAGGCGGAGATACACGCGCTTTAGATGAAACAGAGACAACACCACTAGAAAAGTTCATCCAGTTCATGCGAACTAGAGGGTTAAGAATGGTAGACATGTACCGTTCCTTGGCTAGAGGCGACGTACTGACAGAAGATAAATTTGTCCGAGGACTGAAGTCATTCAACGTACCAATGACAGATAAAGAATTAAAACAGTTGTTCAACATACTTGACTTGAACGGAGATAATGAGATGAGCTTCAGGGAATTTTCGTCGATTTTGAATTTTAAAATTAGGGAGAGGGACGCAGACGAGAGAATAAAATTAATGCTGGAGAGAAAAATATCTAACATTTGATTAAAAATCGTTCTTCGTTGTGCTTCGAGGGTTTTTCTCCGGGATCTCCGGTCCCCCATTCCGTCACAAACGATGGGGGGGGGGGGGGGGGGGATGGGGGATGGAGTCCAAGATTTTTCTAAGGGGGGGGGGGGGGGAGCTTGCACCCCTCAGCCCCTCCCCTAGATCCGCCCCTGGTAAAGAACATCTATCATGTAACGAGAACGACAGGTTTGTTAGCCAATGCTTATTAAGTGTTGCCCCCAAAACTCCCAAAATAAAAACTATTATTAATAATATTATAGATGAATTAATTTATTGCTAAAATACGTTAGTGTGATTTACAATTCCTCATTGTCAATTATCACTTTTTCAATCCTTCTAGATTCAAAGGAATCTAAAACCAAAATGTTTTATAACACATGCAATTCAAAAAATATTCTACTTTCTTGCTCTATATGAATGTGTTTGCACCGTCCTCTCTCGTTAAAGTAAATAAAATGGGCTTTTGTTAACTAGATGATGAAGGAAAAAAACCCGAATAAATGACTTATATTAAGGTAATCTTTTGTTAACTAGAAGATGATGGGGAAAGAAACTGAATAAATGACTTGTACCAAGGTAAATTGTGACGGGGAAAAAACACACTAAATGTATTGTACCCATGCCAATCTCGTTTGTTAATATTAGGGGATGATTTAGTAAAAGAACTTCTTAACACAGATTTGTGACGACCAGTCTTCCCTCTTCTATCACACACGGAAAAAAGACTAGGGATGAGTCACAAACACACAACCTTCATGTTCAACTTTGTTGTACTTAGCTAACAATATTTTATCCTTAGCTAATGTTCAATATTTTAAAAATTATTTTACTATTTGAAATATTTTGGTTCTTTTTACCGTAATTATTTTTTTCTTGGTGAGTTGAGATTTTATTCTTTTTCTTCGGTTTCCTTTATCTCGACCAATATGGTTCCCTCGGCCACGTTATTTCCTTGTTTGCAGTTCACCTTGACAACCTAAAAAATATCAAACAATCAGAGAATCAATTCACCGACCGACCAACCGAACGACCGATCGACCAACCAATCAATCAAGCAATCACTCGACTGACCAATTAATCAATCGAACGACTGACCGACCGATCAATCAATCAACTCGACTGGCCAATTAATCAACTGACCGACCAACCAACTGACCAATCAATCAATCAATGAACAAATGAATCAATAAATAATAAACTAGAAAGTACCTTGCCAGTTATCTGTGCTGTCAAACTGTTTTGCATTTTCATGGCTTCCACCACAACCAGTTCTTGTCCTTCATGAACGAGGTCACCCACCTCAATTGCCACAGACACTACCTTACCAGGCATAGGGGACTTGAGATATGGACTCATGTCTTCCTATAAGAATACATTCAAGGTCTCTTTAAAGTCATGTTAGCAGGGTCTTAGAAAATATGTGCAAATTATATGGAATAAAAAAAAAAAATTTAGCCAGTGTAGAGGGTATAGCAAATGGGAAAGGAAGGATAGAACGAATGGAGGGAGAGTTCAATTGATTGAAAATTATTGAAGGATGGAAGGGGAAGGAAAAAGAGTAAAAGGATGAGGGAGGAAAAAGGAAAGAAAAGATAAAGGAAAAAAGAATGAGTGAATCAACAAAAAAGAAAGAAAGAAAGGAGAGAAGGAAGAAAGTTCTATTCTTACATCAGCTTTTTCAGGCATGTATTTCTTCATTTCATCTTCTGCCTTGGTATGAACACGAAGTTTGTACTATGACAAAAAATTTTAAAAAATCTTATCAACTTTACATCAACAAATACAACTACGAATAAATGAATCAATGACCAAAATCAAAAATATACCACGACTTACGATTGTCCCACAATGTTGGATTCTGTACAGATTACCATGTTTTGAAATAGTCTAAAATGACAAAACAATATAAAGATAAGTTATTATAATATTATTATATCATTACTGCAAGAAATGATTACAAAGTAAAGTATAAGTAATGTTTACAATATGAGCAGCCGTGTTGTATTGGCTATGTAATTATGAACCGAGGCTAGTGATTGTATGGCCAATACAACATGGCTGCTCATATTGTAAACAACTTGTGAAGTTCCATGAATAATTCACAAATCCTTTGGGACCTTTTGAATTCATATGCTAATTAGATACAACCACTTGTACTTTCTCAGAAATGTATACATCCACTAGTGGGTGTATCTAATAAGCATTTTCATTGTAAGGTTTGTATCTGGTTTACATGTCATTCATGTGACCTGATCATGATTTCTGAAATTGGATTGGCTTTTACTTTCAATGCAGAAAATGTTACACAATAGAAAGACGGCTGACCTGGTATAAGATGTCGTCATTATTAACAAGAGCATGGAAGACTGGCGCTGAGAGTGGAGTGGTAGGCTTGAATGTGATGGTTTTATCATCAGCCACCATCTAATAACATAACAAAACAACGATCGTTTACAGAGTAGCAGTACTATATTATCCTGATAGTTATGGAATGGCACATACAGGGAGCTCACATAGTGCCATGTACATTAACCTGTATTAGGTCTCTTTAGGTCTCTATATCTAGGGTAACTACATACCTCATAAGCACCATCACCAACATAGTTAACCTGTATTGGATAGGTCTCTTTATCTAGGGTAACTACATACCTCATAAGCACCATCACCAACATAGTTAACCTGTATTGGATAGGTCTCTTTATCTAGGGTAACTACGAGATCCCACTGCACCTGCTCTTTAGCCACTGCATTAACCCTGGAAAACAAACAATGACATACAGTATAAGTAGAGATAACATAAGGATATTGTGTAATAAATCGGGGTCAGTAGCAGAGCTTTATGGTGTAATTTTTGGTTAATCTGAACTCAAAATTTGTCATTTTGGTTGTCATCGAGCAGGCAAGCAGGATTTTTAAAAGTTGAGCACAGTTTCATCAAGAATCAGCACCAGGAAAAAGTGAGTTTGTTGTTTGCTTATCACCACCAAGTATTCAGAGAAAGCTCAATTATACACAGTTATACACACCCTCGCGTCAGGCATAAATGTTTCCCATTTCAGATCACGTGTCATTCCCTAAAGTATCATTTCTTTGTTTCACGGTTGCGTTTGATTGCACATGAGAAGACACATGAATATGGATTATTACAACTCAAACAAAGAATCTTATTCTCAAGGGAATGACACGTGGCCTGAAATGGAAAAACATTACACAAGATGCACAATGTTGAACATAAAACTTGACTACGGCTTCATTTGTTCTTTACCTTGTCTGATTGAGGAACATTTTGGCTTTCCTTGCTCGTTGAACAAACATGTAAGCAGCCTTGGCTAGCAATTGCTCCCGCTCAATTTCAGTCAGAATATGCCCTGAAATAAACAAGAAAAAACATTTGTTTTGATTTATTTATGTTGAATAAATGGGACCTTTATAGAGCAAGACCAGCAAGGATCTCTTGGAAATTTTATACCACAAATATTTTACATTTATAAAAAGTAATTAATATTCACTCACCTTTGAAGCCTTTGGGGTACTCTCTGGGGAGGAATTTTGTATTGAAATCACCTTCGACGAACTTGGGATGGTTTAACACGTCCTTGAGTAACGATACATTGTGTTTCAGCCCTGAAAACAAACAAAAGTCAACTATGTGCATCATGGTAATGATGACAATGGTGATGATGATGGTGGTGGTGGTGGTAATGGTGGTGGTTGTGATGGTAGAGGTGGAGACAGGTGAAGATAGAGATGATATAGCTGTTGACAATGAAAATGAAGATGAAGGGGTTGGTGGTGGTGGAGACAGGCGAAGATGGAGATGATGATAACACTAACAATAATGATGATGATGACTGCAATAACTTTAATGACACTTAAGACGATAATTCCATTAGTAACAGCCACTCCCCCTCTATCCAGAATCCGCCCATGGACCTTGCATGTTCAAACCTTTTAAAACTTTGATGATTGAATCAAGCCAAATACCGACCCACTTACCTCGAATGACATATGAATCCAGAGCTGTGTTCATGATAGCCCTGGCTTCTTCTCGTGTGTTACCATATGTTACTAACTATAAAGAAAATTTTTGTTACGTTTGTTACAAACAGGGGACAATGACTTTCTTGTTATATTTGACTTCTCAAGCCCCTAGTCAGGGCAGATCTGAATGGGCTCTTTATAAATAGTCATAATTATTAATTATTTATTAATTAATTAATGATAAGCTTTGCGTACCTTGGATATCATGGAATCATAGTAGATACTGATCTCACTGCCTTCAATAATACCACTGTCACATCGTACCTGGTTAATTAATTAAATACATCAGATAAGTTCATATAACATTGTCCTTTTAGTGAGAGAAAACATTACTCACATTTTCGAGGTGTGTAGGCTCGATGTACTTGTACAGTCTGCCGATGGATGGAAGTCCAAAGTTCTTGGTTGGATCCTACAAATTGAGAGGCGTATAAAAACAATGCATGAGCAAAATGAGGAATAAAAGCTGTCAAAGCATTGCAAGTAATGTCAGTGCATTGAGTTTATTTTTACATTCACACATTAATCACTCTTAGTTATGTCTGGTTCCTGAATTACTTGTGCTACAAGGATTTTATAGTATTTAGGATCTGTCATTCCCCCCCTACCCCCCCACCCCTCCAATTTCCACTGGCCCTTCTAGTGGTTGCTACTTTCTTGCCTTCGCATGACCTCGACTCCTTTGATATGTGTTATGTATAGTGTATAGCTGATTCCCCTCTAATTGTTTAAAAACCAGCAAGGTAATTCTCCCAAAATCGTCTGACCCACTCAGGCAATAAATGATCTGTCCCTAATAGAAATAGCATTGAATTAAACCTTGAAGATATAATCCAGTAAAACATACCTCAGCATAAACACGACATTCAAAGGCCCAGCCCTTCAGTGGTATTTCAGACTGTTTCAGTTCCAGAGGATGACCTAGTGCACACGAGAGAAAATAGAATAAGTTAAAACAGTGTTTATGGATATCATCAAAATCTTGCTCAGAGTAAATTGTAACATGTTTGGTGTGCTTCAATTTCCGACTAGTTTGTCCATACAAAAAATATTAGATTAGTAGAGTATAAGTTGGGACAACATAGTGTGGCTTAGTGGTTCTTCACCTTGCTTAGAGCAGTTTTCATATGACTGTAAAATGCTTCCAGCACAAACATGGCAGCAATACGGCAAGGCACATGCCTGTCCAATCACACTGTGTGAGATTTTACTCTCCATCCAATCAAATGCCCAAAACATGACACAAACACAATGCAGACAAGGTTACGTCATTGTCAGACCAATCGCATTTCATGAGTATACTATCAGCCAATTAACTATGCCAGACAGGAACAGTTAGTTAAGATTACTACCTGCAGCGACTCTGATCATTTGTTCTACCAGATCAACACCCGTTGTCATCTCTGTGATTGGATGTTCCACTTGCAGTCGGGTGTTCATTTCCAGGAAATAAAAGTTTTTCTTGGAATCAACCATGCACTCTACTGTGCCTGCCGAGTCGTAACCTACTGCTTTAGCTAAAGCAACAGCCTGTTCGCCCATAGCTCTACGCAAATCTGGGTCTACAAATGAACTAGAAGACAGGCTTTGGATTAAAACTGATACAAATTTGCCTTATCACTTGTTTCTCTCCACATAGTACATGATGGTAGAAAATGAATGTAAAAGAGAAGGCAGAAAAGGAAAGAAAAGGAAAGAAAAGGAGAGAAAAGGAAAGTAATGAAAGGAAGAAAGGGAAATAATAGGATACTGATTTTCAATGACTATTTAATGATTAAATAGAAAAATTAAAAATACCTTGGTGCTTCTTCAATCACTTTTTGATTTCTTCTTTGGATTGAACATTCTCTTTCATTAAGATAAACCTGATGAATCACAGATAAATGGATTAAACAAAGTTACAGAAATCTAAAAACAATCATATCAAAGAGAAAAAATGAATGACTGGAAGTGGTTTGGAATACTTACAGCATTACCATGCTTGTCTCCAAGAACCTGTTGAAAACAAACACACAATCTTAGTCTCAAAACAAAAGGACATATCAGACAATGAAAATACTCCAGTTTTGAGTTCTCCTTCCTCAGTCTTAGTCTCATTTGTGCGTTATTCAGCTATTCAACCAATACCAGTGGCATTTTAATCAACTTTAATTGTTCCATAGTATGTAAATTCCTTACTGTAGACCCCTTGCAGCATTTTGGAATGCGGATCAAATCTGTGGGACAAAACAATAGGTTCCAATTGTCAGGAGATTGGAATTCTTTTGTTTTGTCCCCTAGATTGAGCTGCTTTGACGTCACATGCAAAGGTTCTATACCATAATAAAAGAATAGAACACATTTGTACACAATCGAGGCTAAGACTGAGCAAAGGTGAACTCAAAATGGGAGTATTACAGATATTTTATGTATTCATTGATAAAGTCTTAGAGTATGTCTTTACCTGGATCTCAATATGCCTTGGTTCATCTATAAACTTTTCTATGAGAAGTCTATCATCTCCAAAGCTGGACATAGCCTCTTGAGATGACAACTTGAAGCCTTCCCTTTAAAGAAAAACCATGACAAGATGAGGAGATACTAGTGTACAATCAATATCCTCAATACCTAACTGTATGGAGGTAAGAAAGAGAAAAAAGTAGAAGAGAAGAAGAGAGCAGAAGAGAGAAGGTAATGGAAAGAAAGGGTTAAAGAATAGGAAGGAAAATAAAGCAAAAGAAAACTGAAAACTTTAGGAAAGAGAGAAAAGGGAGTGGAAGGAAAGTCAAGGGTAGGGAAGAGAAAGGAATAAAAGTGAAGAAAAGGAAAGAAATGGAAAGAAAAGGGATGGGAAAAGGAAGGAAGGGTCATTATTATCTCTCTGGATACTAATAATTATGATTAATATGAATCAATCTTGTACTTTGTCTCTGTATCATTCCAGGCAATTCTCATGCCTTTTCCTCCTCCACCAGCAGATGCTTTCAGCATCACAGGATAACCTATGGAAGTAATTATAAAATACTATTTGTATCAATGGGAACAAATAAAATCTCAGTAGAGTATAGTAGCATCATTAGCTCAGTGGTTGAAAAGACTAAAAGTTAGTTTACCTATTTCATTTGCAATCTTGACTGCATCATCCTGGTTCTAAAAATGTAAAAAAAAATCTTTTAGAAACACATTTATTTTTAACGCCTTAACAATGAACTTGATATATAGGGGACACTAGAGGTGGTGTGTTTTAAACAGATTCCCATTCACCTGCAAAAACCCCTAAGACTGATATATGGGGGACACTAGAGGTGGTGTGTGCTGATAATATGCCACCCTCCCACCATTGTGTTCTATGTGAGTATCCTGTGTGGTACCTTCGTTTTAAACAGATTCCCATTCACCTGTAAAACTCCTAAAGACTAATACCAATTTGTCAAACCATTTGTCACAATTTAAAGTGCCTATCAAGCACACAAGATCTCTTCCTGATTTAAAAGCCCTTACAAAATAAATATGAATGGCCTTTACTTTTTTATATCTCTTTTCATTGCCGAAATATTTGATATATAAATCATGAAATGATGATGTCAACATGCAATGCAGGATCTTGTAAAAAGTTAAAGTCAAATGTAACCGGCGGCAAGGCGCTCAGCTATGAATCAGATTGCAAGTGGTTTTGACAAAAGAATTTATTGAAAAATTCACACAACTTTACAATACATGGAAAAAAAAAACGGGAACGAGATTACAGGATATCTCTAATGAAAACAAGAAAAATATTTACAATGAGATAAAATAAATTTGTAGCTTATCTAAATAGCTAAAAAGTTATGAATAAAATACAGTTTTGCTAGATATAAATAGAAACGGAAATACGTAAATTACGTCACAGGTAATTTGAATATTGCATACTGATTAGCAGTGTTTACAATACGCGAGTGAAAATTACTAGGTTGCAAAGTTTAATGTACAAGTCGGTAAACCGTTTAAAATGAACTAAACCAATGGAAAAAGCAATAGGAAAAATTGACTAGAGGTTAACTATGGCTTTAGGTAAGTATTTTAACCTTTGTTTATGACAAACTAAGAATTACACGGTTTACTGAACACGCGGTCGCGACAATGACCTTGAGTGTAGAGTTTAAGTAGCGAACAAATTAAAGGTTGGAAAGAAAAGGTCTTTTATCCCGCAGTTAAGGCTATTTATCGTAGTAAAAAGGTTAAACAAGCGAGTAAGGCGGTAGCGATCCTATAGTAAACGTTTTAAAGAGTTTAAAAGACAAGATACACTCAGCGTGATTACTAAATTACTACTGCGTGAATAACTTTGTACTAAATTACGCGCTAATGCGACTAGAATTACTACAACATGAAACGAATGCTTAACAAATATGTAGAAAATCTAAGCTATAAAATATAACGACTAGTTAACGATATGAACATAGATTTGTCCTAAATCTATCCTAGGTATAAGTGTAAAAGGCTTCAAAGATTCATACCTTTACATCGTAGAGAATTCCTTGTCTTGATATGTGCAACGTCTTCAAGAACTTTTACTACACTGATTTAAGCTTAGTTTGGGCCTATTTTTATGGAAAAACCTGCATTCTTAAGACCTTACACATCCTATGCAATGTTGCACGCCCTAGGCGCAAACAGGATGTCCCAAACACGAACTTACGTAAACAAGCGCCAAACCTAGGCATGACTCACTGTAATGTAATTACGTACGGAAATTATTTCTTGCTTACGCATTTTCCACGCAAACAGTTAACTAAAGAATTACATTCCTATGTGTACACGAGGCATTCCTAATTAAAAATATAGATTTATGTCTAAATAATTACTGTCCAAAATAGTGTCTTTTGACTCTGTCACACAAAGAGAGAATTTTTCTGTGAGAATTTGCTCAAAATGACTGACACTTTTGGTGGTTATAGCATATGTTGTAAAGCACTTGAGTTATAAATGGTGATATTCTGGCAAAATTACGATACCTTGACTACACCATCATATCCTGGAATAGTGTTGACACCAGCCTTTTTGCCGATGATTTTACTCTCTATCTTGTCACCCATGCACTTCATGGCATACGTACAGGGACCAATGAATGTCACTCCTATCTTGTCCTGGTCAAAGTAAGCCCAATCACGGTCAATACACCTTAATTTTTAACTATGTTATTTTTTGTGTAGATTTTAGGCCATGTGATGCCACTTTTGGGAGTTGATTCTTTCATGTGTAAATATTTTAACATGTTCGTCATAAAAGATCAATTCTCAAGGGAATGTCATGTGATCTGAAATGGGCAATTTACATATGAAGATAAGATGAAAGTAAAAGATAATAGTTTTTATGGTCTGCAATTCAAAGTTATTTGAGCTTACCAGTTTTTCAACAAATCTAAAATTCTCAGAAAGAAATCCATATCCTGGGTGAACCTGAAAATAAAGAGAAAATGTTAAACAAGAAACAAGAAAACAATACATAAATATTAAAAGATCAAACAAAGAAAAGAATGTGTATAATTAAAAAAAGAAAAGAAAAGGAAGGAAGGAAGAAAGGAAGGAAAATTCATAATGGAATAATGAAGGAAGGAATTCAAAGGGGGGAAGCAAGAAGAGTGGAATTAAGGAAAAGAGAGAGGAAAAGAAAGAAGAAGCATGCATACAATTCTTTCATAAATATGAAAAGTAAAATAAATAATTTCAAATGAGATGAAACATACAGCTTGGGCTCCAGTTATCTGTATAGCATCCAGGATTGCATCCATGTTGAGGTAGCTCTGGTTTGTTGGAGGTGGCCCAACACACACACCTTCATCAGCAGTTTTCACATGGAGCTAAGAAAAATCAGTGCATGATCACTGGCATTGCATTCATCATTTTCTATCAGATATTCAACGTTTTGACACTTACCTATGCCTGTAATGAATTCAAAACTATAATAGTATAGAACTATGGTATATTATTACTTACAGCATCTGCATCAGCTTCACTGTATACAGCAACAGTTTTAATGCCAAGACGCTTGCATGTTTTCATTACCTGTTAAGATACATCATGTATTGTTAGTTAGCATCAATAGTTATTTCCTATAACAATGAAATTGTAGAGTACCCAATTTATCTTGCAAATTTAAAATGGCTGTCTTATAATAGAGAATTAAATATGTCATCAATAATAAAAACAAATGCAATCATACATACTCTGCAAGCAATCTCTCCTCTGTTGGCAATAAGAATTTTATCAAAGTACTGTAGAAACAAATGCAGAAGTTGTTAAGCTAATAGATCAGGGTGGTGCTCCTTGGAATGTGAAAATAATCTACCTAGATCTTTACAGTGTGACCACTACAACAGTGGCCACCTAGACAGTGAGAACCAATCAAATTGTAGAATGAATTCAAAAACAGTGCCAAGACAATCTGAAACCTAGACTGCATGAAAATGGTAATTTGACCCTGATATTACGTGTAAGAAGCTAAATAGCCATCATCATTTTCTCGTGGGAATATGTTGAAAGTTTATTGTTTTCTGCTGGTTTTTGATTGGCTCCACTATCAAAGTTGGAATATATTGCATTCATTCTTTCTTTATGTATTCCTTTTACAATAATATTTATTTTATTGGTTCCCACCGTATAGGCTGTATAGGTGGCCCTGGTTGTAGTAGTCATACTGTAAAGCATTGTCAGCTATAAAAAACTATGAAAGTGTTTTACCTTTTCATTAGAGATAGGTGATGCGTGTAGGTAGCTGTACCTTCCACTACTTCCCCTCCATAACGATGCCTGAAAATATCAAAGAACAGTATCTAAAGCACTTTCCATGTTTGTGACAGACAATCAAAATATCTTTACTCAGTCTAGTAATTTGGTATAGTGCAAGCCATTTATCCATGAAACAGTACTAACCAATTAGTACCAAAATAATAGCACCAGTGAACAATTAAAAACAAAATAAATAGATGTGTTTAGTGGCTATTTAGTTTTTGTGCTATTTCATGAATATGTGGTTTGAACTCTATCAATTTATAACAGTACAAAAAAGTCATTTTTCTCTGGGAAACTGAATTCTTTTTTATGTAAATGAGATTAGACCAGATTCAATAGACCATTTTCTCATCCTAATTTAAGGAAATTGACAGGCCACAATACCAGAACACGAGTATTATCATGCATTGCTATGAATTTTTTTACGATAAGAATTCATAAAATCCATGATTCTCCTCTTCTCAATTTTACTGAACTTTTCAATCATGGCCCGTAAAGTAGGACGCAACCTTGATGAAAAGGTCCATTGTTCCTGCCTCAGGTCATGGCTGCCATCAAGTGATGGTGCAAAGCCTCTATAGCATGTTTTCAAGGGAAAAAAGAATGAATAGGATTCCCTCCTAATTTGGGATTTATCAGATGTTTGTAAACTTGGAATTTCAAAGTTGCAGTCTTGATGTACCAGGAGCATGGAGGAAAAGAAATATAGAAAATGGGCAAGAGCCTTGCAGAATGGTATTGCATAAGTGGAATAGCATCCCCTTACTCTCCACTTTAACAAATTAAAACCTCTTATCTATTTATACACGTATTTTTAGCATCTAAATTCGTAAAAATACATAAAATGTCTAAACTACAAAATATATCCCCCAACCCCAACAAGTATAAGTGAAAAGAAAAATTCAAAGTCAAAAATAAATTAATAGCAATGAATAATTTATTGTTGAAATAATATTTTCACGTGTTCGACTCTTGAGCACATCTGTTTGTATACATCTATTGGAGTATTTATATAACAAGGTAGTCATAAAGCAATACCCCCTATAAAACAAAGAGCCAACCTTAGGTCTTTGTAATGATAATTGTCTGGTAAACTTGCTAAATGTCAAGATTTGTACAATTACAATGACAGCGAAAATGAATATTGCGGCATCCGATTCATCAAAAAATAAAAATTACAACTCCACGTTGTTGAAAATTATATTTTATTTCACATAAAAGCCACAGTTTCTTATGAGGCTGTTATGCTTTAAGATTTCTTAGGAATAAATTGAAGAATAAAGTGAAGGAAAGGTCATTTTTTAAAATGAGAACGTGCTGGATGTCATGAACCATTTACGAGAATTTATTCGAATATAGTTTTTAATAACTCCCAGATGTGTGCATCAGCAGCCACAAAAAAATACACCAAACATCCCCTTATATCAACCACAATTATCAAGAGGAATCCTTATGCATCAGAGAACCGTGCGATATAGCGCATAAAGAGACTCACCTTGTGGTTTTTGCATGTTTGGCGTAAAAAGGACGAGAGTCCAAACCTGAAGCTTTTGGTCGCCATTTGGAATCCTCCTTGAGACGATGAGCCCGCGACTACCCACTCCGCGGTATACCACATGTACGCAGAGAGGCTGGGAACTACAGTCAAAACGTGCTTGATCGAAGGTCATTACGTTTTGAATTTGTCTTCAAAAATTAGTTAATTTTGAGCCGAATTCTGAAAAACCAGGTGAGTGTTAGGTGTTATCATGTAGCTATGTATATGTTTTATCAGTGGGAGAAAAATTTCGCCGATTTGACTTTAGGATCGCGCAGGATCTTCGTAATTATGTCACTGTACTGAGAAGTTGCTTCAAAGTTTTTTATTTGTTTGTTTGTCTTTTCTTATCGTTTATTGCAGTATGATTATCCCTATTCGATGCTTTACTTGTGGCAAGGTTGTGGGTAACAAGTGGGAAGCCTACCTTGGTTTATTACAAGCTGAATATACAGAGGGGTAAGGTTTATAGATTCATAAATCACCTGTCAAATGATTGTTGAAAATGTTAATGAATGATCTGTAGTGAGCAAAAAGAGCTCTTAGATATTATCCACCTTAGTTGATTAATGTCACAGAATGTTGTCATTCGGTGGCTAAGTAAATAATCTAAGTGTTACCCAGCACTCTGTTGAATGTTAAACTTAAGTATAGAGGATTTGCACCGTCACATGAAGGCAGCCATGTTAGATGGCAGGAACAATACAATCGTTTTTCATGAGAAAAGATTCCATTCCCGAAGGCAACGGGATTTTATTGTTCTGCCGTCTAACCACAGGCAGTCCAAGCTGTATTATGGGTGCTGGCGCGTGATTGGAGCAAAACCTCTATTGTTGCAGAGTGGAGGGGGGGGGGGGGGGGGGGGTGGGGGAGATCGAGGGGTTAACTGGCCTTTTCCAAAAGAACATTTCAAATTCCTGATTTGAGCCTATACATATCATACAGTGAAGTCCTGTTATTTTGAACATCCTATATGCCAGGGAAATTGTTTGAACAATGGGGATTTGAGATATCCTGCAGGGTAAGATTATTAGAAGTGCTATGCTGAAGTAAGTTCACAGAGTATGTTCCTTATGTTCAAAATAACGGGAATTTTTAGATATTAAGGGCTTGATAATGGGACTCCACTGTAAATATGGTGGGAATCCTTTGTACTTTTGCAGGATATTCCCCCCCCCCCCCCCCCCCCAAACTAAGGTAACTCCATCATCTAAGTATTTTCTAATGATATAAAGTGATGTTCAATTCATAAAAAGCAAACCTTTGTTTTGGTTTGTTTGTTTTCAGTGATGCTCTGGATGCTTTGGGTCTTAAGAGATACTGCTGTAGACGCATGTTACTGTCCCACGTTGATCTCATTGAAAAGCTTCTCAATTATGCACCACTTGAAAAATAGGCATTGGAATCCCAGGATATATACTCACCATTATTCATAATAACCAGGACTGTGTTGAGATAGAGAATGTACATGTATTATACCGCAACTCAAAAGTTATATTTCCTCATGGTTTTAAAGTGAAGAGACACAGACAAAGGCATTTTAGTATCTAATTTTATTTAAACATGCTTTCTTACATATAAATGCTTATAGTTTCTTTTGCTTGAAATACTCCAGTCTCTCAACATTCTCTGTTGCTCATAGTTAGCCTTGATTTTGTGTAAAATACTCATGATACAGTGTTCAATGTCATATTAGTCTCCCACACAGCAACGCTTTCTCCAGGGAGAAAGCATTGCATGATGACACTGAAAACGGCTGTGTGGGAGACTATGTTATATGGAATTTCAAAGTGTCTGTTTTGTTGAAATTTTGCTTTGAAATTTTACTTTGCAATTGGTATTTGAAATGAGAAAATGAGACTAACCCTGATTCAAGGTGTCTTTAATGGTATTTACAGATTAGAAAACGTTCCCAGACCCAGACAACTAGCCACCCATCTCTTTTTCATCATTAAAGAATATAAGAAGAATGTATAAAAACTCTCAGTGATCACTCTTAATACCCACACCTCATTTACCGCCGTTTGCATTTGCACCCCAGACAAAAATCGCGACGTGCACTTTGCAATAGCCTGCAGTCAATCAAACACTTTGACGTCATTTACACACGTGTGTGATTCAAAAGGCGCCAAAACTTGTCGATTGTTTACAAGTATTATGAGCCACACTCACCGGGCCTATCCAAACGCGTGTAAATGACGTCAACCTGTTTGATTGACGGCAGTCTATTGCAAAGTGCACGTCGCGATTTTTGTCTGGGGTGACCGCGTAGCAATGCAAATGGCGGTAACCCATTTCTTGTGATTTCAAGCTGCAGTTCATAACGTATATATTTATAGACACCTTTGACTATATACAAATACAAAAGGTGTTACAACCTGAGTACATCTACTCTAAAAGACACTTATACTGTAAATGTTTTTTGTATCGTAAATAGTCGCTTATTTTTGAGGAAGGCAATAAAATGTATCAAACAATTAACGCTAGCGATTAAACGGCATCGATCAGTTACAACAGACAAAAAAGTGATTGCTTAGTTTTCCAGAGTGATGAAGAATAATCAGATAGTATAGGAGATAGCTAACAAGTGTGTGGTGGTACACAATCTTGTTACATGATAAAAAAAGGCACAGTGCATCGCAATTGCACCAGTTGAGTACGTATGTTCCACTGGGCAACGTTTTGAAATTGTTGCCCGATCCTCATGAAAAGTAGGACTTGATTCCACTTTTTTGAAACATTGCCGCAAGTAACATGCTGCAAGTAACATTGCGGCCTAGTGTACCATGTTTACTCTAGCTTAATAGTGTACCATATTTACTCTAGCTTAATAGTGTACCATATTTACTCTAGCTTAATCGTGTGATAGCGGTAATTGATCGTATCCACGACCTCATTGGGGATAGATACGTACAAATACGAAGTCTCATTTTTAAGCTCACAACTTTGTGTCCCACTCATTTTCCAACTCTATAGCTTGTTCAGTAGACATTCCCTTGTTTATCACTCCTATGGTTTTGCTCTCGTCAGTGCCTTGGAGATGGGATGACCGAGTAACCGTCTGTCGCTCTTCTCTCACTGAAGATGGTGAAGGGCAACAGCTAACCAATTTCTTAAGACAGTTTCTAAATCGACTGCTACACGCATAACATACGAATGCGTTCGTGGCAATACTAGTCATGGAAATATTTGTAAAAGCGAAATGCAGCCAGTCGATTGATTCGAGTAGATGAAGAGGTGGGGCAAAGTTCCAGTGGTATTCCAAAATAAGGTTCAGACAATGGTACGGGGCCCAAGAAAAGAAGAAACACAAGACGATCAAAACTCCAACTTTGGTTATACTCCGGTTTCGCTTGCGTTGAAGCTTCTCAGACTCTGAAGTCCTGACTCCCGGGATACTGTGATTCCTTAGCTTGTAGATTATGATACTGTAGGAGACAGTAATGACGACAAGCGGTACCATGAAGAAAGCTACTACCAGGAACAAATACAGGCGCGAGGGAGATTTGATTTGATCAAAAGCGGGAGTCCAAATAGAGAGGCAATAATATGTATTTTCTAGGACAGGGTGGGATACTAGTCGAGCCGTATAAAAATAAATAGCAAAAGAGCCAGATGATATAAGCCATATGAAGGGTATACTGAATCTCGGGTTGAGGTATCTTGGTTGGCGTCTTATGGGATAGACTACAGCATAGAAGCGATCCAAGGCTATCGTGACCATACTCGTGATGGATACAGTAAACGACATGTCCCGAATGAAGTATCCCAGCTTACAGGTGATCACTCCAAACGCGCCTCCAAACATCCATTCTTCTGATAGAGAAATCGGTTGGTGAAGGACATTTGGGATAACGAAGATAACATAGAGGAGATCTGAGATGACCATGTTAATGATAAACAAGTTAGTACTTGTTCTCATCTCCTTGTATTTGATAAAGATGGCGAGAAGGCTAGTATTGCCAAACAGAGATACGACGGCAAGCAGCGAAACGCAGGCAATCTCAACAGCTCTTTTGATTTCTTGAATTTCGAGGAACCAGTCGTCTAACGTTGTTCTTGAAGTTGTTTGATTCGGTAAGAAAAATGAAGATGAATTCAGTGGATTTTGGTGTTGATTGTAGCTCGAATTCATCTCAACGACTGGATCTGCACAATTTGACTTTTAAACTAGTTTGCAGTATTAATGATTCCGGCTCAAAATTCACTGACAACCGTGCACTCCGCTCCGAAGCTGTAAACTGAATCAATTAGATATTTTAAAAGTTAAAACTGGTAAAGGGCTTGGCTTTAGATAATTGAAAAAACAATTTAAATTAGTTTTAATCCCAAAATCTAAAGCCAATTTCTATTCTAATTTTAAACACTGATTAAATAGCTGTGTAATTTTATTACCAATTTAACATAACACTGTTGGATTTGCAGCGAGTAATTTGAAATGCTTTTTGCAAAATAAATGTGTCAAATCAATTATTGGAAATAATAATTGACCATATATGTCGTATAATTTTTATTACGGTAGATTTTGTAACACGGTTGGATTTGAAACAGCGATTTGAAAATCCCTGAAGTTCCTAATGACATCCGGTGTAAAATATCTATTAGTTAACTGTGGGGTGCAAATTAAAAAAAAAAAAATTCGTCTTTGAAAGAACACAACCAAAATACTTAATAAGTAAGTTGTTATATATTCTTTGTGCTTTGCCTTTTCTTTTTGTAAAATTGAGCTCTGTTTTGGTTGACTGATAAAGATAACGGTTACTAGTTGGGACTGTGCTGGTGTCTTGTGATAATACAAGTGAATGAAAGAATGAAAATGAAATACCGTGTAAAAGACGTGTACTGACGTTAAGGACATTTGTTCTTTGTCAGAGAGTAATAAAAGAAAAAAAATAGGAGAAGAGTAGAATTTTTATAGTGCTCTGTTAAATTCGTTTGGTGATATTATTATGAAATGGAACGGAACTTGTATCAAAGAGGCCGACTGCACTATTCGTTAAGGGTCTTTCTGAAGGTCACGCTGTTGTAAAAACTGTATTTCTAGTGTTGATCACCTTTTCTTCGGTGTTAATCTCTTAGGTCGCGAAGAACTAAGGTGTCTTACATGAAGAGTAGGGCTCTTGGTAGAACTTAGTTCCATTTGTTAGGCCATTTGGTTTGCTAATTAATTGATGAATCATAAAAAAACTAAACTGCTAATCCGGCAGATGAAAGTACCCTAGTGTGCTATAGCAGAGGAATTATTAGGCAGGAGTGCTCGTTATTTCTTGACGAGTTTAATGGGAGCCATTATAACTCAGTATAATCAATTATAGGAACAACTACATGGTTCCTCAAGAAACGCCGCCGAGAAACACGCTGAGAAAAGCCTTCTTTTTTGGCACGCCATTCGAGATTGATGTAGGATTGCTCACAATCGGTTAGATTACTTTTAGATTATTTTCGTCGGAGTAAATTCAATAGTTTCTTTTTCTTTCTTTTCTGACTTGTGACGAGATGAACTTTTTTCTCAAAACTGAGATCCCCGAGTTCAAAAACAAAAATTTGGACTCAAAAAAAACAAAAAACAACAACAACAACAACAACAACAACAACAAAAAAAACAACCAAAAAAATCAAAACAAAAAACAAAACAAAACAAAAATTAGACTCAATGGATATTAATTCAGAGTCGATTGCGTACAGTATAATACATAGCTCATCATATTAATTGGCTATTTCCCGTTACCGATCTTTGATTAGCAAAAAAATAACAAAAATAAGAATTAGAATCGATACCCTGTAACAACCTTGACGGTCGGGTTGATCATTCAGATCGAAATCAGAGTACGGTTTGCTCACAGATTGAATATTATAGCAGGTTAGTTTTTGAAAAGGGTAAAGAATACTGGAGAAAAAACCCTTGAATCAAGGGAGAGACCTAACAAACTCTACCTTCGTCACATGATGCCGCCAGTGCACTAACCCATGCTACATCACCCTTGATTATTTCCTTACATTTTAAAATAAATTCAACCGATCAAAAAGAGGGTGGTGTTCCGCATTCTCGAAACCGAAACAGCGTAGCCTTCAGCCTTGTTTACCTCAGAAAAACGGTAACACATTCCCAGTAACAAGAAAGATACCTAGGTTATCAAGATTGCTGTCATGAAGTTTGCCTTTTTCTTCGCAACCGTAATCCTCATTGCTCTTCACCAAGGTAGTGATTATATGATTAACAGGCTCAGCTTGATAGCGCGAATGATTATATACAACAAATCAAAGTAAATCGAAGATCAAACGGCGGCGATTTACTTGCAAGTCGCCTGGTGATTCCACAGGTGCACCTATTCGTCGAGGGAGGGGGAAACCGTTAGAGGCCTCGAAGCAGAGAGAATTACAAGCACTCAACACAACTGAACACCAATTTGGGGATTTGATTACGGACCATAATCATATAAGGACGGACGAGACCCCTCACAGCTGCGCTACCACAAGAGAATATTAAGTACTTCATATTCTCTTGGCTACCAATATTTCCATGTAATTCTGTGTGTGTAATGTGTGTAATGAAAGTCAAGCTTGAATCGTAATCGCCAGCTTAAAGTGAGATTAACGAATATTAATGTTTTTGGTTTACGACTAGCATAAAGAAAGATCAATGCTCTATGTCCTGCAAGTACTTGCAAACGATGATTTGTTTACTTCCAGTGGTTATCAAACCCATGGCGCCTCGTTCCATGGTCAAATTGAAATTCATTAGCTGATTTTCTTGTGTAGCAAGAGAAAAACGCTCGGAGACAACCGAGTATCCTCTCTCCACAAAGATCAACCCCTAAATACCAATTCCATAACGCCACAGATTTGTTAGCCACTGGCTATTAAGTGCTTCCCTTATAAATAGCTAATATTTTATCGTTTGTAAATCCCAGGAGTGAACGGTCTGTGCTTTAGTTCCATTTGCTGCTGCAACATCGTGAGACAGACAGACAACTGTGGGAGGGGTACCTATGGAGCATCAAGGTAGGTTCTTGTAAATGCATCTTAAGCAAGAGTTCCTGCAGACCCTCCTTCAATTTCGGGGAAAAGGCCTTAATTTACTGTAAACATGTTTTGTCGTTTGATTGATGGAAAATTGATATTCTTAAAAATTTTGCGAAGTGAATTTATTCAGATATCCCGGCAAAACCTTTTTAAAGTTATTTTTATACAGATAAGACTAAATGTTTGCCAAAAATAATTTATCGGCATCTGCAAAAATAGCAAATCTTAAGCGTAATGACTAAAGAATACATTTCTCCCTATTTTTTATGTGAGGTCAAAGCAGCTCAATTTGGAGGACAAAACAAAACAAATTCAATCCTGAGAATTGGAATGTCCCCTAAATTGAGCTGCATTCCGACGTACTCCATTCAAATGATTTGTTTTTACACTGAAATACAGGAGTGGAGGACGTCGGTCACACAGAGGAATTGACATCATCTGTCCTGCCAACTCAGACGTGCGTGCGCCCTTTAATGCGACGATTATTCGCACTGCCCGTCCATACAGCAATAACAATGGACGTCATAATACTGGTGTCTTGATGAAAGGCACGGGGAAATGGGCAGGTATTTATGTTTTTATTATGAATTGGAATTTAAAATCGACTTGGAGATTCGTGGAAAATCAAGAGTGGTGTAGCTCTAGTGCACTCGCCTCTCACCTCTAGGGTCTCTATTTCAATTTCCTTACTCAGCGGGCATGATATGTGAGTAGAGTTTGTAGGTTATAGATCTTGTTTTACTCCCTCCGCAAAAAAATAGCAAGCCAAATTCCGATTCAGCCCAGAGGTTGTTTCAGGGTTCGATCTGTGAGTTAGCACTGCCCTGACTTTGATCACAGCCCAGAGGTTGTTTCAGGGTTTGATCTGTGAGATAGTCATACCCTGACTTAGATCACAGCCCAGAGGTTGTTTCAGGGTTTGATCTGTGAGATAGTCATACCCTGACTTAGATCACAGCCCAGAGGTTGTTTCAGGGTTCGGTCTGTGAGTTAGCCGTGCACTGACTTTGATCAGCCCAGAGGTTGTTTCAGGGATCAATCTGTGAGTAATGCAGCCGTACCCTGACATTGATCAGCCCAGAGGTTGTTTCAGGGCCTGTATCAATAAAATTTGAAGGCTTTCTATTTTAGGTCATGCTTGCTCCTTTTCGTGCGCACGTAATAATCTACACTTAATAATCTACACTAACTCTTCCAGGAAACTAATGCACTATTGTATATTCCATGTTATCATTTTAGCTCATTCGGTCAAGATGTTCTACGTGAGGAAGACGGTGAATAACGGAGATCATGTCAGAGGAGGAAGCAATATTGGAGTGATGACCAACATGGCACGAGAGTACAGATGTACAATGACTAACCATATTCATGTCCAGTTGTACAAGAACAACAGGATAATTGATCCTACTCCATACACATGTTAATCTTTATATTAGTATCCTCGCTTGCCATGACCCTTGCGGAAGGGGGGGGGGGGGGTGGTACACCGCCAGAATTTGGGTAGGGGTGTCCGCTGGGATTCTGAAAGGGGTACCCTGTTTATGACAAAAAAAATCAAATTTGTAGACCCTGTTTATGACAAAAGATATAATTAATTGCACTGAGTTCCTGTTTCAATTATCATGTCATCTCGCGTATGGTTTTTTTACGACCATAACAACCAGTTTCAATCAATAGGAAAGTAGAAACCCTGAATATGACAGGAAGCTCAGGAAAAACTTGGAACTTGAGTGAAATTGTATACCCTGTTTATGACAAGAAGCTCGAAAATCCATACCTTGTTCAGCGGATCATTCCCGTATAGTCCATGTATGGGAGTACCCCCCCCCCCCCCGGGGACCCTTGCTGTCCAACACCCTTATGGCTATAATCGTCAATCTCGTACCGAGAGCCAGCGTTTCTACTGGCCTGCGGCAAAGAACGTTTTTTAGTTTTTCGCCGCAGGCCAGAAGAAACGCAGGCTCTGGTCTTTTTTCTGGAAAGCGTTGCCCACAGCAGTTCTTATTCGATTACGAACATTCAATATTAGATCATTAGAGCCAGATTAAGTATACAAACTTCGATTAAAAAAGGTCTTTTTATGTAGCCGTACAACTTCAAGCCCTAACTGTTTTCAAAAGAAAATGATGTGATTTTAAAGGAAACTAGCAGCTATGCTTTATTCTAAATCAAACCACTTGAACATTTTTACAATGTTAATCATTGAGTAACTTGAGCAATCACCACATCAGCTGTGCATATGACTAACAAAATAAAATAAACATTAAAGCCGAGCAATTAAAGAAAAAGCCCCTAAAAACAAACGTATAAACCCAACATAATGATTCTTTTTGACTTCTGCACTTGGCATCACATGGAAGTATAGTTTATTAATAGCTCCCTGGATTCAAGGGTTTTTCTTCAGGATATCTGTTTTTCTTCCTGCCGCAAAATCTAATAGCCAGCTAAACACTCAGTTCCAATTCCATCCGAACAAATATAGGTTAGGAAACACTGGGAAAGCTGATTAATACAATTTTAAAGTCAATCAAGAGCCATAACATGATCGGATGTTTTTGTTTGCGACATATCAAAACATCGATAAACTATTTCAACAAAACGAGTCCTATTTATCGAAAATATTAAGTTTGTCCATTAAAGAAAAGTTTTCAGTAATTTTAAATCTTTTTTAAGAAATAAGATTTCATTTTTAGACGGCTTAAGAGGTTAGTCTAAACAAAACTAAAATTTAGTGATTTGAGCGAGATACTGTTGTGCTGACTTACAGCACGGATGTCACTTGGAATGCGTTAAAGGAACAATGAAATGGCTTTCTGCTGCTGCCGACGTGGCCTCGGTCACTAAACTATACCGCTAAAGCACAACTATCTAACAGCAGGTCAGAAACCATCAACGATGCTTACTATGCTTTCAACTTAATGATTAATCATTTCGTTTGAGAGAGATACTGCTAGCTTACAGCACGAATGCGGCTTGCAATGTAGTAAACACTGAAATGGTTTTCTGCCATTGACGTGGCTTTTGAGCCTGTAAGCTGTCACTTTGACCATTTCGGCTGCACGGCCTTCAAAAACAATCAAGAAGTAAATTTTTGAAGTACGCAAGGTCAGTTGCTGTCAATACATGTTCTGACAAAACGAAATCCTTTCACGACAAACACAATCAGTCTTCTTTTGTAATTTGAATTTTTAACGAGCCATGTTAGGAGTCTGGGTAGGAGTCGATTTGGAACGGGAGGAGCATTAGAGAAAAGTTTTATAAAAGCGCAAAATAAAACATGCTTTTCTTTTGAACATCAAGTTTGTCCAGTTTCAAGATCTCATAGATTGTCTTTTTCGATCTTACGGTCACGAAACCTTGGACCTGTAAAAGTCAACAGTCGTAGATCTTGTCTTGTTGGAACAAAAACGAAGGAAATAATTGTCGTTTTTCTGGTATCCATGTGAAACCAGGATGCAAAAGTCCAACTTTTACAGGAGGTTTAAATACGAGATGAAACGTTGTCTAGTAACAACAAAGAGGAAAGATGAAGTGTAGTTTTTTGTGACGGCAAAGATCCAACACCTACTGTCAACTTTATTCCTCTAGGAAATCATATTTATATTTACCGACTGACACGAAGGAAATGAACGGCTTACATTTTAATAAAAGAATTGGGAATAATATATAGGAAAGCCGGGAAATAAACAAACGTGCCAAAACAGTGTAAACATTTGGCTTTAGGAGACAGATATCGGAACAAGACATCAACAAAGGTATTAAGATCCTTCCACAAAACTCTAATCTATTATTGAGAAAAAAACACAAGTTAACAATTTTTTAAATTCCACTTCGGAAGAAGATTAGAAAAAACATCATGTAACATTGTAATTAATACTGTATAAACTCAAAACTGATGGGAGGAATGTTTGTGTACGAGGACTTACTAATAATCTGTAGTCATGTTTATATCTTCAAGGTTGTCGTGTTATCGTGCGAAAATAGACGAATAAAAACGAGGCCTCGACATTATTTCCTTTCATCTTAACTTCATCTTATCGTCGGATTTTTCTTAAGATATTTTATTGAGGTCATAGGAACAAATAAAGCCATATATCTTCGTGGGCAGTGGCTCATATACCGAGATAAAATCAATAAGATCGCCAGCCCGCACTATATGAAATGTTTTCCCGCCTTTTCCCAACCACGTGACAAAACCTGCTCACGTGGCTATTTCGATTGATCCGAGGCTTTTGATTTGTTGCCTTCTAAATTCTTAATCTCCAGACAAAAAAAAAAAAAAAACTTCAAAATTTACTTAATAATTGAGAGGTCCTTGGCCTTTGCAAAGCGACAGCAACAAACGGCTTAGTGGAACACATGAACTCATTTCCTGTGCGTCATACGACCGTAAACACTTATTAATGAGAAAGTTCAATTGTAACACGTACAATTAATTAATTCTATGTTATAGACACAGGTTTCTAGAAAAACTGGAGAATAATGTTACCTGAAATAGAATGACAGCGAGCAGTACTTAAGCACTTAGCAATAGTATTAATTTACAGTGAAGTAGAGCCGGGTTCGAGATTGCGCAAGTAACAAGTGTGGTTACAGCAGCTAAACTGTAAGTAAATTCCACGTTCTCTCGATTGCTTGTCGAAGATAGTTTGGGATATTCTGAATTAATAGGAGGTTTGGCTCCGCTTAGTGTAGTAGTGTAGTGTAGTGTAGTGTATACGAAAAACGAACCGAACGACCGACCTGCCTACAAACCTAAACCACTTAGTTTCAATTAACTTTCCGCTGGTTGGAGAAGATAATGTGGGATATTCTGGATTAATTGGCTTGACTCGGCTTAGTGTAGGGAAGTAGCCTTGGTTGACAAACGAACCGAACGAACGACTTACAAAACCTAATCCACTGGCTTAGTTTCAATTGACTTTAGTGAAAAATTGGAGTGAAGTGAAACAAGTGCAGTTTTCTCCACTTTATTTGTTCGGAAATGGACGGATAGAACAACGGGTACACCGACCTACCGACCACCAAAAACTAATACAAGCTGACCTAATCCACTTGGTTTTAATTGGTTATAAGTGAACGGGGATTGAAGTGGAACAAGCGAAGGAGGCCTTCTCCACTTCACTCGTTCGGAAATTGACGGACAAAACAACGGATAGACCGACGTATCAACCGCCAAAAACTAATGCATCACACTCATTTTCAGTTGAATCCTGCAATGTATGAGGAATAAAGAGTGAAATTAAACCTAGTTACTAGGCAACGAGTGGTTTTCAGGGCTATTTGAAACGCGAAGGGAAAAAGCATATTGATCAACACCAATTTCTTGGTCGTAAAAGTAAAGACACAAAACATCCAATTTCCCCCCCGAAAACTATTTCTTTTAAAACATTCAAAGTGCGATTTAATTTAACCCGCTGATAGTTGTGCCCGAAAACTGACAGATTTTCATCCGCACAACCAATATTTTCGATTAGCGATATACAAGCAAACTATTTGTTTACGACTATCCATCAAACCTGAGATTTCGTATTTGTCAATACATTATAAAATGTCCATATTTCTTTAAGTAATTGTCAGCAATTCAATTTTGTTCCTCAGTGTCTGATAGAGCAATGAATGCTGTTCCCCACGTGAAAGGTTCTGTCTCGCAAAACATTTTTCACTAGTGTGCCTAAGACATCCGTTTACTCGTACATCAGTTATTAATTGATGAACGAGTTAACGGATTAATTAACGGATGAATTATTTCTCACTTTCGTTCAGAAAAAAAAGAGAAAATAATTGAAGTTTTGCTGTAAAATATAACGATCATTTCATGCCCTGTTTTTGGTTATTTACTTACGTCCGTGCGAGAAAGCAAAATGACACAAGCTAAGAGGCAGTTTGGCAGATAATTTGACACAGACAGCAAGACAACAGCTGCTGACATTGATAAAACATAGCAATAAAGTGCAGTTTGAAATGAAAAGATTGGGGGAAAAGATCATTTTTTTTGAGCGGAAGACGTAGCGTAGAAATTGCAATGTCGAGTGAACGTCACAGTCTTAATTGATTATAGTGAAAGTGTTCCAAGTTAGTCAAGATATGTAATGATAGGGTCGGCGGTTCGTTTGTGAAGAGAAATCATACTTAAAGTGCTACTACGACGAAAATCGCTCAAACTTGGATTCATCTGAAACTTCCTAAGAATACTCTTTAAAGGTCCAATAATCACTGTATGAAGTGTTTTCTCGATATTCAGGACGAAAGTATGATATTTTTACGATTATTTTTTGGAGTCTGTGACGTCATACACTCAACATCGAACATCGCTCCATACATTTCTTTGTAGTTTATGATCAAAATATCAGTAGTAAAGGGAGAAAGAAATACCCAAACACCCCAAAATATAGTCACAAGTAATATGAAATAAGCACATTAGCCACCCTTTGGGCTTCATAGGAATAAAATAAATTAAGGATTTATATACAAAGAAATATATGTAGCAATGTTTGATGTTGAGTGTATGACGTCACAGACTCCAAAAAATAATCGTAAAAATATCATACTTTCGTACTGAATATCGAGAAAACACTTCATACAGTGATTATTGGACCTTTAAAGAGTATTTTTAGGAAGTTTCAGCTGAATCCAAGTTTGAGTGATTTTCGTCGTAGTAGCACTTTAACGAAGCGTTTTGAGGCTGTCAGCGAAGAACGAGTATATCAGCTTTAAAAAGATGGGAAATTTGCTTACTTTGCAGAAAGACAAAAGCCGAGCCCAATCTAGTGTGGCTATCTCGCATCTCCATTAACAGAGTAATCCTTTTCGCACTTACGCATATCTTTTTTTTCAGAAGAGAAAACGTTTGGCAGGAATTGGCCGCCTTTTTTAACCGTCAACAACGAGGTATTAAATATATTACACCATTCGCAACTCCATTACACAAATAATCTTACATCTATTCATAATTCCAGCTTTAAAAAAGACAATAACACTAAACAATTATCTACGACAGTACTGTAAACAGTAAGAGGATTTTTAGAAGGAAAAACAATATTTTTATACAGAAAAATTATGAATGACAGTAATATGATTTTTGGAAAAGACCGCGACCTGGGAAAATCCGATAGAATTGAATAAGATAAGGTTACAGAGAAGTTAGTCTACGATAACGAAATCATACACTAGCGATACTGGAAGCACTTCTACAGAAGAGTACTATGAATCAACAATAACTTTTACTGGAAGCACCTTCATAGAAGAATACTATGAATTAACAATTATTTTTGTTTTGTTGATATTAGTTCAAGAAAGATTTGAATACAACATCATCATGAATCATCTATGTAACAATACTGGTAATGGAACAGGAGGTAACGGAGCTTGTCCTAATAACCGTGACGACGGACAGACACAAGCTTCTATAACTGAAATTATGAGAATAACATCCATAGTAAGCTACGTGCTGATACTTGTTTTATCAAGCCTGGGAAACTCTACCATCATCGCGACTGTGATCAGAAACAAGTCCATGCAAAACAAAGCAAATGTACTGATCATAAACATGGCTGTATCGGATCTCTTAGCCACGCTGTTCGCATTGCCTAGGATGCTAGACGTTTATATTACCAAGAGTAAAGTTTGGAAGGTTCCCGAGGTCGTTGCGGAAGGAGCTTGCAAGTTCAGTCCATTTATGAGAGAGGTTTCCTGTGCTGTGTCCATCTTCAGCATGGTAGCTATCGCAGTTGATCGATTCTATGCCATCGTTGTGCCAATGCATCGTAAACCAAGACTGCTTGAACTGAAGTTCCTCATTCCAAGCACATGGGTAACAGCGTTGGTAACAAACGCACTTTACTTGTACGCGTTTCAGATGAAGAAGGAAAACGAGTTGCTACAGTGCAAGAACGTCTTGACCTTACAACAGGATAGGATTTTCGACACGTTTAGGTTTGTCGTATTCATAGCAGTTCCTCTTCAAATTTTGGTCTATTTATACATCATAATAGCGATCAAGATGGGCAGGCAAGCAATTCCAGGTGCTACTGGGCAATCCTTCGCAAGCAACAGACGGCATCAAAACAAAAAAATCGTCATATTAGCAGTAACAATTGTGGCATTCTTCTTCATCTCCTGGACCCCTTACTACGTGCTGTTACTCATGTTCATCTACAACGCATGGCAGGTCTACAGGCCTTCGCCGAACGCCATGATAGTTATCTTCATTTTACAACGCGTTTTCACTATTTTGACCTACGCAAGTTTTGCCATCAACCCGATCATCTGCATCGTATTTAGCAGTAATTTTCGACGACATATAACGCGCACATTCTGTAGATCTCACTTGCCTAAAACGCGGACTTTCACGCAACGGACAACAGCAACAAACCGAACTACATCACGGCCTCTCTCTTTGCACAACCTGGATATTTCGTTGGGGCAAGTGACAGGCATCGAAAACCCGACTCACGAAGACGATATCACTTGATTACCTTGGACGTTTGCAGTTGTTTTGCGCTTTGGATTGTAAAGAACACGATAATAGGTTAGAATTGATAAGTTTAGTAGACTGGGAAATCAAGGGATTCGCTGCATGACTAACATTTGGTTGTGTGGTCGGTAGCAGACATTCTATGTTGTTGGCTAGTAAGTCGAGTACGTATAGAAGTAATTCCTGGCTGTTTGCTGAGAGAAAAGAATGCAGAGAAAAAAATAGACAAGAAAGGAATGGAAATGAAAAGAAAAGAAAAGGGGGAAGGAAAATAAGGAAAAATGAAAACTGAAGAAGAAAAGATATAAAATACTAAAAGAAAAAAACAACAACAACAAAAACAGCAACAACAAAAGAAGAAGAAAAAGTGAATTAAAAATAATAATAAAAAGAAAAGAAAAAAAAAAAGAAAAAAAGAAAAAAAAAAAAGAGGAGAGAAGGTAAAGGGCAGATTTAAGTAGAAGTGAGAAAATAAAAACAACCAAAGAGTTCCGTCGAACATTTAATTCGGCCAAAGAATACGTCTTCAAGCTCATCGAGCTATCACCTGGAGTCTGCCAAGAACATCATCCACGACCTAATGTCAACATCAAACTCTAATAACTGGCTTTGCTAAGAAGGAAAAGAGTTTCCTATCACAAAACTGAGTAGGTCATACTCAAGGCAAACAAACCATCTTATATCCAAGTATATCATTATAACCTCAATCAACCAAACCAAAAATAGAGATCCCCCGTGAGATTACCTAACTGGGCTTGAGATAGTCCTGTCAGATGCGAACGAGATAGACTATCTAATCAAACAAAAGCTGAACAAACTTGGGGTTTTGCTACTTGAGATTGTACAATACGATATTCTGTTACTATGGTGTTTTAATATCGTGGAAAACGGGAAAAACGAAAATAAAATGCAAGTAAAACAATGGGAAAACGCAGATAAAGGCATTTATTTTAATTTGTAAGAAACATCTTGGGCTAGGCAGAATAGTATGTTAGGATATTAAAAAAGAAAATTTGAAAATGCAAAGCCTAATATAATGTACTTAAAAAATAAACCAAATTCTGTTGGGATATCCCATTTCAACTTTTCTATAAGCAAGCATTTTAGTTTTAAAAAAATGATGTCAAATATATGTAGGCTATCGCACAATATGGGCAAAGAAACATGTAATCAAAAAATGAAAAAAGGTTGATTTTAATGTGAAATACAATAAATGTAGAGAAAAAGCAACGAGAAAAGAATATTAAGCTATATTTACCAAAGCAAAGTGAATTAACTCGCTCGTTAGTTAGAATAAAAGTTACAAATTAGATATGATGTGAATGAAACACAATGTAAAAAAATAATTATTATTATTAGTTGAAGGGTCCAAAGGAATAAAATACAAAAACTTAAAGAGTACGCTGATTTAAAAAAAATTAGTTGGAAATCCTGCCATTGCAAAGCAAAAAAGTTATCTGAAATGAAGAAGCAGCTGACAAATCTTTTTGGGAAGATGAAGTTGTAGAGAGGGGAGAGGATCTTTAGACAGAAATCCTTGGAGAAAGGGAAAGCTAATTTTGAAATGAAGTAGAAATCTCAGTGGGAAATCGAGCGAGCAGAGGCTGGGAAATCTATGGGATTTAAAATGAAAGAGTTGTACGTAATTCTGTAGAAGGAAGGGGATTCTTCAAGAGTGAAAATCGAAATTCGTGGAGAAAGAGTAGGGTTGGGTTTGGGTCACATCATTTCAAGAAAGACAGTACTTATTGGTGTATAGAGTAGTTTTCGTATGACTGCGAAAAGCTCAGTGCCGTAAGCGTGACGTGCCGTGATACTTTCTAGAATTTTAATTGGCTGCTGTTTTTCACGCGCAATATGATTGGTCTAAAAGTGCCGTGATCTTGGCGTGTCCGTGTCCGCGCCGTGTTCCGGGTATTTGATTGGATGGAGAGTACATTCTCGTGCAATGTGATTGGTCTGGCGTATCCCTTGCTGTGTCACGACCGTGTTCGTGCCCTGAACTTTTCAAAGTCATACGAAAACTGCACTATGAAGACACACGCAGTTAACGCAGAGCAAAACGTTTCCTGTATATCATACAGGGACATTAATAACACTATACTATCTATACTTTATGTAATGAACACCGGAACACACAACCAGTTCAATGAAAATACCGTCCTTTGCAATTTTTTGTATAAGGTCGGGAAGAACTCAGTGAAGAGAAGCTGAGCCTCTCATTGGTCAAAAGCGACGCAGGGTTGAGCTTTTTATCGCTAAGACATTAAGAAGTCGCGTATACACCTATTTCAGAAATCGTTGTCGCACCAAAAGCCTCAAGCAACAAGCCAAGACCGCAGAGAACACCATTACTTTTAGCTGTAATTAGTTTATTCATGGTGCATCTTCATTTATTGACTTCACAAATTGCTCTAAGCAAGGCTGCTTGAGCTGATAATTAGTGGAGAGCTATAACCACTTGCATGAACCATGAATAAATAAATTATAATTATAAGTGCCGACGTTCTCTGGAGCCTTGGCTTGTTACTTGAGGCTCTTGGTGCGACAACCATTTTCGAAATAGGTGTATCAATAAACCAAATATATTAAAGAGCTAATGTCGTACGAATCATTTTACTTGATTTTTTTGAATCGATATTGAAATAATTTTTTTCTGACAATTTAAGAAGAAAAAAGACTGACTTCTTAGTTAGCCAGAAATTACTGCTCAAAAGCACGGCTCCATGAAATGGTCTTTAATAATCAACCTCGCTCACTTCGACCACCGACCGACCATTTGACTGCCTGCAAGATTGAGGCATAAAGCTGATGTTACACGGGACGTTTCGCAACGACGATTTTTGATGCGACTCGTCGATTTTTAATACATGTTACACGAGTTAGCTTTGCGCGCAAGGTTCGCTCGAAAATCAACATGTTACACGGGACGATTTTTAGCGATTTTTAAAAGTAACAACCTCGTCCTCGGCTACGCCTCGTGACACTCTTAACGCTCGTTAATCGTTCTTTATATTTTCTCTCGTGCGTCTATAACGCCATGGGCGTACGACTTTCTGTTGTCTAATTGATAATAAACCTATAGGTAAGTCTGGAGTAAAAGAAGTATAACCTTTCGATACGGATCTGTTTCTGGTGGTCGGTTGGCGTAGGTTTTCGAGCTAAAGGAAAAGGTTATCTTACCACGCGAGACATGTGACAAAAAGATTACTTCAATGTTAAACTACTTCTAAAAGTTTAAATATTTGATTGATGAAAAATCAAGCATGTGATAATGAAAACGATAGGCAGAACAAAAATCAGATAAGATTGTGCACTAGCTTTTATCTGTGTACAATAATCTTAGAATGCAAAAGATAGTAGAAAAATTAAAGTGTTCTTAATTAAGTTTAGCTTTCGTGGGTGTGAGCCAGGTACTTTCATGATCACAGCGAAAGGGTTGTCTCACTTCCTCACATATTGTCAATCATTTTTATCTTTATGTGGAAAAAAAAGGCGAGTATACGAACATTTTAGCTTTTTTCTCCGGATATAGACGCTTTTATATTTAAACTGAATTAAATGTAAAAAATACTTTGGTGAAAATTGCAAAATTGCACAAAATAGCAAATCCAGTCCATCATCTCTATACATTACAAATATATTTGTTATGCTATTAGGAAATTTTTAAAACTAATTAGAATCAACTATAAATAATTTCAAACGAACACAAACAAAGTGTAGCCTCAAGTTTTTCAGTGTCTATATGTGTCGCCCTTTTAGTGAAAATAAAATTGATTATTATAAATAAATAAGAAAGATCAAGGACAATAAGTCAGAGATTATTAGATTTTGATTTAATTCATGGTTTACATAGACATATATATAAACTCCTTTCACGCTATTTACACATGTATAAATGTACTGTCTCGAAGCATTAAAACACCATGACACCATCAGTAAACATCCATTATCTATGGGAAGGACGTTTCAACTTTATATTAATTACACATGTCAATTGACTATAATCTTATCTTTTTTTGTTGCTTTTAGCATAATAAAGGATGGTTGCTGGACTTTCCGACTTTCTTCACTAATTACGCGCAAAGCCACAACCAGAAAACAAATTAGTAAATTTACTTTTTTTTAATTTCACATATACTCAGTTTTTTCCCCTGTTCTTTCAGAAAAGCGCGTTGTCAAATTCAGGAAGCCTGTTTTTTTTTTTTAATCGATTAATGTTGGATAAGGGGTTGACTTTCCCCAGAGGAAATACATTAGGAGAACACTTAGCTATTGCTAATTCTTCTTTTCTGACTATTTAAAGAAATTTTAAAGTAATATTGTCTCTGTGTACACTAGACGAGTGCCTGCCTGTGTGCACTTAGTATATATGAAGAATAGGGTTGGACTTGAACCATAACAGCCAAAATATCAATTAGAGCGGTTTTGGCTATGTGTGGGAAACGTACGTTACTGACTTATAGCACGAACACAGTAAACGACATTCAAATGGCTATTGTATGAATGGGAAACGTGCGGTACTGACTTATACAGCCGGCACAAACACAATACGACATGCCGTAACATTGAAATGGCTATCGTACAAATGGGTAAATGGGAAACGTACGGTACTGACTTACAGCACGAACACGTGTATTACGGCTAAGATAAGATACAGTATTTCAACACTACGACTACGAATTTACCGTAACATTTCACTCGTACGAAAACTGCTCAATAACCTATGTAACAACGTATGCCAAGAGAGCTCTCTTGTGTATGCCCAACCATGAGATCGTGTGTGCAGTCACACATTCCTTTTATCTTGCCTATATATGCAATTAGCTTGAAATAGCTAAGAAAACAAAGTGTCTTATTACATGGAGCGCTCTGAACTGAACGAGATTGAAAGGAGAATATGAAAAGCAGAAAAACAAAGCAAGAGAAAAAGTGGAAAATTTTCCTCTTTTCATGCAGCTTTCACTTCAATCACACAAAATCAGTTTTTCAACCCTGACAAATAACAAATAATTTTACTACTTTTTCTTCCTCAAAAATTGTTTTCATTTCTTGTGCTTAGTGGATTTTTTAGCCGCACCTGATTTGCGGGACTGGACCGGTTTATCCAGCCTGACCGGGTTATCAGGCTTTACCGGTTTATCAGGCTTGACCCTCTTCTTAACAAACACACGTGGCGTCACTTCGAAACGCTTTGCTTTTGCTCGTTCGACTCTCGCCAGGGATTTCTTTACGAAATCTTGCTTCCTACGCGCGAAGGCGTCCTGGAGTCTAGTTGCACTTGAACCATCTGTTCCAAAATACATATTGCTGTAAGAGAGGTCTTCATCCTCCATTGCCTCTGTATTCGTTGAGACGCCATGTAGGCTGATCTCACTTCCTGTACTCTCTGCTGTTGTTTCTGTTTCCGTGGGGTGGTTACCAGGCTCGTTACCAGTTCTCTGAGGGGCTTCCTCGTCACTCTGGACGACAACCAAACGAGACATCCATTGTAGTGAAATACAATAACTCGTTTCTACGCTTCGCGTATCCACGCATCAAAAATGAACAAGTGTTTTTTTCTTTCTGTCTTTCTTTCCTTTTTTGCGCCAGGAAAGAAAGATTATTTTCAAAAAAATTTGTTCTTTTAAACCATTTCGAATTTATCAACCAAAATAAAAATTTCGCAAAGTTTGCACTAATTTTATAAGGTTACCATCATTATATTTCTTAATTTCGTTACCTTTACGTTGTCTTCGCTATCCTGCGTTGTGGAACTTTCAGATTTACTCAAGGTCTTGTTTGAGGTATCAGACACGAGACTTCCAGATGAAAGAGATGCTGGGGATGCTTTTCCATCGTCTGAGCCGCCTAAAATAAGAACAGCCAAAATAGTATTTGTCATTAACATAGGGTAATCAATAAACTCTGTGTCACCACTCTTCATAAGAAAGTAATAGACCTAATCCAATGTTTTCCCGTTTCAGAACACATGTCATTCACTAGAGGATCATTTCTTTGTTTATCGGTTGCACATGAAAAGATACATGAATATGGATACAACTCAAACAGAGCATCTTAGTTTCAACACGTGGTCTGAAATGGGCAAAACATTACGCCTAAGTGGATTTGGTCTATAGGGACTACAATATACTACTTCACTACCCCATATAATCGTTGATTGACACAGATAAAAACGCATTGCGCATGCTCTGAAATTTGGCGGGAATTTCGTAGACGCGTCGTGTTTACAAATAAAACCATTGGAGATTCTATTGAAACTTTGGAGCATGCGCAGTGTGTCTTTACCCGTGTCACGTTGATCAGAATTTTCCAACTATTCTTGTTTCCAATATTGCAGCTTTTGTTTACAATAACAAAAGATTTGACTGTACTATATAGTATTTCTGTTACCTTTATGTTGACTGGATGGTGAGAAGAACACTTCTCCCATACTAGTATTGGCACCCCTTGTACCGTTGCCTTCGTTCCCCATGTACCCAGGACTGGTCATGCTATCAGTTGATGATGATGTTATGGAACTTTCTCCCATCACTCTAGGTCCACCTAAAGTACTCTTTAGAAACGCAGGAGTGTAAGAACTTGAAGCCGTACTCGTCGTTTGTTTTTGGACGTCTTGTTGAGTTAAGAGTTGGGAACGTTCTGGGCTTGACTCTCCTTTCTCAGAATCATGAACCATAGGTAAATACCACTTTTCCTGGGCGCCAGTTCGTTGTAGAGTTTTAAAAACGTTCTCAAGGTTCTTTAGACTACTGGTATCTGGACTCAAACCCTCTGGTGAACCCATGGACTGGACGCTGGACTTTGGAGGTACAAACCATTGCTGAACACGAGGTCTACTTTCGCCAGAGGGATCAGGATGTTGTAGATTACTAGTATACGGGCTTGAAATGTCACTGGAGGACGAAGAAACCCCAAAGGATCCCATTGACTGAGTACTGGATTTGGGTGGCAAGTACCATTGGTGGGTTCCTGGACCTTGATGTACCAAATCACTGATATCTGGTCTGATGTCTGGACTGACATTTGTATCAGTAGATCCAAGAGGACCAATTGAGTAGGTAGTCGGTTTAGGAGGTAGCTGGATCCCTTCATTTCTATGGATGCCACCGTCAACGTCTTCTACTTTCCTGGCATCCGCGCTGACAAACTCAGTGAGAGTCCCAAGAGGACTAGTTGACTGGGTGGTCTGTCTAGGAGGTAGCTGGATCTCTCCGCCACCAAAGTCTTCTTCGTTCCCGATATTCGAGCGGCTACTGGATACAAAAGAACCTTCGAACCTCTCATCCCCATCTAGCCTGTCCAGATTCATAGAGTTTGGACTATCATCTTCATGAACAGCTCCCAGAGAACCAACAGATTGAGAGCTGGGTTTGGCAGGCAAGTACCATTGTCTGCTAGAGCTTGCATCTCCAGTCGTATGGTCTTCAAATCCAGTAAAACGTGAAGAGGGCATTACAGGCTCGTACGAGGGGTGCGTGTATTTGATATTTGGTTCATCCTCAGGTGTACGACTCTCAGATAGATAATCCGCCCAATTTCCTCTTCCAGAAACGTTGCCCAACCCCTGTGGTAGATCCTTCGCAGAGTCGTTTTCACTCGACGAGGTAAATTTTCTCATCATGTCGTTGAGGTCTGATAGCCTGGCAATAGAAGATCTACTTCCATTTCCAGGACCCATATTGGCAGATACTTCCGGTGAGATGGGCAGGGAATGGTACTCTGTTCCACTCGAGGGAAAACTGAAATCACTAGTAGAAGTGGATTTTCTTGTCTCAGTTCCAGCTAGGGGACTCTTTGAAGTGGCCAACAACTTTTTACCACTGTGGCTAGAACTACTGGAAGTCCATGGGTAGGATATTCGGGTAAAGGCGCTGTTGTCTGAGCTACTTGAGCTTCCTTTCAAGCCAACGAGGGGAGGAACACGTGGAACCGAATTGGCGTAGAAACTTTCGTTTTCTTTATTCGCACTTGCCAAAGCTGTTTTTCTTTGACTAGAATCGGATTGTGATTTAAAGCTATCACTGACTAGACTAGTTAGATCACTACTTGTTATAGTAGCAACATCAGTTGCGACAGCTCTAGGATGTATCGATTTTGAAGGCCTCATATCGAGGCTCGTATGGCTGTTCTTTTCATAGCGCTCCAAAATGTCTTGATAATACCTCATCCTTCTTAGTTGATGTTCTTGTTTTTGTCGTATCAGCTGCCTTTGATTTTCAATAAGCTTCTTCTCTTCCTCCCATTTGCTACGGTATTCATCTAGGTAATTAGGTGATCCATCTAAAAGCCTTGAATAGGAAGGCGTTGTTTGCCCTGCAGCAGAACTTGGGATAGTATAGATTGTTCCAGAAGGCACATTTTCCTGCCTTTCCCTTAAACTGGATGATCCAGATGATACCTTAGAATCTCCAGAGTACGACGAAGTTGGTAAAAATGTATCCACTTGGCCCGACGTTTTCGGCATCACAGAATCGCTGACTTTCTTGTGGGATGTTACTGAATCTAACGAAGTTTTAGTTCTTTCAGTGGTAGCGCTTAGCGATGAAAACGGAAGAGTAGGTACAAATCCACTATCGCTTTGACCAAAAGACTGTATTTTGTTTCTTTGAAGAAGGTCCGACAACCGACCATGTGGCATACCATTAGAGGAGTCGGAGCTCGATGTGAGGTCATCAGATTCCAGTCGTTCTCCAGATTCATTTGAACTTTCAGGGGGAGCGGTTTCTCCTGTTGTTTCATGGTTTGCCTTATTTAACGGATACTCCTGAAACTTAGAAGTAAGCGGACCTGAAGGTTTCCTTGGACCTACGTAATTATCTCTCTGCCATTCCAATGGCAAGAATGCTGGAGCTGTTCCCCTTTGAGGTATGTATCCCTGACTTTCATCACTACTAGAGTTATCATGTTCAAGCGGGACACGCAGGGTGGAGACGTCTAGAGATGTCTTTGCTAAACCCTCTAGGCTGCCCCTCGGTAAAACACCAGTTGCTCCCGCGGTTGCGTAATCAGACGTACTCTTCGAGGATTGCGAGGTACCTTCCTCGTCAGGCGTTTGTTCTTCAAGAGAAATAGTACCAGATGTCCTCGATATGGTAGAGCCCTCCTCCAGCGATTCGCTACCAATCACATGGTCGCCATCTTGGTCTCTTTGTCCAACTTCGTCGCTTATGTGTCTTGTAGGGACGTTGATTTGATCGAAGCTATCAGGCTCTTCAATGTACTCAAGTCCATGGGGTTCGTGAATAATTCGAGTACGCGGCTGGGGACTTAGTTCGTCCCTCGTCGCATATGGTCCTTTGGGTATTTCACTTGATATTTTTTGGAACTGTCTGTGATATTGATTCAGCTGCTCTTCCAGACGTTCCTGGATTCTTCTTTGTTCTTGAAGTTTCAGTTTCAGTCTTTGCTGCTCCAGGAGCTCTGGTTGTTGTTGACTCGAGGGAGACTCAGGCTATTGATAGAAATGAAAAAGGGAACCGACACGAGGTTATTCTATGGGCAATATAATTCCACGAGTTAAATGATAAAAACGTCAATGGATAGGCTCAGGTCAAACGTCGAACTTCACATGAGCCGAACCTAATTGAAACAATGGACTTTAAAGCTGCTCTTATTTGATGTCATTAGGTTCGGCTCATGTAAAGTTTGATGTTTGATCTTAGTCGTCTCAGTTGGTTGAAAGCTCCCTTCTTAAGATGTTTTTGAATGCGAGGCTAACATGGAAATACAAAAGATACCACACTTTTTCTCAATGTAATTTGTGGCATTTCTTTTGTATTTTCATGCTAGCCTCGCATCCACGATAGTTTTGAGAAGGGTGCATTATTAGCTTCTTAACCACAAGCGGGGTTACGTCAAGAATGAATATGATACATAATAATACATAATCATATTTACCACACTTCCATCAGATTCACTGGAAGGCGTCCCTTCCTCAGTTCGCTGTGGTCCAATCATTCGTACTTGTTGCGCAACCTCGTAGGGATGAAGCAAGGCACGTAATGGTTGTGAGCTGTCACTAGTAACCCTTCCCGGTACATCTTGGTATACTGTGGTGGTTGGATGGGGTTCCGGTGGAGCTGTACGTGAAGTGTCTTCATCTCTTGATGGTTCTTCTTCCTCGGGTAGGGGTGTAAGAATGTTGACTCGCGATCTAAGACAAAAAGTCGCTGTTAACTGATTGCTCACATGATAAAATTCCAGGGTATAATTAACGATTACACCCGCAGCATGAATGGTCTACGAGTCAATAGCTGATGAGGCCAAAGAGAAAAAAAAACTCTACTCACATCATCTACTTACCCTGTTGCTCTTGCAGTTGTTCGAGAAGTTGGAGGTGGTTGTTGAGGTTGTTGAGGTTGTTGACCTGAATTAAAATGACAAAATTATCATAATAATGCTTAACAAATTGGTGTGATTAAGTTTCATTGAATACCTGCAGGCGGTTGATCTTTTATCGTCTTGCCTTGTTCTCGTTGTCGTGGGATGCGAAGGAGAAGTCTTTTAACGGCATCTAAAGAAACGAATCCTTGTTGTCATCATTCGTTATCTCCGCAACCACCATCATCAGCAATGATCAATCAGTTTTCATCACAAATGAATAACAGTGAAGATGCAATGATCGACATCACAATCGCTATCATTACTACATTACCATAATACCACCACGGCAAATACCATGACCACTGCCATCACCCGCAGTACCACTACCACCCCTAGGTGCTACTATCACCCCTAATCACCAACAACACGTCTGCAATCAACACGACTACCACTACAACAAACATATTGGCTTTTCCAAAAACTTTAGGAGAAAACTGGTGGGGCTGTTCAAATAGACATATTTCCAAGATGGTGTCTATTTTGTCCCCTAAAACAGTCCCACAGAAAGGGCGGATACAGGGGGAGGGGGGGGGGGTTAAATGGGGGCTGAAGCCCCTTTTCAGCAAAAATAGAAAAGATAAGAAAACTGAAGAATTAGATACTTTTTTATCGTTTTCCGTTGTGTTGACGGAAGAAACTCGATTAGCCCCCCCCCTAAACTCAATTAGCCCCCCCCTAAAATTTTGGCTGGATCCGCCCTTGCACAGTGCATTGCAATGCCAAGTAGACCCAGTTTTCTTCTCAACTTCGGAATGGTTAAAGACGCAAAATACCTTCGCCTTTTGGTGGAGCGGATTCTCTCATTCTTTCTTCCTTATGCTCCATTTTTTTCTTCTCTTCAGATTCCCCACTCTTTTCCCGTTCCCGTTCGCAACCATCTGCTGAGTCCCGATCTTGAGGAATGGTAACACTAGGTATCGCTGCAGCCTTGAGTACGAAAAGGGAATATTAGCACTAGGGTTATGATTCAGCTTGCGAATATTCAACAAAATAAATAATCTGAAATCTTCTAAAATTACATTGCAACTCACCGGAGGTTTTTCAGGTTTTTCTTCTGGTACTAGTAAGATATTGAAATAACGTCAGTGTTTGAACATAAACCTTATTACAAGCTGAAGAATATTTATATTAATTCTTACACTTTTTTTAGCAATACTCATCATTACTCTTGTCATGTATTTGTGGTTTGCATTTCTTACTCATTTTCTTATTTCTTACGTTGTTTCACTAACTACAATTTAAAGTACCTTGAGGCTGGTGTTCCTCAGGGATTGTCATTGGGTCCGTTGAAGGTTCCAAAGCAATGGTCAAATCACCAGTATAACCTATATGTAATAAATGACATCACTCTTTAGCATTCCTGACCACATCTGAATCTACCATTCGTTGTCATGGCAACCATTACACCCTGTTGTCATTTTCTTACCTGTTTGCACCATGTACATATCTTCAAAAGCCTGTTCTAGGTCTCTCTGTCTTTCTTCTTCATCTTCAAGTCTTTTATGGGGCGGCTGGAATATGCGAACCTGTTCCGAAAATGAAGAGTCAGTAGAATCTTCAACGATATAAAACCTGTCATGGATGAAGTTAGTCAAGAAATTCATGTTGCTTTTCATCTAAAGAAAAGATTGTTTTCATGATCACATTAATTACAGTGTAGTCAAATTTAAGTGCAGGGGAGGATCTTGGATTTCAGACCTCATGTCATTCCCCTGAGAATAAGATTCTTTTTTTGAGTCGTATATGTATTCATGTGTCTTCTCATGTGTAACTGTTAAACATTGAATGGATTCACTAGGGAATAACGGGTGGTCTGAAATGGGGAAACATTATTCCCAAGCTGAAAGCCTCTATAACACAGTAGACACCAGCTCTTCTATGGGGTGTCACACCCCAGCACCCCTTCCCTAGGGCCACCCCTGAATTGGCATCATTGCTTTTAGAGTAAAGTAGCAAGATTATATAATCTTTTCCATCTCTTTTCTTACAACAAATGATGAAAACTTACAGGTATTCTAGCAACTGCATCTTGTCGTCTTTGCCTGTCAAGTCTTTCAAGTTCACTGAGATCTTCCATCAGTTTTTTGCGATCCTGAAAAAAAAAACGAGATAAAGAAGAATCCATTAGTACAAATGTATGTTCATGAGTAAGCTTGCATTCAGATAAGGAAGCAGGACGGGGGACAGATAAGGAGAGGAGGGGGGACAGAGAGGGCCAGAGTAATTAAGGAAAAGACCATCAAATATTTACATAGTGAAAAAGGAAGAAACTTTGATTTTTTCTGGTAATTATTAACTCATTATTATTTTATCACTTAGGTATTGAAGGGCTGCTTTTGAATTTCAAAGCTTAGCTAGGGGGCCAAAAATGTTTACAGCACCATCTCCCCACCTCCCCAAAAAATAAATGCTTCCTAAGGAAGAATCTTGTTCAACTGAATGCTCCCCATAGGCTAGGACCTGAATATTATACCTCTTCTATCTTGAGCTGTGCTAGTGCATGTTTGTGCCTTAAACGAGCCTTTTCTGCTTGCTCTGCTTCACTCCTTTGGGTTTCCTCTCTTATACCATGGATTTTATCCTCTTCTTCCACAGCAGCAACCCTGGCATCAACCTAAAAAAGACATTTTGATTAATAATATTCAATACAAATAAAAACCTGTAGAGTGCCCTTTTTAGGCTGAACACAATGTTAACTGTGAGTTGCATGATTATAGATACCATCTAAGCTCTATATGTTTCGAAAAAGGCACTACAATCAGCTATATTTTGCAAAAAAATATTGGCAACATAAAAGTATCAAAAATGCTTCCCCAACCCTACCCCCCAAGGTTGCCCATGGAACCTACATATTATCTTTCGTACCTGCCCTTCTTTGGACATTCTCTCTACTTGAACGGCAGGTTGCTGTAGGTGGTACCGCGTTGATTTAAAGTCTTCTGCACTCTTGGGGTGGCGTTTTTGCTCTAATCACAAACAAATTTCGAGTTTCATTATCATTATCATATAGGAAGATAATTTTCAGAGCTATGATTGATCTAGTCTTGCCCCAGGTTGACCTCTCTTGTCTTGGGTTTTTTATTCTTTTAGAAGCAAAGCAAGGTTTTGTGAGTCAGACTGGTCAATTTGCGACATCCATAACTTACAGTATGGACCTTGTACCTGGTTGTTAAGAGCTGTTTATCCAGAATCAAGATTAAGGCTTAAAGATGTGAAAAGAACAACAGTATAACATATTTCTATACACACCTTCTTTAAGTTCAAACTCCTGAAAGTAAAAGAGGAAAGAAGTAAATTTCTTTGCGTCAGTGGAAGATGCCCTTGCCTCTAAAGAGCCTTTTGGCCGCACAGTTCTCTCCCCTAATTCCAGAGTTTATCTTCATAAACTCCAGTTGTTTTCCTCCCACTGCTAAACCAAAGTGCTAAATTCCAATTCATGTCCTGACTTGAATTAGTTAAAAGGCTGGTAGTTTCAGGGTTTGATAAAATATAATGTTTGATTTAGTACCTGGATAAGATCTCTTGATGGTGGAAGACTAGCTACCATTGCAGCTCGTGCTTTTTCAGCTTCTGTGGCTTTGGCTCTGAATAAAGACAACATGCAAGTTTAAGATATTAAAATATTGTAGACTAAATTGAAGACCTACTTTACAGACTGAGATGACAAGCCTTATTCTTTAATATATATTAGATATTATTTGAATGTGCTTTAAAAACAACAACAATCTTAAATGTTACCTTGCTGCAGCTCGATCATTTTCAGCTTGTTGGCTTCTTGCTCTTTCAAGATTAAACTAAAAGAAATGATAAACAAAGTCTTTGTCTTCCAGAATTACCTGACTGACTGAATAAATCACAGGTAAGTTATGGCACTATAAATGTTACCTGAATTACTGCTTGATTGTGTCTTTCAATTGCCCTAAAAATGCACAAGAGGTTTAGAATTTGGGTAAGGATATTCAAGACACAATAATAAGCTTCAAGATACTTTTTTTTCAATTTACCTCTGTCTGTCCTCCTTGGAAAGGACTCTGCCATCTTTCTTAATTGTATCTTGATCCTAGAATTACAATCACATCTAGTCTTAGATATAATATACCATGCTTTGTGCTGGGAGTTACAATTATTTTTGAAAATTTTCTTTAACATCAATTGTAGATTGAAGTACCTTTATCGCTGCTGTATGGCCATCTCCAACTTTGTCTAAGTTCTTCTGGTATCTCTTTTCCAGATTGCTTAATTCTGTTTTCTGTTTTTCTGTCCATTGCTCCTACAAGACATAATCCACAATTTTATCAAACATAAAAAAATAATCATTTTCATTATCCCTTTTTTTGAGAGTATACAGGGCTGTCAACCCCCAAGGTATTCAAATCTGGAGAATTGATAGGGCAGGGACATGACGTCACAGCGGGAAAAAGCGCGCGAAAAAGACGTCATTCACTTTGTAACATTTGATGTGATTAGTTTATTTTTGACCAATCAGATTATCGCTTATATTACAATGGCCTCTTGCGAGAACAGTTTGCGAGGAATGTTTTGATTTTGTTAGCGATGTAAAATAACAAAAACAACACAAAAATAATTGGAATTTTATGGTTGTGAAAGTCGAGTCTAGATATGGTCAGCTTCGGCGATTATCCGGGAGATTTGAGACTCTAATCTGGAGACCGGGAGATACGTTCCAAAATCTGGAGACTCCCAGCTTATCCAGGAGAGTTGACAGCCCTAGTGTATACCAGTTTCATAATATACTGTACAAAAATATTGACTCTACCTTCAACTGTTCAGACAGAATTTTAAGTTCATTATCCTTTTTGTTTTTGATATTCTGTCGGATTTTAAGAGCAAATGCCTTCTCTTGCTCTCTGACCTGGAAATATTAAAATAAAGGATAGATGTTTTGGAAGCAAATTCCCAAGGGAGTTCAATGATGAATACATGGCTACCATGTTGTTACCTGTTTTAGTCTTATTTTCTTTCTTCTTTCCTGCTCACTTTGGACAATGGCAGCCTAGTAAGAACAATATTGTAAAGAATAAATTAATTAGCATAGAATTATAGGTCGGACTAGATGCTGTCTAATTTGGAAATAATTGAATTCAAAAAATTCCTCTTACTGTCTTTATTACACTTGTCTATGTCCAATTTTGGCTGCCGTTGGGACGGTATTTTATATTCTCTGAAAATGATATAACTTACCTCTTCGTTAGGGCTTGGCCTTATCAAATTCCTTGTTTTGGAGTTACAGCTCTTCATGGTCACCTAGTTTTTTAGGCTCTTCTGTCAACAACAGCAACAACAAGATTGTATGAATTTGCTCGTAAGATAAATAAACTCCGAGGCGTCAGTGTCTTTCTAAATGACATGGACAATATATTCTATTTAGTGTCTTTTTTAACATTTACAAATAAATTACAAAAAAGTTCTATAGTATTAAGTAATGGGCTTAATATTATTCAAGACTATTTTTTAAATAGTCGAGTTGACATTGTGTTTATTGTATTATTGCTTTTAACTTACCAGAAAAAGGGCATTTCAACTATATTTTTCAATCAGAGTAAAAGCAAAGTTTTCCAGAAACAATGGATAATCATTTTGCTAGTAGAACATTGTTGTATCGACACAAAATATTTGTTTTATTCTTGTAGTTCGTTGTGAGATTCATTTTCCGCGCCATCCGCCATCTTGACTTTATTTGTAGTACACAGTTTCCCGTCCGAGAAGAGCCACAGGGTGCCCATTCTTAAGAATAATTCAAACCCTTTTCTTATTTAAAAATCCTTTTCATACTTATCATATTATAACTAGGATCTTTTGGTTTCATGTTTCAGAGCATAACCAAATGAAAGTATTCCAAGAGAGTAATGGTACTTAACGTTACCAAATAAAGAAGTATCTCAAAAATGTATCTGAATATTTGGGCTTCCTGTGTTATTCAATCAACCGTTGTCATAACATGCAGCAGATGGTGCGTTAAGAGTCAAACGAAGGAAAATATGTTTCGAAATAAGGAAGAATCAAGGCCGATTATTTCTTTAGGCCGAAGATCAGATCCCTATACTCTTTGTAGTGACTCTGAAGATGATTTTGAAGAGATCGAGTTCGATAAAGCTGTTTTTGAGCGCCGATATAAATATGAGTATGAACCGTCAAGGAAGACTGTGGCCAAGCGACGCCTGTTCTTTTGCCTCTTGTTTACGAGTTTTATTAGTATTCTAGGCGCAGTTTTGTACTACTACTTTTCCAGGCAGGTCCTACAGATGCAGAGGAGAATAAAGAATGATGAATTAAAGGTTAAGATCAATGGGGGTTTTATTCATGGCGTTTTGGAGGAAGATGTTTTCGTTTTCAAAGGCATCCCTTACGCCAAGCATCCACAGCGATGGCAACCTCCTTCTAGTTGTGGCTGGAATGACTGCTGGAATGGAACCTTCCAGGCATCAGAATTCGGTAAAGAATGCGTTCAGGCTAGATATAACACAGACCAAGGAAATATCGAAGCAATGGGGACTGAAGATTGTTTATTTATAAATGTTTGGACACCAACGACGGCAAGTAAAAAGAGGTTGCCAGTTATGGTGTACTTACATGGGGGCGGTCTGTTATCTTCTTCCGGCCATGAAAACGGTCTTCACCCAACACCAGAGATGATCACAGATATGGAAATAGTTGGCGTAAGTCTTAATTACAGGCTGGATGCTTTTGGATTTCTAGCACTGGGTATTCTAAGTAAAAGTTCAAGTAGGAATACATCTGGCAACTATGGGTTTATGGATCAAATTTTGGCCCTTCAGTGGGTCCGTGAAAATATTGCACAGTTTGGAGGAGACCCTGATAAAGTGACTATACTTGGGCAGGGATCTGGTGGAACTTCAGTGCTAGCATTGCTGGCATCTCCAATGGCTAAGGGGTTGTTTCAGCAGGCGATTGCCTTGAGTCCTTCAGCAGACATAACAAAAACATCATCAGAAGCTGCTAAAGACAATGAAATTTTGTTAACCAATGCAAAATGTGCTGGAAATGCTTCAATGAAGTTGCAATGCTTGCATACATTATCACCTCAACAGATACTCAAAGCCAGTCCTTGGAATGCATACCATTATAAACAAAAAGACAGCAGTAGAGACTTTCCAACCAAAGCCATCTTTCCTCATGCTATTGCTGTTATTGATGGTTATGTACTACCATCAGCACCAGCAATTGCTATCAAATCAGATGATATCAATGATGTACCCCTCATCCTTGGCAATACTGCTCAGGAAATAGATGACAGACCAAAGAAAAATTTTCAGAACTCATCCTTAGGACAATTTAAAGCTTATGCAAAAACAAAACTTTCACCATTTTTAGGCACGAACAGTTCATCTAAGTTGGAGAGAATATTCAATTCATATAAGATAGAAACTTCAAATAAATCTGCTCAGTACTGTTATACAACAATGGTTTCTGATATTCGTGAGGTCTGTCCTGTGGAATACTTTGCCATTACTGCTGTAAAGCACTTCATAAGTCCTGTATACAGATATGTGGTCACCAGCACTCCATCACATGACATCCATCTTCTACGAGGAAATCCCAAGTATTCATTTCACATGTGGGATCTGATTGCCTTTTATAACTTTTTTAAGCCTTTTAAATACAAACCCTCAGAACAGGACATAAAATTCAAGAAACTTTTAAGGACTGAATTGAGACATTTCTTTTATAACGGTGAAGTAAAGAGCCATACTTGGCTCAAGCATCCTAAATCAACAGCTATTTTTAGTAACAAAGGACTCGAAATAATCCCAAAAATATATCATAAGGAAGAATGTACGTTTTGGTTAGTTAATGGCTTTGCACCTTATGCTTGGGTTAATTAATTTCTTAGAATGAGTCTAGATTTTTATTTGAATGTTTGTATAACTTTCTTAACCATGGACAAGTTTTTCTACTATATACTGAATGATTAATAAATGTCTTTATAATTCTTTTGAATACTGGATCGTTTAGATATTTTAGAAGTTATTTTTCTACTGGATTCACAGCAATAACGCGTCAGTGCTCGTGCGCGTGCGCTCTGATGTCGGAGAAGATTTGCGCACGCCATTTCAGGGAATATTCCGCCAAAAAAGGTGACTGAGGAAAGCATAAAAGTATGGCGTTCCATCCCCGCCAAAATTGATGGTTTGTATTTGAAGTTCATCACATGAATTTTGCATTCGAGTAAATTTTTTTATGTTATCATCTTGTATTTCATATGCTTCATCAAGGGTTCAACATACGTGTTTTATATTTGTCGTTCATGTTTTATATTCTTGATTGTCGCTGATTCATTCTAAACTCCACGCCACGTATTTGTCCTTTGAGTTTCACATTACAAACTCGACGACTTTTATTTTCAACTCAACTTCACGCTCCGGTGAACTCGGTTGACCTTGGTAGCCGCTGACCTAAAACAACGCAGTCGTAGGTATGAAAAGAAAAGAAAATGGCGGCAGAGTTTGCCCTCTGTTGTTGAAGAGACAATTCGGCAGCTTGATACAAACCGCCAACAGGAGGATGACTGTAGTAGCTTATTGCTTCGTTTAGAGTATCCTAAACCGTACAATTATTAATAAAGGTTAACTACCGGCCTCAATCGTGGCTGGCATTGGATTAGCGATAAAATGCTTAAGGAACGAAAAACAATAGTTTATATCTCATGAATCTAGGGCAGAAAAAGTGTTAACTGGCCAGCCACGATTGAGGCCGGTAGTTAACCTTTATTAATAATTGTACGGTTTAGGATACTCTAAACGAAGCAATAAGCTACTACAGTCATCCTCCTGTTGGCGGTTTGTATCAAGCTGCCGAATTGTCTCTTCAACAACAGAGGGCAAACTCTGCCGCCATTTTCTTTTCTTTTCATACCTACGACTGCGTTGTTTTAGGTCAGCGGCTACCAAGGTCAACCGAGTTCACCGGAGCGTGAAGTTGAGTTGAAAATAAAAGTCGTCGAGTTTGTAATGTGAAACTCAAAGGACAAATACGTGGCGTGGAGTTTAGAATGAATCAGTGACAATCAAGAATATAAAACATGAACGACAAATATAAAACACGTATGTTGAACCCTTGATGAAGCATATGAAATACAAGATGATAACATAAAGAAATTTACTCGAATGCAAAATTCATGTGATGAACTTCAAATACAAACCATCAATTTTGGCGGGGATGGAACGCCATATAAAAGTACCCGCACATAGTGAATAGGGTATCTGTTCTTGTTCAGTGCGTATGTCACAGTTGCGTGAATTACCATTGATTATAATTCTCGACGTCGCGACGTCAAAAGCTGATCTTGCAAACATGACTCGATGTGAAAGAAAACGGGGTGCAAGGTTAAGGATGGCTTTCAAAACGGCCGTTGACGACAGTCGCGTGGTTCTGAACAGAAAGTCAAGACCAGGCGTGAAACCAGGCGTCCAGTTTTCGCCTACTTGCGATTGAGTAATTTGAAGTTCTGAAAAAAAAAACTTTGTTAGGTACTTGCGCTTGGTTCCAACTACCCTCCATGTATGTACTGTCCTCAATGTACTGCTGCGCTACTGCTGCGGCGTTGCGGCGTCTTTTTAGTGTTCAAGTCGGAAGACTGCTCACGGGTGGTACGACCGAATTCCGAGCCTCTGGCGAAGCGGTTCCGAACACAGCGAGCCCAACTTAAACAAAATTAATTTAAAATTCGTAGTTTATTGGATTCTTTCACTTTTTGAGATTTGGAAATATATATAATGCAGAAAAATCGAGAAAAGGATATAACAATTGGAAAAGTTTATTCGGACATTCTTTCTTTCCCTATAATCTTTTGCTCCTTCTTGAGTAAGTTCTCATGAATAAATCAAATTTTTGTTGGTGTTATCTAGCTTTTAAAAGAACACATTCAAAGAAAGTTTAAAGTTTGAATTAAAAAATCTATGACCACGCTCTATTTACCCTCTCCTCCCTAATAGTAAGGCTAGGAGAAGTTTTCTTTGTCTGCTACAACCAATCATCGCTCACCACGCTTCTGCTGCGCCTGGTGTAAATAAGGTCAGTGGTCGTGTTTTTTAGTACATAGAATCAACAAGAATCCAACAAGTATAAATGAAATGAAAAAATGTCCCCAATATACAGAGTTTTATCTTCCATTCTCTTCATAACCATTGAAATAGACTTTAAGGGTAAGTAATCTAGCCTTTACCCTACGTGATCTGTTGGAAATTGTTCACGATTAGCAAAAAAATCACTCATATTTTTGTTGTTTTTAGCCGCCTATGGCAAACTATCTGGTGTAGAGGTCCAGAGACATTTAGATGAGGGGAAGAGGTTATTATCTTCAGGACAGTTAAACGATGCGTTGATACACTACCATGCTGCTGTTGGTAAGAGAAAAGGCTCTCATTTTATATTAATCATTGCTTTTCTGTTTCGTTTTGTTGAAGAAAGTTTTCTTCATACGTACTATTGATAGTTCACGTACTAAATAGGCACGTCAGCCCAATAAAAAATTATGATATCAAGCTTAATTTATATAAATCAGAATTGGTATTTTGTAAATCTAAATCAATAACAGCCGTATTTAAATAAAAAAATCTGATCTTATTCAAAGATCTTAATAATTTTGTAATTGAGATTATCTTACACATTCTTTCTCCGTGGTTCGTTTTACTACCGGGTTGACGATTTCGATAATTTTTGACAACTACATGTCTTCAATTAAGTACACATATCAGTAAAATCTTGTATTACATTCATTCTGCTTACCAGATAATCTTGTTCAAAAGAACTTGGTAAAGTTTTGAAAGATAACCAGAAATTAAAGTATAGAATGTAAACAGCTTTTATAAGCTTCTGAAGAAGGAACGAAGACTTCGAATTATCGCTGTTATTTTACATTTTTTAATCTTGGAGTCTCAAAATAGCATCAACTTCTTGCAGTAATTTATAACAGCATGAATTTTTAGCATCTTTAAAGTACTGGAAGCCTGAATCATCAAATTTTTGATTCAGAATTAATGTTCAATGCATATTTACTTTTATCCAATGAGGGGTTGCCAACACTGATTAATACATTCAATCGTAAAATCGTTTATGTAGCAACGAACAAGAAAATAATTTCTATGACAATTATATAGACGTTAATCATCATATTTCAAACCTGTTTGATATCTTTGTTTTGTTATATTATGATTATTAGGAGTTTTGATTTGTTATTATGTTTATGAATTTTAATTTTATTTTGCAACTTTGTATAAGATATATTTATGCTCTTAGCTTATTTATATCTTACGATAAATTGCATTCAGATTGGCTATTGAATCATACCAGATAATGTCCAATATCCCCATATCACATTCACAAAGACTTACATTTAATCATTAACATCTGGCTTGGAAGATATCCTCTATATCATACGACATAATCTAAAGATTGGCTAATTGATTGATTGTACCTGACTATATAATTTGTATCTTGCCACTGCAGATGGAGATCCAGAAAACTTCTTACCACACTTCCAAAGAGCAACTGTATTTATGGCACTTGGAAGGTCCAAGTCAGCATTACCAGATTTAGATAGAGTGTTAGAACTTAAACCAGAATTTTACCAGGTAATAGAATTGTAATTTAATATTCTCTTTGTGATTATAAGTAGCAGTATTTTATCATTCTATGTTTTTTTTACATGAAGTCAATAGTAGATCAGATCTATATGTATGTTTTATGTCTGTAAAGACCTCACCATTCATGACATGCCTTGATCATGATGATGATGTCATGTCAGAGCATTTTTATTGGATGAATAGTGATATCACATATTGACAAGTTCACTGGAAAACAAAACCTTTTTCCGGCTACAATGACATCACCGGCTTATTGATTCTTCAGTCATTCATCATAATCAAAATGTTTTCTCAACAGGCTAGATTACAAAGAGGGAATGTATTATTAAAGCAAGGTCGTCTGGACGAAGCACACATAGACTATGAGGCTGTGGTAAGATTCTGAGTCTTAGTATAATAAAAAGCATAAAAAACTATTGATGAAATGTCATTCTAGACTGCTATCAGATGTCAAGTCTTTATATTTGATTCGTATCAAAATAAGTACAGATTTTGATGTGATATTTCCTTTTTAATTGATATATTTTTACCTTATTTTTTTTAGTTAAGATATAGTCCTGATAATCCTGAATCATTACAACAGGTTAGTAACATTTCACTTGATATTATCACTGACATTAGACACTTATTATTATTATTAGTAGTAGTAGTAGTAGTAGACATCTTCCCTATCAACATCACTTGTTATTGACATTAATAGCACTGTATGATGGAAATCAAGGGTGTTCTAGCGCTAGTGCACTCACCTCTAACCTCTGGGGTCTGGGGCTCAATCCCTGGACTCTGCAATGCATGTGAGTAGAGTTTGTTAGGTCTTCACTTTGATTCAATGGTTTTACAGGGGATTTCCTTGTTTTTCTTCCTCTGCAAAACCTAACATGCTAAATTAAAATTCAATCTGTGAATAAACCATGCCCTGACGATTTGATCAGTCCAAAGGTTGTTTGAGGATTTGATACAATTTTAAGGTTTTGTTGGTATAATTCTTTGCCATAGGTATTGTTATTTTAATTCTAATTTTAATCTAGGTTAATCCGCTTTGCTCCATATATATTACTGTTGTACTCATGCGAGGTAGGGTAGGTATGACTGTAGACTTGCATGTTTTTGATCTGACCTGATATTGTTTTTGATTTTAGCTCAGTGTGATAGAACCAGTCAAAAGAAATGTAGCCGATGCAAAGCATGCAATAGAAAGAGGAGATTGCCAACATGCAATAGAACTTCTTGGAACTGCAATTGAGGTATGTGTCTGTGCATGCATAATGCATAATGCATTTTGTATGAAAATTCTCATTCTAATCCATTCACTATTTTAACATGCAAAATGACTGACACAATGTGTTGGAAGCCATGCTGTAAATGCAGCAGACAGATCAACAAATTCTCATATGCTCACAATTGAAGAATCCAAGTCATTATAATTGTAAAGGATATGGAGGTATAGCTGCAATCACGCAATCTATCGTTGCTGTCTCAAACCCTCACAATCTGAGGTGCAGTTAGATATCCGAAAAAACCCACTACACAGTTTAATGTTGAAGTTTCATCTTTTTCAGGTTGCTCCATGGGATCCTGAACTAAGATTAATGAGAGCAGAATGTTATGAACGACTAGGAGACCTCGTCAAAGCTATATCAGATATTAAGTAGGTCCTATAATATTTATCTTTACTAGATATTTAACGATGAATTATTATTTGCCAAAGGCAAAATGGATATCAGGGAATATTTACTGAGACACGAGTCTTTGAGCGGCGAGGTAAATATTCGCCAATATTCACAGAGCCTGAGGTGAATAATTATTTTAGTATTATTTTTAACACAAACTGTATTTAATATTGTGATAATTTCATTTCAGACCAACAACCAAGTTAATCAATGATAATACACAAGGGTATTTAAGGATGAGTCGGCTACATTATGAGATGGGAGAACTGGAGGATGCACTAAGGTAGGTCCTAGCTCCTTTCAAAAAGAGTTTTTAAACTCGACCCTATATTTAAAAAAAAAAAAAACCTAATAAATAACCTAACTAATAAACAGAAATTCTCTAGTTCTATGGTATTTCTTTGCTTACGTCATGTTAATAGAATCTTACTTGCCACCAATGCATTATGTCTTTTGGCATGCAGTATAGGGCAGCAACAAAGGATGACCACTTCTGTCTGTAGTCTTTTCCTTTGCTGCTGTTTCCGTAACGATTGTTTTACCAGACAGGGTCATTAATTAGCCCTGTGCCCAACCCCCTAGCTTTGAGGGGCGTACTGTAATAGAATTTATTACATATAGTTAGGATAGTATGTTCACCACTGATTGGTCAAAAACTGTGATTGCTTCTTGCGCACAAAAGGGCTGCTAGATCCTGCGACCGTCTTTCTTTTTGGGTAAATGAATTCAATATTGAAAAAAAAAACAAGTAGCTATATGATAAAGCATGCTCTGTTTAGAAATAAAGCAATAAGGAAGCGTCATAAGCACTCAAGAAGTGTGACAAGCACTGGCCTACAGCTCATGCTTTTCCTTACAATTTTTCCATGCTTACGTCACTTCCTACATGCTTCGTTACTGAACAGAGCAGGAAAGAAGCTGTTTTATTTGTTACTTACAGACTCAAAGCTGTCTTCCATTTGTTTTCATGTAGAGAAATCCGTGAGTGTCTTAAGCTTGACCAAGACCACAAAGAATGCCATCCATTTTATAAAGTGAGTGTGAAAGATTTTCATAATGTATGACATTATTGACAGTAATATTGAATTACTATTTATTATTATTATTAATTATTATTATTAAATTCTTATTGCATTATTAAAGCAAACAATATTATAATCATTTTGTACATTGCTTGATATGTTCACAGAAAATGAAGAAGTTAAACAAGCTGCTTACTGGTGCTCAAGATCTAATTAATAAAGAAGAGTAAGTAGTTGAAAGACAGGTCCAGGAGTTAAGAAGGGATGTGGTGTGTAATAGACTCCTTGCTGCACGTCAGAATGCAGCTCAACAAGTTTCCAATTCTCATGAGATTGAAATTCTTTTGTTCTGTCCTCTATTGGGGACACTTTTCACTCACACACACTACAACTACATTGATCTATGTACACAACACTCAACTCACATGTTGATTTTTGAAGGAGGAAGAAAACTAGTGAAAACCCTTTCAGCATAGGAGAAAAAAACAAACTCAATTCAAGTTTGGTGACCACAGGGCTCGAGCCAGTGACCCAACCCATTGGACTCAGTGGTGAAAGATGCCACGTTAGCACTGTACACCACCCATGTTACCCATAAAATTGTCTAATGATCATCCTTTTCTTCATCAAGGTATGCTGCAGCGACAGAAAAGCTAAAGAAAGCTCTCAAAGTAGAGGCTCATATTCGTCCTATTGTTGGAAAAATGAGAAGACAACTTTGTCACTGTCATGTCAAGGTACTAAGTTGCATTTGGATCCTTATTTATAATTATTAGTATATATCATATTTCATATTTTCTAAATCTTAATACTCTGATTTTTCCTCAGCTTCATGCACCCAAAGAAGCCATCAAAGAGTGTAACTTGGCCCTACAGCTAAACGAGAATGATGTAGATGCATTGTGTGACAGAGCAGAGGCTCATATCTTAGAAGATAACTTTAGTGAAGCAGTTAAAGATTACCAGAAAGCCAAGAATATCAATGATCAATTACATAAGGTATGATGTCAGAGAAATATTTGTGAACTGTTAATAATATAGGCTGTATAGCTGTAGAGGGAGATATCCTTACTCTATTCCTTTCCCTCTCCAGCTCAATCTATGTGTGTTTGTGTGAGGCCAAAGTTTGTTGTGACCTGGTGCTACTGTAATAATTTGTCGTAGCTATTCATTTCTGCACTTTGGACATAAGCCTCATTCACAGTTTTTGTGTAGGTATTAGTAATTTGGCAGTAAAAATTACATTACGTTTCCTTGTGTTGAATGCTGCAGGTTCAAGAAGGCTTGGAAAGAGCCCAGAGACTCCTTAAACAATCAAAGAAGAGAGATTATTATAAAATACTTGGAATAAAAAGGTAAACTTGTAGCAACCGCGAGAGTGATCAGATGGTAGTGATGATGATATCTGGTTTTGGTTAAATAAAATATGATTGTCAGATGCCAGTGATGTTGGTGATGGTAATGGCAATAGTGATGGTAGCAATAGTGATGGTAGCAATAGTGATGGTAGCGATAATGGTTAAGGTAGTTATGATGATGATGGTAATACAGTGTAGATGATGGTGATAAAATGATGGTGATAATGATAATGATGACATAGTGATGATGGTAATGGCAATAAATAAATAAATTGACTTTATTTAACGAGGGTGACATACATTACTGGTGACCCAGTAGTTTCCATTATGGCCCTCCTACGATAAATAAACTGAAATGAAAGATTAATTGAACATAAAGCGTGTTAAGAATCCCAACTGGCAAGGAGGCAAACCAGTTGGCTATTAACAAGCATGGTCGAGAAACTGAATCTGAACTAGTCAGGAATCGGAACAAATACAGTCTCAGTTAGTGGCCACAGCGGGACTCGAACCCGGCACCACCGGATTGCGAGACCGACCCTATGACCACTCGACCATGCTGCCTCCTACTGCCTCCTGCCAATAGTGATGGTAGCAATAGTGATGGTAGCGATAATGGTAAAGGTGGTTATGATGATGATGATGGTAATACAGTGTAGATGATGGTAATAAAATGATGGTGATAATGATAATGATGACATAGTGATGATGGTGATGGTAGTAATGATGATGTAATAACTTTGTTCACATTTCAAAAAATTAGGAATGCCAGTAAAAAAGAGATCACAAAAGCATATCGTAAGTTGGCAGTGAAATGGCACCCTGATCAGTTCAAAGAACCCCAGGAGAAAAAGAAAGCAGAGAAACATTTTATTGACATTGCTGCTGCCAAAGAGGTTCTAACAGATCCAGGTAAGCATCCAATACATCATAACAAGCCGCAAGCCCGATTTTATTGCATTTGGATGCATTCAGATCTGCATGTTTAGAATATTTCTGGGGGATTAAGAGTGGGAGAAGTTGTTTTATGTTTTGTTTTATGGCCAACAGGACACCTATCTGGAAAGACCGTTTCATATTGAAACGCATCGAAAGGCGTTGATCAAATTAACTCGCTTGTCATTCTGTGGTTATTACCATAACATAGGGATCCTGGTGTTCACAATAAAATTGGGCTTGTGGCTTGCTTGCTGTATGTTAAAAAAAAATATGGTTGATATTTTGTGGCCTGTTTGTTGGGATGACGGTTTGCTGCCCCTTTCAGACTCAAAAATGTGTTTTAAATACCCATAGTGGACCATAGCCTAACCACAGCTCACACTCTTGGCACTCCCTTCTTCTAATTCTTTATCTACCCAGATCAGTGGGGTGTTTTGACCAATAGCAAACAGGAGTGGATTGATTCTTTTGTGGTTTTTCCATAGAAAAAAAGACAAAAGTATGATAACGGTGAAGATCCTCTTGACCCTGATCAACAAGGTGGTGGAGGATGGCCTTTCCAGCATGGCGGATTCCCATTCGGTGATGGCTATCAATTTAAATTCCACTTTAACTAATTCTCTACTTGTGACATCTTTTCTTCTTTCCAAGTTCATCCTCTGTTTCAATGGTTTCCACCACTAAAGCATCTTTTCTCTAAAAAATAATTTATGAAGATTATCCCAGAAGTTTTCTGGGTGTTTTTCATTTGACACTAAAGTAATTCACCGATATTTATTAGAACATTTATTTCTAATTTTACTGTTTAAGAAGAAAACTTCCTTAGATAATGAGTAAATAATTTCATCACAAGGCGAATACATAGGGCAAACATAATAGGAAAATTATTCCTTACCTTGAGTTTTATAGTCTCTTTTGCTCCTACCTTAGGTTTCATTATCATAAGATTAATCTTCAGCATCTTTTTTCGTGAGCTCTGGCACTCAGGGTAGTTAATCCCCTTTTTTGAAATTGAAAAAGGGTGATAAACTTATATGAACAGAAATATGAAATATAAACAGAACCTCTAACAAAACTTTAGCATGTGAATGCCTCAAAATTCAGTATGGGATAAGTTTGTTAAAATTTCTCCCTTTGAAGTGAAGTGAAGTGGACCTTCAAAGTGGGCCTTCATAGCCATATCTTTGAGCAAGCAATTTTGCTTGGGACCACATAAAGTGGAATATCTTTGTAAATGTTTCTAATGGCCGAGATGTCTTTAGGCATTTTTGGTTGTTTTATGAATAGATGTTTTTGTAATCAATACTGTACAGCCATAAGAACAATGCAAATCAACTATTTTAAAATGAAATAAATAAATCAAGTTCAGAATACTTGTGAGCTTGCTTGTGGCCAGGACTTGTATCCAGGGCATTTTCTCTTCTCATTACCGGAGGTTTGTATTTTCCTGCAAATAAAGGACTACACAAGCACTATTGTTGGCCAATATAACTGGCCCTGGGGTAGGGGTGCGGTTAAAGGGTAGTTGCAAGGGAGGATCAGAGGGTGGCTGTGTATGCCCAGGCAAAAGATGCAAGATGGCAAAAGATGCAAGATGGCAAAAGATGCAAGATGGCAAACGATGCAAGATGGCAAAAGGTGCAAGATGGCAAAAGGTGCAAGATGGCAAAAGGTGCAAGATGGCAAAAGGTGCAAGATGGCAAAAGATGCAAGAAGGCAAAAGGTGCAAGATGGCAAAGGACATGGAACAAGCCAAACTGCAAGAAAATGCACCATATATGCCAATCTAACAGAGACCAGCCAATCTGACGGAGATATGTGAATATGACAGAAATTTTTAGATATGACAGTTATGCGAATCTGACAAAACCAGTCATTTACTTACCAAAATCTTAATCTTAATTGATTATTTTATTTCTAAAAGCTTTTCTTCCAAAATACTGGCGCTTGTACAAAGTCTTAGATGGAAAGATATTAACATTTTGTAAAATATTTATGTTAGATGCTAGTATTAAACCTCTTGATTTTTAATAGTTCCATTTGATATATTTAAAGATTAGGCATCTATGTTTTTACAAAGTGTTTTATTTTGTATAAAATAGCTGTTTTTAATCTTGTTCTCTGATTGGTTGTGAGCGTGTGCTTTATGATTACTCAATGCATAACTAGACAATTTAGAAAATGAGGAAAATGGAAACAAAGATTACAAAGAACGTAGAACTTTGCCTATAAGTAGGTAGAGTGCAAACAATCCATGAAACACTAATTACTAAATAGTACAAAATAGTGCTAATTAAACAATAGAAAACGATGGAATTTGCATGAAATTGTGCTATTTAGTATTACTAAAGTTTCATGGATATTTTACTGTGGTCACTATCATGTAAGAAGGCAACACCATATGGTTGTCACATTAGACCAATCAAAGGGTGAGAAAACACGAATCAACCAATTACAGTGCTTGAATATTACATGCAAGAAATTAACCCTCTCGAGTGGGAATAACACTAGTATTATGGGAATGGAAGGTGAAATGCTTTGCTTTTGGACGTGTTGCGGTTGTGATGCAATATTGTCTTAATTTGCAAGTCTGTACAATGGAGTACCATCTAATACAGCAAGTACTGGGCCTGGTTGTAAGATACCTGCATAGTGCTATCCGACGGATAAATCTTATCCAGTGGATAAATATATTGGATAACAGCATAATTTATCCAATGGATAAGGATTTATCTGCTGGATATCACTATCCTGCTTTAAACAACCAGGCCATGATGCATATAAATTATACATACCCAATGGACCCAGACTTCTTAAACGTATCATGCATACAAGGCTTAGATGGAATTCATACCATTTCTTTTGGTATTTCTATGTTATTTCTATGAAGGGTCCATTAAAGGGGTTTTAGTATAAATATGAAATGATAAGGTAGATCTGTAGCCATATCTTAATGTAATTATCATAAAACAGTGGAATACAATTTCAATACTGAGGTGTCATAATGTGAACTCATGAGTCAGTATCACGTTTTCCTCTCGTACAATCACTGCTCTAATAAAGTGGAAGCGGTAGAATAGAAAAATTATACATAAACTATATAACACATAATAAATAACTGATAAATTTCTGTTTAAAGGTGATGCATTTCCAGTTCACTATCATCAAAGTCTGATATATCATCCACTGAGAAGGCTTCAACTGCAGACGAACTGGGGGCATCCTTCCGAGGGCTGGGGTTAGGTCGAGAACGAGGTGCAGGAACTGGAGTTGATTCTGAAATTAAAATGGGAAACATTTTTAAAACCCTGAATTGGAGAATATTTCTTGTAATTATGCTTAAAATATCTGCGCGCACCAAGGCAATAGACTGTTTTGCCAAGGCTGCATGTGCATCTAACTTGACGGGCCACAAAACTGAAAAACGCAAATTCAGTAAAATTGAGAAGCCATAAAATTGAGAGTTTTATATTTATAAAGAGAATAATCGATTTCACGAATTCTTCTCGAAAAATCTCATAGAAATGTATGATAATTCTCATTATAAAGCTCTTGTACTGGTATCGTAGCCCGTCAAGTTTCTTATACTTGGATAAGCGTGCAACCTAGAGAAAAAGGTCTATTGCTTTTATTGGGGTTGAATCTATAGGTTTGGTGAAATTCGGTCTTAAAGTTGATATTAAAAGAACGAGCTTGCGCTGTGATCTTAAATCGCGTCCACTTTGCTACATCTAAATAAAATGAAAACAGCTTGTCTCCGCCGCCCGCTCACCAATAAATAACGGTCCAGCTCTGGACTAAGCTCTGTTATGATTGTCCCACCCTGCGATACAACAGCTAAAGCTTAATAAAAATATATATTTATATATAAATCAAAGGCTTACCATTGCGGTTTCCCGTTCTGTTTAACTCGGCTCTGGAGGGAAAAAAACCCAGGACGATCAGTAGACGAGTAAACTTATATTATTTTATAGGCGTTCAATATGTTACAGTGTGCCTATATTTTTAGTAAAGGTTACATGGCGTTATTCAAGACTTCAGATAAAAGTATCTTACCGCGTTAGTTGGGTTGGTTTGGTCTTCTCTTCGATTGATGATAACGAAAAATCGCTGTCATCAAAATCCTTCAAACGAGAGAAAGAATCGAAAAAAGAGAGAGAGAGTAATGTAAGGTCACTGGTAGCTGATTATAAATGCCATTACGTAGAAGACAACAACCAACACCCTTTTAACCATAAGGATTCTAATTTTACTTGAGTGAAAAACGTAGGTGCGCAACATTCGAATGGCTTCCTCATTCCATTGCGACGGGGTGCGCGGCTTTTCGTCTTCTCATTGGCTCAAAGGAAAAGCCATTTGAGAGTCACCGTTCTAAAGGTGATTCTTTCCCTCCGGGAATAGGATGAGGATATATGATAGGATACTATGTCATTATTCTTACGTGTTTCCCAGGTAAAGCTACACCCCCAACTGGCTTCTTGCCGGTGTTGTTGTTCCCTAGACTCCTTTCCAATGAACTAGTCAGACCACGAACCTGAATAAAAAAGAAAACATGAGCCATTACAGCTAGCCCTTCACTTAACTCTTTGAAAAAAACGTCACACACGCTCAATCCACTGTTCTCCCATTTCAAAGATCATGTGTCATTCCCATTGAAAATAAAATGAGCTCAGTTCACAAGCATAACTGGTAGACAAAGACATAATAGCCAAGGGAAGGACATGGAGTGGTCTATGGAGTACATACGTTATTGTTTCCTGGACTGCTACTGGGGTAATGTGTACTTATCGGCGCAGGCTGTAAAAATAAATAATAACAATAAAGGAAGGAAGGAAGGAAGGAAGGAAGGGAGAGAGGGAGGGAGGGAGGGAGGGAGGGAGGGAGGGAGGGAGGGAGGGAAAAAAAGGATGAATAAGTGAAAGAATTACCTACGAATTTATTTTGGACGAAGGAACAAACGCAAAAAAAGACAATCTATCGATTTACTACTGAATCAATCACCGGAACACACTGAACACTGAAGTCCCTCACCTGTATGTCTTCTGGATCAGATTCAATATCATGTGTTGGGATCCTTACAGAGACTTTAGGGTTCGTAGGAAGAGGGCGTGGCTGTCCCCGTGATACTGGCGCCGGAACTGGTGTGAGTGATTTACTGCAGAAAAAGGCAGAAAAATACTGCTTATTGAATATGCATGATTGCTACAGTTTCTACCCGCAATAGGGCTACTCCATTCATTATACACTACACACTTCCTCACCTCGATAATACACAACGGCCCACGACTGTCTTTGTGCTGTAAGCTTTTCACAGTCGTAGGAACTGCTCCATAAGTAACACAGGCTCTAGAGCAGTTTTCATATGACGTGAAAACCTAACCGCACAAACACAATCGTGACACACGGTCACATCAAGGTCACGGCACTGTCAGATCAATCACATACGATAACAAAATGAGCCAATCAAAATTCTAGAAAGCATCACGGTCACGGCAAGGCACGCACACGGCACTGAGGTTTTCACAGTCATACGAAAACTGCTCTAAAATGGAGATTACAGTCAATAAGTACGTACCCAGTTGAATCCCATTCTGATCCATCTTGAGAATATTCACTGTCGTCCTCTTCCTCAGGATCGGATTCACTAAGCGTCCTATCTGTTACTGACGTCCCCGTAGACAATCCCATGTCTTGCGAACTGAAAAATATATAATCAAGTACAAAGTCAATATCTTTAATTGTCGTCGACGAGACGTCGTTTTTATATAGTCTATAGTTTACCGAAATTTGCTCTAACGCAAAAAACAAACAAACAAACAAAAAAAAAAACAACAACAACATAAAACGGAAGGGGTCGGAATGCTCGTTGGTAAATCCTTTGTACGTACTAAATTACTGATAATCCTCGGTAGAACCTAACTTGAATGTATTGCTTTTCCTTGGCAAGGGTACAGCAAAACATGACTCATCTTTGTAGTTACTTACCCAGAAGAAGATAACGTCATCGAGCTTTTGGTCGAGTTCCTCGACTGTTGTAGTGATGACGAGGCTCTCACTGCGGTTGCTGTAGCCTTCATAGTTGGTGGTTTAGAACGGGTTGTGGGAGAAACACCACCTTGACGTGGGGCTAAAGGCAAAGATATTTGGCCTTAGCTTCTACGCACGCCTTGAACTGATATTAGACTAAAACTACAGTTGAGGATCGATAATACGGACACACAGGAAAATAAAACTGGCCGATTTAAGTGTTATAGTAAATGCGTATCACCGTGATAAAAGAAGTTTCCATAATAACAAGGTTTTCGAATTAAGGAGTTGTACGTAAAAGAGGGTTCTCATGATGCTGTGCAAGTGCGTCGTACTGCTAACTAAGCCCTGGCGACATCAACCCAAAATGTCACAAGTCCATAAGTCGCCTTCCTAATACGAAATGGACACTTCAAGTTAAGGACTTCCGAAATTGTGAAAATGGCCGTACCCAGTTCTCTCTCTTTCACTTTTCTACTATTCCGAACTTCCCGCCATTTCCTTTTTCCGTACCCACCGCGTCTATTGACTGCAAGCCGCCTTCATGCAAAGCATCATGGGATATCTTGGGGTAAAGTAAATAACGCCTTGTCAAATAAATCATACATAATTGTTGAGAGGTAACAGCTATAGCGTACCCGCCGCGTCTATTGATGGCAAGCCGCCTTCGTGCAAAGCATCATGGAATATATTGGGGTAGAGTAAATTATGCCTTGTCAAATATATCATACTTAATTGTTGTGGGGTACCAGCTTTGGCACCGTTCGATTTATAATTTCTCTTCGCAATCTCTTCAGCATCTTTGCTCAAGCTTTAAAGATCAAGGGATATCATTAGGTGTAAGATCAATAATCAGTAAAGATTCTCAAATATATATGTAATATGCATTAGGAGTACCATTAAATAATACGGTCACGGTAAGTATTGACGATATTTCTTGAACCAATTGCAGGGTGTGAGATCTTTGCGCATCCAATCAGAATGCTTAAACACAGCACGGTCACAAATTACAGTGTGTGAGATCTCTGATCATACAATCACTTTGCTCATCCAATCAGAATGCTTAAACACAGCACGGCCACCAATTACAGTGTGTGAGATCTCTGCTCATACAATCACTTTGCTCATCCAATCAGAATGCTTAAACACAGCACGGTCACAAATTACTGTGTGAGATCTCTGTTCATACAATCACTTTGCTCATACAATCAGAATGCTTAAACACAGCACGGTCACAAATTACTGTGTGTGAGATCTCTGCTCATACAATCACTTTGCTCATGCAATCAGAATGCTTAAACACAGCACGGTCACAAATTACTGTGTGTGAGATCTCTGTTCATACAATCACTTTGCTCATCCAATCAGAATGCTTAAACACAGCACGGTCACCAATTACAGTGTATAAGATCTTTGCTCATCCAATTACAATGCTTAAAAATAGCACGGTCACGGTACAGCACGTGAGTACCATACGTTTTTTTTACAGTCGTTTCTCTATCTTACCTGTTTCTCAACTGATCGAAGTTTCGCATTTTCTGTTGAACGGAAATAGGTATTTTTAAGAGGAAGAAAGAAAGAAAGAAGGAAGACGGATCTGGTGAACCTGACATTTTTCTCTTCTGTCTTACCTTTGCACGAGCCTGTCTTTCTGTTGCTAGGGCAGCCATATGTGCGTTCATTCTTTCTGAAGAAAGCCGACCAATGCTCTGAATAAGAAAACAATAATAAATGAGATTCACTGTTGTCGATATAGGTGGTGATGACAGTTGTTATGGATGGAATGAAATGGTGTTTAAGATATGATGGTGATGCCGGTGAAACATGTTTGAAAACACGTCGATGATGGTATCGATGATGATGATGCTGATGATGAATATGGTGAGCTGTAATGATGATATGATGATGATGATGGTTATTTATGATGAAGGTGGTGATGAAGATGATGATGATGATGATGAATATGGTGAGCTGTGATGATGATATGGTGATGATGATGGTAATTTACAAAAAGAGTGTGGTGATGAAGATGATGATGCTTCTGATGATGATTACTTTATATTTTTTTATCATGGTATGATGTTAAGTGATGATGAGTTTCTTACTGTTTGTAAGCTTTGTTTTGCCAGTTTTTGTTCCACCATTTGCTCGATCTCTTGTCTGCATGCCATGACTTCATCATGAGTATGTCGGTAGTGAGCTGCAACCAAATTCCGCATTTATTATATCTTCAGTTCTAATGCCTCAAATAATAAAAACCAAACAATAACTAGACGTCAAGTTACTTACTTGTAATATCTGGGTTGTGGGGGAAGGGATGGAATTCTCCACGCTGTAACGTCCCTGTACCCTGACAAAAACAATTACATGCAAAACTATTATTTACGTCCAACATTACAATGATTTAGAGAATGATATTACTTGAAGGTCGTGGCATTAGAAATATTGTGATACATACCCATTCTGATGATGACATGCCCCTGTGAGAATAAAGAGATATGAGATTTAGTAGTTTAGATTAGCAATGTGAATCAACTAACAAAGAGTAAAATGCAAGCAATTATCAAAAATCACACTTCATCGATGATGATGACAATGACAATGAGAATGGTGATGATGTTGGTGGTGATGATGGTGATGATGGAGACGATGAAGGTGGTGGTGGTGCCCGTGGTGGTGGTGGTGATGATGATGATTTAGATGATGGTGGTGGTGATGATGATGGAGATACTGAAGGTGCTGATGTTGATGATGATGATGTAGATGATGGTGGTGATGATGATGATGATGTAGATGATGGAAGTGGTGATGATGATGATGATGGAGATGATGATGATGATGATGGTGATGATGATGTAGATGATGGTGGTGATGATGATGATGATGTAGATGAAGGAAGTGGTGATGATGATGATGATGGAGATGATGATGGTGATGATGATGTAGATGATGGTGGTGATGATGATGATGATGGAGGTGGTGATGATGGTGATGATGATGATGGTGGTGATGGTGATGATGGTGATGATGATGTAGATGATGGAGGTGGTGATGATGATGATGATGGAGATGATGATGATGATGATGGAGATGATGATGATGATGTAGATGATGATGATGTAGATGATGGTGGTGGTGGTGATGATGATGATGATGATGATGATATTAATAATGATAATGTAAGCAGTGCTCAACCCTATGCGTGCAGTTATTTTTACTTACGAGGTCATATCCTTTGTATCTGTGCTTTCGAGACTCGCTTTCATGACTTCAGTAACTTTATTACTAAACAAGAAAAGCCCATCAATGTTAACTGCTTAGGATGATGTTACATGATGTTGCATTAAAAGTTGGCCTCGTATAACGAGGCGCGCAACAACACAAATGGCGACAATGTTGTGAGTTTTGTGGAAGGTCGTTCAAAAACCTGCAACATGTTGCCACAAAAACAAATCGCTCAAAATTGGAAGCGCGCGCCATGGTACAAGAGAATGTTGCGCGAAAAATCATCGTTGCTAATCGTCTCTGGTTGCGCAAGATACACAAGCTCCATGTCTTTAATATATACTTACATCTCTGATCCTGATTCCGATTCACTTTCTTCAGACTCTGAGAAGAAAAACCAAAGCGGAATGATTAACATTCAATTTATGATCTTACAAAGACAAGATGAGGAAATTTTGACAAGGATGGTATGAAAAAACAAATGCCATTCTGATACGAAGACCGTAGGTTACATCCCGGGGTCACATGCTATTAACTATAAGTAATTCACCTTGATCGCCTTCAAAAGAGCTTGATACATTTACACCTGGATCAAAAGAAACAAATCTTGTAACTGATAACAAATGAAGCAATGTATATGTTTCTGCGATCCTTACAACTCCAGAATACATTCGTTATTCTCGTGCTTTGGTTGCTAATGCGTCGGGTATCCATCTAATTTACGACGAACTGAGTTGATGATTCTTTTATCAACATTAACAACATTAACACCACCATTACAAACATCAGCGTCATTGTAATCATTCACCACCATCATCGTCATCGTCACATACATGATCATCACCAACATACCATCATCATTCAACGCTACCACCACCACCATCATCATCATTTTCATCGCCAAACGACGACGATCATTTTTATCATCACTACCATCATTTTTATACCACTGCCATCACCATCACCATCATCAGAAACACAAATAAATTCAACTCCTATGGATCTGCCTATGATGGATCCCGTGACTACAGCGGTGACAAGTAACACTACTACATAATTTTACAAAGAACCAAGACCATACCTTTCGGATTTGACTTCATAGCATAGAATGAAAATCCCTTATATTTCCATCCGGGCAGATCCTTAGACTTGAAAACACAAGACCTAACCACAGGCAGAGTACCAGCATCAAGTACATGAAGCTGAACAGAACCAAGTACTGGGCTCTGAGATGCATAGAACATGTAATCCAAACGATACTCATTACTAGGAGGCTTGGAGTTGCCAGAGATACACTGCCTCCAGTATGGAGAACCACTGGCAGCGTAGACGTATACTGGGGTAGTGAAGGGACCAACAGGTCGTACGTATGCATTGAAGTTGAATTTGTCGACCCACTCGCTGGAGCCTTCAGCTCTTTGACGCCATAATCTGTACTGGCTGCGGTTGGTGTTGGCAGCTACGAAGAGCATCATTGCATCATCTGGGGAGGGAAACGTTACAGATGTAAAATATATAGTATAAAAACTATGCAAAAGTAATAATGATAAATGATCAGTGTATCACTAGTAAGACCCTATAAATTATAAACAATAGTACCAGCAATGGCTTCAACGGTATTAAAAACAATGATCACTACACCAACATTAAAGACAAAAACGCAAAACACCACCCCCAGCAACAACAAAAATATCATTATTATATCATCATTACCACCATCATCATCACCACCACTACCACTACTACCAACACCATTATCATCACCATCACCGAAACCACGACTACCATCATCACCACACATTCATCATCATCATCATCACCACACATTCATGATCGTCATCACCAAGACCACTTCCATCATCATCACCAAAGTACTTGTAATACGAAGCATTATACCTTTATTATTATCAAAATCTGGTGTCTTCGCTCTATCTCTTTCCAGGAGGTCTATCAACAAATATGTGGGTAATAGTTTTCCAGTTAGCTTTCATCAAAATTATTTCTTAATTTCTTTAATATGATGTTTTTACCTTGATCAGAGAAAGTTACTTCTCGTCTTGGAACTGGTGGTGTGGCTACAAGAGAAAGTACATACAGTTACTAAGTATGGATGTGAAAGACAATAAACACTAGCTACCTTCAAACCTTCATATTTTATTGTTACACTGAAACAACCTCTGGGTTGATTAATGTCAGGGCATGGCTAACTCCCAGTTTGAACCCTGAAAAGACCTCTGGCTCGATCAATGTTAGGGCACGGCTAACTCATAGATGGAACCCAGGAACAACCTCTTGGCTAATCAATGTCAGGGCATGGCTAACTCACTTTTTGGCTTTTTGGATCTTGTGGGGAAGAAGGAAACCGGAGAACCTGGAGAAAAACCCCTAAATCAAGAAAGAAACCTAGCAAAACTTCGCTATCTTGTTATGATCAGTCTAGGAATCAAACCTGAGACCCCAGAGGTGAGATTCAAATGCTGCTATACCACCCTTGATTTTCTAACTTGCACTATTCTTGACACAGTTGACATAATACACTTTGACCTAGCTTACAAGCCAACATGACTGTGCTTACCCAGTATTGGTTGCTGTCTGGCAGCTTGTTGATACTGTTCTGCCGCAACCTGTCAACATAGCAAACATGTCAGTATTTTAATTTATATTTGCTCTACCATCATTACCATCACAAAGTTAGTGAGACAGTTGGGAACCACAACAGTGAGTAGCCAATTACTGTGGACCCTCTATCACAGGAAAAAAACTGGATTTCCAAATTTCCATGAATTCCCAATGAATTCCCATCTAATTCCCAGAGAGAACGAAATTGGGAATGTGGCACTGATTCTGAATGTTAGTTTGTTGAGAATTTTGTTTTTCTATTGGGTATTAGAAGGAAATTCCCAACAATAAATCCCAACGTTGGTGTTTGAATTGGGAATTCAAGGAAATTCCCAACAATTCCCAATTTGGGAATCCGTTTTCTTTTCCTGTGATAGCTATATATTGTACTCAATGCACACCCAGACGATTCAGAAATGAGGAAAATGGAAACAAAGATTACTAACAGTTCTTCATTGGTACAAGGAAATAAATAATACAATTATTATAAATGTTTGTTAACCCTTACCTTACTGTCTTCTATTGCTTTATCATGCTCATTAAGTTTCTAATAAATAAATCAAAAAAAGCTTTTTTTTCTGATCTTGTTTTTTTCTCTTTCAACTTACATCAACTCAATCTCATTCAATTTATTTCCCTTTAATAATTTCTTATTTTTCCTTTCAGTTTATTCCAATTGTGTTGCATTTCTATCCCAATCCTCCCATGTATTAAATCAATTACCTTTGTCAACTCTCTAACTTTTTTGTATAATTCATCTTTTTCTGATTGTTCAGTCGTTAGCTTGTCTTCATACTGATTCAGAAGTTCTCGAACCTAACAAAAGTCAAGTAAGAATAATATTAGATAATAGCAATTAAGATGATGATGTCAAATGATAACAATCAGGATGATGATAATAATGATAATGATGATGAGGAGGAGGACGAGGAGGGCGAGGACGAGGAGGACTAGGACAAGGACGAGGAGAAGGCAAGGAGGGGGAGGATGAGGAAGAAGGGGAGGACGAGGAGGAGGACAAGGAGGATATAATGTTGGTGGTGAATAATTGCAACAATGATGATAAAGTGATAAAGATGAGTAGGGGAAGGGTGGTGTGGGTAGTGATAGTAATGGACAAAAATTATGATGACAATGATGATGAGTGTGATGATGATGATGATGATGATGAGATGATGATAAAGAGGAGCCAGAAGATGATTGTGGTGATGCTGAATAATTACAATTATGATGAGGAGGAGTATGATGAACAATCTTTTTCATAGGCCATAATTTATTTCTGGAGTAAACTGCCTCGTACCTGAAGATACTGATGATAAAGATGATGGTAACTAAAAATGATGTGCAATATCTACCTTATTCATTTCATTTTCATGGTCCGTCTGGAGCTTATCTTCTTTTGTTTTCCATTTTTTATTTAATCTTTTCATCTCTTGTTGCATGTCATCCTGTGTTTGTGCTTTGATCAGCTCAAGCTAAAAAATTGAGATCACATATTAAATCCTCACTCTGGCACTTCCAGTAATAGACAGTGTAACAAATCTGTGGCCCTTGTTCTATGATCAAATTGGTAGGAAAGGGAGGGAGGGAGGAAGGGAGGGAGGGAGGAAGGGAGGAAGGGAGGAAGGGAGGAAGGGAGGAAGGGAGGAAGGGAGGAAGGGAGGAAGGGAGGAAGGGAGGAAGGGAGGAAGGGAGGAATGTGATGAGAAACCCTCAAAGGATATGAGAGAACCAACAAGCAGCTTACTTACATATGTTGGTAAACCTTATTGACCACAGGGATGGGAGGTGGCACATCTATAGTACATGCCACTACAGGCTAATACTACAATCAAAATGTATGTCTGCCTACCTGTTCCTTCATCATATCTGCAATCTCTCCTTTACTTGGTCCATCAGGTTCATCCTCATCCTATTCAAATATAATTATATTATAATATACACATAGAAATATAAATTAATTTTAACAAAATATATATCCACCTTTATATATATATCCACCTTTATAATATATATCCGCCTTTATAGTGGAAAAACCTCTGGCTACATAAGAAATTTCCAATATTTTCAATTTTTGGGATTTCTGCACACAACTAATTGATCAACTCTAATCACAGCAACTTTTCTCCTTTTTTCTTCCATTTAATGAGTTGCAACATACCACACATTCATGTCAGACAAATTAAAATTACCTTTATAGAACCAATCATTGATGGTCTTGTCGCTGTGATACAAAACAGACAATGATATAATTACACTAGCTGGCTCATCCCTGTGCCACTTTTGAGCTCCTATGCATATGCACCTAGTTACCTGCAAACATTGCAATTGCCGTGAGTGCTTAGCCTAGTTAGGCACAATTGAGCCACTCACCAAGCGATGGGGTTGTTAATATAAGTTTATTGTACATAAGGACAAACGAAAAGAAAATGTGTTTCCTGTTGCATGAGAAAAATAATTGGGGTCGGTAGGTTGGATTTTTTTTACTGATACAACAGTGGAAATGAACTTACTGGGAATCCTGTGGTGCATTTGAGAATGAAAAAAATATTAGGGTCGGCAAAAATCTACAAGAAAATTAGGGTCAGTCATGCAACAGGAAACACACTTATTTTTTTTGTTTGGCCTAAGTACTTTTTACCAATCCACAGCCATTTCAATAGTCATAACACCCAGACAGCAAACCAAAATTTTAGCAATTTCAATATTTTCAATTCTTACTATTAGGGATTATTTTTATTTGTGGAAACCCAAAATGGTGGGTTATGAAATTGGGGAAATATAATAATATGTCCATTAATTATTGCAACACTCCAGTTTCGAGTTCTATTTTGCTTGGCGTTAGTCTTGGTTGGGTGTTTAAATATTCAGCTATTCAACCAAAACCCATGACATTCCTTACTATATGATGGACCTTAATAAAGCAAAGAACACATTTGTACACAATCAAGGCTAAGACTGAGCAAAGGCGAACTTGAAATGGGTCGAGTACTGCTTGAATAATAGCATAATACAAACTAAGTATGTAACTATTATAAGGTACATCTTTTAATCAAGTAAAATACATACTCATTTTATTCTCCAGATCTGAAATAGCCTAGATAAGAAGCAAGAAAAAAATTATAATTAAAAATAGAAGGTTACAATGGTTTAGTTTCTGCTATGCAGGACCATTAATTGTGACCAAAAATATACCTGATTAAAAGATTCCTTTTCTGCTTGACTTTGCATCTGCAGCTCTTGCATTTGCTGTAAAAGCGTGTTTTTTAAATTGTCCATTTCTCTCTGAAAAATAAATGAGTAAGTAAATAGATGAATGGAAGAAGGAAGAAAGGAATGAAAGATGAACAAGTGAGTGATTGAATGAATGGATCAGAGCCTGAGCTGCAAAAGTGTTTCATAAATTGTCTGTTTCGAATGAATGAACAAACAATCAAACGAACGAATGAACGAACGAACGAACGAACTGAACGAACGAATGAGAGCTGCAAAGGTGTTTTTAATTGCCCATTTCCCCCTGAAAATGAATGAATAAACAATGAATGGACAAGTTAGTTGAGTGAATGAATATGTGAGTGAGTTAATTAAAAAAAAAAAAAGGAATATGTCTGTGATGCCGGGGAACTTTTAAAAGTGAAATAAGAAAAATATTGCTATGTATCCATACCCTATGTCTTTCTTCTTCCATTCTTTTCCAGTTTTCATAATTCTCTTCCATTTCTCTGAACTTTGATTGGTCACTTGATGATTGGTCTTTTTCCTATCGAAATTTAAGATTGGAAAAAAAGTGTGATTATCATAAGACTTAGCCAGTGGAATAAATGTAAATGGGAGGAATGAAATGGAAGGTAAAGAAATAATAGGAAGGAGGGAATGAATGAATGAATAAAGGAAGTTATAAACAAAGAGAGGGAGAAGGGGGAAAATTTAAATGCATAAATATGAACTCCTGTGCACAGCAGATTTTCAATATGTACAGTAGCTCAATTTGGAGTACAAAGCAAAGTTCCCCTTTTGGAAAATGAGAATTATCAATTTGCATTCCAAATTGAGCTGCATTTGGAAATATCAACACATGACAATTAAAACTACAAGAAACTAGTAAATATAGTGAATACTTATCATGAGCCCTGAATATCTGAAAATTCTGATTATCTCAAAGACTCTTAAGACTCCAGTGTAAGGTGGCACTATTAAATTTGACCCTGAGTAAGTATCTTAAAGTCTTATTATTTCCAACCTTTTGCCTGACCCCCAAACCACCCAATCATCAAATATTACATGCATGGCAAATAAACAACAATGATTACCCTTGCAGAACCCATCTCCCTTGCAGCTCTTTCATTCATCAGATCTCTCTCAGTAGCATAAAGCCTATCCTTTATCTGTTTCATTTCTTCAACTAAAGCTAACTTGTCCTGGTCTACTTCTCCATTGGCAAGTTTTGAAGACACTGTGATATTGACAGGCTTAACGGATGTAATATATCCATTCATATGTGCACCATCATCATTATGACGGCGAGCAAGGTGTGCTGAGAGATACTCTTGGCTTACGAAGGCTTTTGCACAGTAAGGACACTGCAACATAGAAATATTATAAATTATTTACATTAGTTAAAAGCAAAAGAGGAAGCAAAATTGAGGAGGGAAGGAGGGAGGGAGTTAGGGAGGGAGGGAGGGAGGGAGTTAGGGAGGGAGGGAGGGAGGGAGGGAGGGAGAAAACAAGGAAGGCACTGGAGAAGTGCACTTGCACCTTCTCCATTAAGATGCTATTGAGATAAATTCGATATTATTTGGATGTGACTGGAATGGATTGGTTTTGACTGAAATGGATTGCAAGTGACTGGGCCTCTGTCAGTGACTGGATCTTGAATCACAAAAAAAAAGTTTTGAATTTTTACCTTTTGAAAGGCCATGGATAACCTGAATGTATAGCAAAAACATTCCCCAATTTCTAAAACTTGTTTTCCTCTTTTAAATGCCCGAATTTTAAGTGTTTTTTAATTTTGGAAAATCGGAACCGTACATAGATGGAATGGACTGGACTTCGGTTGACTGGATCGTACAGAACATATACGTTTTTTTATGCTGAATTTGCAGCTTTTATCCTATGATTTTCATTTTATTATAAATAACTAATGATTCTATTCCAAAATTTTGCAAACAAATGCAAATTATTATTTTTCTTTTTTTTGGATCGTGGCACTGGTTGAAGTCCTGTGAAGCCGGTCAGCAGCAAAGGTTTTTCAAAGGACTGTATACATAATGTTTCTATAGGTGACTGTGGATCGTAACAGTTTTTTACAAATAATTTTCCTCCATTAAGATGCTATTAAGATAAATAAATTGGAAGTTATCTGGATATGACTGGAATGGATTTGTTGTGACTGAAATGAACTGGAACTGACTGGCTTGATCAGGCTTGATGCCTGGACTCTAAATCATGTGAGAAGAGTTTTTTTGATTCAAGGATTTTTCTCTGGATTCTCCAGTTTTTCTGATTAAAATTCAATCTGTGAGTTAGTTGTGCCCTGACTTCAATCAGCTGAGACAGGTAAGTTGTTTCAGGGATTTGATCAGTGATTTGGCCATACCTTGACTTTTATCGGTCAAGAGGTATGCTGTTTCAGGGTATCAATAAAATTTGAAGGACGATAGGCAGAGGGAGGTAGTGATATAGAGAGGAAAAGGAAGATAAAATAGCTTCATTTTCAATTAGTCTAATCTTGGAGAACATACAGTACCACCACATAAAGTGTGACTCACAAAAGATGTTTACATTCAAACTAAAAATCTCCTTTATTCCAAAAACGAAGGACTAGCATCTGAAACGTCAGTGTGTATAATTTACCTTTTTATCATTAAAAATCTACTAGTATGATTATCCTCCTTACCTTATGTATTCCACTAGCACCTGCCCTCATCATCATCTGATATTCTGCTATCCATTTCTTTAATTTTTTTATTTCTTTTTTCAGTTTATTTTGAGCTTCTGCCTTCTGTTCTAACTCTTTTCTTACTTCTTCAGCACTCTGGTTCAACCACAAATAAAGATGATAAATAAGTTCTTTATTATTAACAAATCTTAAATCTCTTGACTAGCACAACAGTACAGTAATATATTAGAATTTATTGATACTTTCTTCTAAGGGCATATTTAAAAGATAAATCTGTATTCAGTGGACGTCTTTATTAATAGGAGACAACATGCAACGGTCCCAAAGGTGATCTACTTAATCAAAGGACCATTGTCAGTATTACTTATATATGTATACACTTATTTCAATAAAGTTAGTCGCCTGAAAAGCTACAAAGCTGAGACCAACAAGGATTATGGGTAGATACATTTTACATGTTTTAACCACTTGATAACTGTTGATGGACTTGAGATCTTCTACCAGTTACGAGTTCACCTCCTCTGAGCATCCTCAACTGCTGCAGTTTGTGTCAAAAGCTTTACTTGTTGAATATGAAATATTTCCCATGATTCTCAGCAATCACAGCTTTCTTTTTTGGTGACTAACTTTATTGAAATAAGTGTATAAGATTTCTCTAGATAAGATTACAGTCATGATACCTGCATTGTTTCTTGTACCTTTTTGACCTCAGTCTCTAGATTACTTGATAAATATTCTTGGGAATGCTGCCCAAACCAAAAATATTATTAGTTTAATATTATTTCTTTCAAGAATGAAAAGTTAATCATATGGTTTGTAATAGTTGATACCATCTTCACTTATGGTTTTACCAGCCTAATACATTATAGCAGCCATGTAAGAGTCTCAGAATAATTTTTCCTGGTTTTGTATGAGTAGCGCTTAACTATAGCCAGTGAATACCCATTCAAAACTGTTACTACAGTAGTATTACGATGTCAATATTGCACTCACCAATAAATACTCTATGATTAACTGGGCCAGATTGAATAACTTGATGAAGTTGGGATCAAAATTAACAGCCTGCATACCCTATAAATTCAAAATAATTAATCAAACAACTAGATAGAATGGTCAGTAAAAGATTTTTGGATTCAATAGGCAATGAAAGTTTTTGATATATATGAAAAGTCTAATGGAAAATAAAATAAAAATGCAGGACTCAAATTTGATAGTAGTCAACTGGTCAATTGAAGTGACTTTTATTTTTATTTTTTTTTGTTTTGCCTAGTGAAAGTTGTTAAATATATCAATAGCCATGTTTTCCACTAACTTTTTCTATCCAAAACGTTATATTTCCTTTATCTATAATATTACTATCATGGGTTGAAATATAGCATATCAGTGTACTGGTTATAAAGTTATCAGGAAAAAATCACTGAAAATGTGACTAAGTGTCTTTAGTATTATGTCATGTACTTTGGACAGCCAATCTCAATGAATCAAGAAAAGAGCTACTGAGACAGTTATTGGGTATAACATTAGAATATCAATCAGATCAAGTAATAATTGAATCAATCCTCCAATCTGCTGTTGACACTCTAATCAAAAGGTATTAGTAATAGCAATACTAATAATTAATTTGCTGCAATATATATCTTACCAACTCAGCTTCAATGTTACAATAAGTAACATTCAAGATATTATCCTGTAGCGTCTTGACATCCATTTCACGAGTCAGACGATCAAGATCTACAGCCGCTAAAATAAAAATAGATTTCATCAATAAAAAGTAGTAATCGTAGATTGAGACAAGAAAATAATACTTATGACATTAAATGCTGTGTTAGTCTTAATGGTAATGAACCCTTCTCAAAATTATTTTGGATGCGAGGCTAACATGAAAATACAAAAGATACCACACTTTTTATCGATGTAATTCGTGACATTTCTTTCGTATTTCCATGTTAGCCTCACATCCAAGATTATTTTGAGAAGGATCCATTGTTATACCCTATTATTCACAAATCAAATTTCACAGTATCACAAGTAAAAATCTACCTAATTTTCTCCAGTCAACTTGCTCAGTTCTTTTTCCAAAAGTGAAGTTCATGATTTCTGTAAACTGAGCCATAAAATATGTTATTACTTTGTGTAAAATGTTATTGGTCAGTTCACTAAAGTAGACCATCTCCCAATCAGTACAAATGCAAATGAATCTATAGACTCTCCAACTGTCTGTATTATAGCCAAAATTAAAATTAATAGTAGAGCTATTAAAGGATGGTTTTGGCAGAACTAATTCGGGGTTAGGATTATTTGTGCTATCAGTAGGTCTGCATGTTAAATTTTTACCAATTTAATATTATTAACGATCAAATTATAAGAAATTAAATTCCTCTTGGAGACATTTTTGATATTTCAGACAGAAGTTTTGGTTATTTACTCTTCAAAATTATGACACTTCTATGAGCCCACCTGCTAGACTTTGTTCACATAGCCAAAACTCACAGGGGAAGATAGGGTTTAGGATATAGCTGAAATATGACTTTCCCATGGCATACATATATTAGATTTCTGCTATGTACACTACTGTGCAAATTACCATGACCAACTTCATTGTTTTTACTATTTGTCAATGAAAACTTTATGCCTCATATAAGATTGTTTAGTTTTGATCTGTCTGTTTCTTTTCAATAGCAAAATACCCAATAAAGGAATAGCCGAATAAATTGTTAGATCTGTTTCATAGTCATGTTTTAAAGGGCTTCATTGGGTATTGATTGTTGTTGATATTCAAAAGAATTAAAAAGCTTAACATTCATTTATTTACTTTTTGAAGTGAAAAACATAATTGTCTCACTACCAATTAATTTATATATAAGCTTATTATAATCAAGACGAAAACAATCAAACACCCCTTTCAAAATTATCTCGAGTGCAAGCCTTAAGGAAATACAAAAGAAATATGAACAAATTCCATTGAGAAAGTGGAATTTATTTTGACTTTACCTGCTAAAGTTGTGTAAGAGGTAATTCAAAAAGGGGTATACATCTACACGACCTTGGTTACAATTTATTGAAATTTGTTAATATTGATATATAATCATCAACCAAAAAATGTCACACATAAATGGCCATGACCACATACGATGTCAAATATCAGAACAAATTCTAACAAAATGGACCAAAGGCTACAGACTAAAGGACAACTGAAGTGTGAATTATTCATTATTGCGAATAAATTGACCTTGAAATAGGGAGACATCAAAATGCAATAAATAAAAATATTGAAGTTTTAATATTCTAAGCGTCATCATTATCAGTCATAATAATTTATATACATGATCGTAATTTTAACACTCTTTCTCTTGTAGGATTCTTTACTGTTATTCGTTATTTTGTGTTAAAACAAAGACAATAAAATATCACAAAAAGATCGGTAAAACTATAAAACTTGTCTCATCTAGCAACACAAATGGAATGATAAAATTTATGGCATCGATTGAAAATATGTTCATTAGGATAACGAGGCAAATAAAGATTCCTTCCTAAAGCTTATTGCAATTTAAATAGGGAGATTCATTTTTTTTTTTTCACAAAACTTTAAACAGTTTGACTTTTCGAGAATTTGACGCCTTATTATTATCACGAAACAAGCGATGCTCGTGAATGAAGACTAAAATTATATTTAAGCAAAAGAAAAAGCTTTGGGAACAAAAGTTTTAAGATTTAGGAATAAAAATATGTATAATTTCATGGTTGAGCAAGGTCAAAGACAATAATTTTAAGTTTTAAGTTTCATACTTTGCTAGGAAACGAAGACTGCGAAGTCAACCCTAGGATTTATCACGTCTATCATCAATCGTATAAAAAAACTCACCTATTATTCGTCTTTTCTCAATGAATCCACGTCTCAAAGGCAACTCCAATTGTATAAATCTTTACCATTTAAGAGGACTTTAAAGTAATGAAGCCTTACTAGACAGGAACGAAAATAAAGGTCGTCGAAAGTTTGCAAAGTCGTCAAGAATCATATTCAAATTTGCGCGCTGTTTAAACTTCAATTTTTACCTCAGAATATAATCTTTCTTTTCTTGAAACCCTCCAGTTCGATGCTCGCTTGGTTTTTCTACATATCGGGTATCAGAAATGTGAAAACCATATCGCTAAGGTAACTAAAAATACCTTGAAATATTTAACATTATTAGCAAAACAAAAACAAGATATTAGTAGAAGAGGAACGCTAACAGTCTAAGGCTCTGTACAGTCCCAGGCTCTAATCCCGCTCCACGAACAAATCCCGAAAGTAGCCCCGAAGCTCTCGAACTATAATGAAAGGCAAAATCAACAAGTAACAGGAACAGTTGAACTTAAATCAAGAATTAAAAACCTCTTAGGGAAAAAGTGGGGAATTTTCCGTCCTTGATAACTATTTTTTTTAGATTTGAAATGTTCACATTTAACAAGCTATTTTTTTATATTTATATACCATAAATGAAATATTCGTATTGTAGCAGCTTTTTAAAATTTCAAGTAAAGACTCTCTTCGGTAGCGAGTAGTGTAGAAATCTTCAAGGAATTTTCAAGCAAAATTGATATATATATATACAGTATAGCTATACAGTATAAATATATATGCATTTTTGAAATTCCCTGGGGCTAGCTAGACCCAGGCTCCCAGCTGTCTTTTTCCCGCGGTTTTCCCTCATCTAGTTTGTGTTCAAAATGGCGGAGAAGTGGTCAACTTTGATTGCAGAATTTATTAACGTCACCGGCGTTAATAGGGATAGAGCAAAGTCATTATTAGATGCGACTAATGGCAATCTTGAAATGGCCATTGAGATGCATTTTGACTCATGTACTACGGAGAATCAAGCCTCGTCATCTCTAGTCCAAGATGGAGCCATTGAAAGCAGTGCTTCTAGTTCAAGATCCGACCTGCACCCGAAGTAAGTGTTTTTGATCCTCCATCAGATGTTACTGTCGGGCTTTTTATTCGCGATTTAAATCATAATTTATTTTTTTATCTTTTTGTTATATTTCCTAATGTTCTATAAGAGATTCAATCTCTGTTTACGTACATTTCATTTCATTATATTGTGAAATTCATGAATATAAAAAAATGGTAGATTACGAGAAAGGCATTCATTGATTTCATCATAGACACACTGTGATCATCTATGAAATGAAACAACATAACCAACTACCACCCCCACAGTAATTTCTACATCACTTAGTTCATTAATATTTATGATGTATTGCATGTTATATAAAATGCATTAATTAATGTCTATTAATTTTTTTAAATTAGCAGCATGGAAGATAATGTGCGTGCCCCAATTCCACAGACGAGAGGCATCTTGGTGGAAGAACCTTACTCTTGTAAGTCATAATATTTATCTCATTCACAAGTTAATATAAAGCTTATTTAGTATCATTGCCCAGGTGATTATAGAAAATCGATAATCACCTACAGGTGAATATAGGATTGCATGCACTTGTTTGTTGATGTGCGCCACTTTCAAATATGAAATAGATTTAGATTTTAGAGATTAACCAATGTTGCCTATATACAATGGATACTGTATATATTTATATGTTTTGTGGGTGCGGAGTTTTTGTGGGTGCTGGGTTTTCGTGTCTCAGTGTATATATGTATATATTATACTTAATTTTGCCCTTTCTTATATTTATAATTTTAGATTCTTACCCGCAGATTTTAATATAGATTTTGTTTAGATCTTAATAGATATTATACTGCTGATCACCAGTTTATACCAGCTGTTCTTATGTCCAGCTGATTGGTTTATTCATTTCCACTATAGCATTTAGTAATCGGAAAAGAACATCAAGATCTGTGTTTGATGCCTTCAGAGACTTCCAGGCAGAAGCAAGTAAGTCAATCTTGATTAGGCCGATTATCCTGATTAGCAGGTTTTCTATGAACTATGTTAAAATCTGGGTAGCCTGTGCTATATCATTTGCCAGAAACTGGGATCTTTATTTAGACCATGGCACTCAAATTTCATATAATGAACCAACCTCTAGGCTGGCCAAAGTCAGGGCACGGCTAACTTACAGTTCAAATTGGTCTTTAGCTTATTAAGTTTTGTGGAGAGAGGAAAAACAGAGACCTAACAAACATACTCACATATGATGCCAAGAGTTTAGGATTCAAACCTGAGACCCCAGAGGTGAGATATCGGTCAACTACCGCTGTGCCACCCTTGATTGCCTTTGCATTTACTCGCTAAGCAAAGTATTTTAAATGAAATTGGTTGACTGTGGGAATTTTCTCGTAGGACAACAAGAATTAGAGGCTGCTGGAGAAGCAGGTGCTTCAAAGAGAAAAACGCTAGAAGATTTATTCAGACCTCCCATAGACTTACTTCACAAGGGAACTTTTGAAACTGTAAATACTTTGAAGGCTATAATCAACTTTAATATTATGAATTATAATGCTATGGTTACTTGTTCTTTTCCTATCAAGCCATTCTTTTTGCTATCCCTTTCTTTTCATTTCCCATTTTTCTGATTGCTGTTTACTAGTCTGCTATATTTTCAAATCAAAGCCCCCTGTTATCCTCGTAAGGCATTCTTTCTCCCATTCATTTTCATTTCAGTTTCCATTTTTTCACTTTTTTCTTGAACTATCTTCAGGCTAAAACAAGTGGACAACAGCAGTCTAAATGGTTATTAGTTAATGTACAAGACGTCAAAGAATTTCGATGTCAGCAGCTGAACAGAGATGTATGGAGTAATGAACAAGTTCGAAAGATGATCAGAGAACACTTTGTCCTTTGGCAGGTAACAAAAGAATATAAATATATAAAAAGGTTTGACCTCCTAAAAAAATGTTTTTAAAGATTGTTAAAAATTTTTATGGATGACCCTCCCCTCTGAATCCCAAGCCCCCCCCCCCCCCCCCCCCCCCCCCCCCGCAATAAAAATGTACCTTCCCTAACAGTATTTTTTTTGTTGGTAAAAAGTATATAGAAAACCACTATAATTTACTGAACAGTATTTCCCCTGCTAATACAATTATATATTTCCTCATACACTTCTGTATGTTTTAGGTTTACAAAGATACTGATGAAGGAGAACGTTTTATTCAGTTTTACCATGTATCAAGCTTTCCTTATCTAGCAGTAGTGGACCCTAGAACAGGTAGGTCTTGTAAACCAAATGATAATAATTACCTCAGAAATTATTTCTAGATTGGGATTGTTTCCTTGTTCTTTGACATAACTTGTAAGCTTTTGGTCTTTTTCATCCAGGTGAGAAGCTCATGAACTGGGGATTTATGGATGCTTCAGCATTTTGTGAAAATGGTACGGAACAATATTTATTCAATCATTTCAAGCCTTATATTTTATTTGATTTTTATGATATGGGATTTTCATCTACAGCAACAGAATTCATTTTCAACCACTCTGGTCTAAAAGAAGAAACTCCTCCAGCTAAACGAAAGAAAAGGGTTAGTATTAAAACTTAATTATAGGTGTATAGACGTTATTTTTTCTGCTGTCAAATGTAACTGTTTTACTGTCATTAAAGTCCTTTCGTTTCGTCATTTTATTTATCATTTTAGGAGTCAATTGTTGATGCATCTGAAGATTCCCAACTTGAAGCAGCCATAGCCGCTTCTCTTCGCTACTCAACCTCAACTGTTAATGATAATGGCAGTCGTGATGGTGATGGCAATGATGGTGATGATGATGACGATGATGATCTTAGATTTTCTGATTCAGAAGATGATGAAGAAACATGGAAACCTCAAAAAATATCAAAAGGAAAAACTACAATTAACACTTTAATGAATAATAAAAATCCAAAGGACAGTACAGCTAGCATTTCATCTAGTAATGCTTCAAAAGACAATGTAGAAAATGAGAAAAATAGTCACACTTCTTCAAGCTTGGGGGGAGTTGTTACATGTAAGTCAGACACTGGAAATACAAATGAGGCAGAGGAAGCCAGCACAGGAGTATCTTCGACATCATCATCTACTGTTAGCTCTACCATATCGTCTAGTTATAACATGGAATGCTATAATAAGTGGAAAAAGGAAACTGGTAGGTATTGTCCTATCTTGATGCAAAATTTCTGTGATATGGCCCTTTGTCGTTTCTTGTGCACATTTCAGACCATGTTATGCCACTCTTGGGAAGGGAGTTGATTCTTTCATATGTAAATGTTTATACATGTTTGTCAAAAGAGAACAGTTCTCAAGGGAAAGTCATGTGTTTGGAAATGGGCAATTTGCATAACAAGTTAAAAAGTTCTATTACAATAGACTTATAATGTTATAAGTTAAGTTAAAAGTAAAATCTGACTCAGTGGTAGTAAAAAATGTGATCCTAAAGTTGTTGTTGGTAAGGTGTCTTTAGACTGACAGGGGGATGTTGCAAGGTTTCGTTTTAAAATATGGCATAAGTTGGTGTTAAAACATGAAGGTAGACCATCATGGTAACAGTCAAGGAGCTAGAGTGAAGGCATTTAACCCGTGAAGTAAAAAATACTAGTCAACGTTTAATAGTCAAATAGACACAAAAGAAAACAATGGAATTAAGGTCTATTAAAGTATATTAATCAAATATCTATTTCACAGGTTTAATGACTTCACTCTATAGTAGAATGTTGGTACTGTGTTGGATGCTGGTTGGTTATAGTAGAGTGTTAGTAATGTGTTGGATGCTGGTTGGATAATGGTATGCTTTTGTCCAACACCCTAAAATTGTCGGCTTTAATTTTAGGCTTATATCATACTCTGATCAGCTAATAATGCTCTTTAACTGAATAGAATCAAATGTATGTTTCTAAATGGTGTTAATTGCTTATTTTTGTCTTAAAGATGAAATGTGTAAAATAATGCTACGCTTTCCAAATGGGGGAAGAAAACAAGTCTCCCTCAGTGCAGAAGCACCACTTCTGGTGAGTAATATTATAAACCCTGAAACATCCTCTTGGCTGATCTAAGTCAGGGCATGGCTAGCTCACAGATTGAACCCTGAAACAACCTCTGGGCTGATCTAAGTCAGGGCATGGCTAACTCACAGATAAAACCCTGAAACAACCTCTGGACTGATCTATGTCAGGGCACAGTTAAATATAATACAGCTCACGGGAATGTTAACATTTCATGTGTGCAAGTCACATGTAGTACACTCCCAATCGTGTAGTGCCTAAGTAAGTACACCATACTACATGTGACAAACATGCTTATAATTTCCTCATTAACTAGTGCATTTTTTCGTATTCACAAGGATAAATAAATCAAATCAAGTAAAATAATTTTACAGAGAAAACAAAGTTTGAAATAAAAAGAGTGTGGGGTTAGTTTCACGAACATGAACTGATAACGGCAAATACGTTTACTAAGTTTATGGTAAAATAATATGGCTTTTCTGAATATGACACTTGTCAAAAACTTTCAAAACTTTTACTTTTGCCTACATATATTTAAAAAAAGTTCTTGTCAGCGAATTATTATGGCAGTAAAATTGTCGCTTCATGGCTATCATGTGATGCCAAGTCCAGGAATTGGACCTGACACCTAAGCCAGACACTACAGATTTATCCTCATTTCTTTTCGTTTTCCTTCAGGCTCTGGTACAGTTCGTCCAGTCAGAGGGTTACCCAAATGAAAAGTTTGAAATGCTTACGAATTTTCCCAGAAAAAAGTTATCATACCTGGACTTCACAGTAACATTGAAGGAGGCTGGTTTATACCCTCATGAGACTGTATTTGTCCAGGAACGATGACCATTGGAAACATGTCCTACCGTTCTTTAAATCCCATGCAATAACCATCCTTGCACATGAAGATACCCAGTATACAGCTATTTCAGAAAAGGTTGGTGAAGGTTCTGTTGCATGTTGTATACCAAGCCCCAAATGCCACTATAGGCGATAAGAATAAAATCAGCGAAAGGTCACGATAATGTTAGCCTGCGCTGTGTCTGGAATTTTCTGTCGTAAAGTTTACGAGTAAATGTTCGGAGGCACGCAGGCTACAGTAATGTGAACTTTTGGAATTTTCCCAATCTTTGTATATGCATTTGTTCGACATTATTTACATCATTAATTCACATTACATTTATGGATTGGTATGCAATGTGCAACAAAACTTTCACCAACCTCTGTTGAAATAGTTGTAAACAGACCATCGCCACTCAAGGTTCTTTTATTTGCACTGTACTAATGCTGGGAAAACTGTTATGTTTTCCTCCGATCTTTAAATCTTTAGTTTCTACTGTTACACACATTTGAAAGCCAAAGTTGGCAAACATGACAAGATGGGGTTGCTGTAGAAAAATATTTTCTTGTACAAACCAGGTCATGCTGTATCCACAAATTATATTGAGAACGAATGCTCACTGATAACATTCCTGACAAGTTTTTCATTAGCATTAGTCCATTTTCTGTTGGTGTATGATAAACCACAACTGACAAAGTATATTATAATCATGTGTTATTATGTAATACCTATTCAGAAACAAAAACATGTACATTGTAAAATTAAAGCTATATTTTAGAAATGAACTGTTGTTATTGTCTCCTCAAAAAATATCAGTTAACTCACACCGAAACCCTCACACCATACTAAAAGGTGTCAGTGGTAGGAGGTGGTAGGTGTCGGCGGAAGTAGTTGTTAAAAGAAAAAAATGCAGAAATTGGATCAGGGACCCTAGAGATATGTTTTCATTTGGGGAAAACTATTCTAATTCAGGGGATAAGCAACTTGGAAGTATTGCGGGAGGTAAATTCCTCAAGGAGCAACTCCACTAAGGTGGCTGCACAAGTATTTCCATATAACAAGCATTTCCAATTTCAAATAAATATGGTAAGGGTTATAACTCAATAAGTCATACATTATCGTTTGTACCATTATATACAGTTAAGTTAGGCATGCAGTGGCAGTCTAGTAACACTATAGGACTAGTACATCCTCTCCCACAACTCCTCTCTCTGCAGGTTCATCTGCTTGTGACTCTCCACCCTGTTTCTTGATGAGACAATTTCTTTTACATTCTAGTAGTTTGGTCAGGTCCTTTGAACAAACAAACAAAACAAGTCAATCAATACATCATTTTATTTAAGGAGGGTGCAACTGTTACAGTTTTCACTGACAAAACTGTGGCTCTCCATAAGTGAGGTCCATGAAAGGAATACTGGTGAACTTCATGCTATTGTTGAATTTTGAAGGCCAATAAAGTTGTTAAAAAATAAAATAAAAAAAAAACTCCAATTGGAATTCAGTGCATAAAAAGGCACTCTGGAAATGCAACTGACAGTTATATCCCATTTATTACATTTTATCAACCTCTTTTTTACTGAGAAAAAAGTATGTTGCTTGGCTTCTACTGGGGCCATATAAATAAACAAGTTTCAAGTCAATTTCAATTTTTATAGTGCCCCTTTAAAGCATTGTAAAATAACTGTTTACACTAAAAAGAAACATACTGTCCACATCTTCATCTGTTTCATGTTTGGGCCTTGACTCTCACGCACTGCTTTCTGTTTTTCACGAAGACTCTAAAAATGAAATTTTTAAGTAGAATTAAAAAGTCGACAACAAAAAAAAAAAAGAAAATGAAATGCGGAATTAGACTTCTGATCTGGAAGAAACAAGCGAAGGTATTTTTTCCACTGACCTTTCCAAGGTTTTCTTGTTCTTGTATTTTCCTTGTGTACTGTTCCCTGTAAATACAGACATTGAGTGACTGTTTAGTACAATAAAGCTAGCTTTTGTTTACAAACAGCATTGTGATGCTAATTCGCCAACCATTATCATTAATAGTTCTTACTAAATTGCTTTGTTTTATTAGTGAATCGATTTCTGGTTGTCAAAGTAATAACAATAGCTTGCATTACAGCAACTAGCGCTATTGTCGGAGTGGAAACCCACTATGAGTACCTACCTCCAAGCCTTCTTTCTTTCTGCAGGATCCTGTGCTGTGTAGGCTTTCATTTCATCCTCAATACGTTTTTGTTGGATCTCAAGTACCTACGACCAAACACATTAATTGATTGACTGACTAATTCATTTATTAATTCACTCTTTCATTCATTCATTCATTCATTCAATTAGTTATTAATTGAATTCTTTTATTTACTTTTATTCACTCATTTACTTATTCTTTCATTTACTTTAATTCACTCATTTAGTAATTCATTTATTTTTCATTGATTGACCACAGCATTTTTGTCAACATCTTAGGACATAAAGAGTGAGCAGAATAATACAGTACCTTCATCATACAGTTCAGATAGTGATAGCGACTCTCTTCATTTGAGATTTCTTCACGAAGTCCTCTTACTTCCTGTAGGATAAGCAAGTCAAACCAGTTAACCAACCGGCTGCACCACAGCAGCCCTGATACAATAGGTCAAACAATCAACCTCAAAAAAAAATCAATCTTACTTGTTCTAGTTTGGAGAGGTTGCTGTCCAACCCTATTGCAAGGTTTTCATATTGTGCTTTCTTCTCTTCATAATCTTCAGTAATTTCCTGTCAAGAGTATCACCAAAAAAAACACTATCAGCATTATGTAGCAGGGCCGTAACCAGAACTTTTACAGGGAGGGTGCACATCGAATAAAATCGGACCATTGATCGGTTTTTAGTACCAACTCAGTGGCGTAGCTAGGGATCTTGCAGGGAGGTGCACAGCCAATGATTTGCAGAACCAAAAAAAAAAAGGAGATAGATGAGCGGACCTTAAGCTTTTATGGGGGGTGGTGCACGTGCACCCTGTGCTCCCCTCTGGTTACAGCCCTGTGTAGATGCATCTCCCAATAGTGTAATGATTATATTCATAATTATTAGACATCTGGGCCTGGTCATAGGAAGGATGGATAGTGCTAGATCCAAGGATAAATCCTTATCCAGTAGATAAGTTGATGCTGTTATCCGATAAATTTATCAACTACTACTGGATAAGTTTTATCTGACAGATAGCACTATCCACTCTTCCTACAACCAGGTCCTGGTGGCTCCAAGGTGGTCTAGCATACTTGACATTTTTGCCTCATGGGGCGGAGTTCCTTGATAATAGGTGCCAATGCATTCTTTTTTTCAGCAATGGTAGCATTCATGGTAACAACCTGCAGAATTAATTGAAGACAACATGAAAAACAAAAAGACAAAATGCTATGTACATCTTTTCTTGAGCTGCATGTACACTCTTTTGACCTTCACTTTCTCTTTCAGTTAATTTTCCCATTCCCATTTCCTCCCCTCTTTCCCTTTCCCTTCTCCTTTCCACTACCCTTTGTTTTCCCTTTTTCCCTTCCATTAATAATTTTTCTTTTTGTTTCCTTTTCTCTTTCCCTTTCACTTCCTCTTTCCTCTCTATTTTTATCTTTCTTTCTGTTTTATTACCAAAATGTAAACTGTCTGATAAATTCCATAACTCTCTATCGTGAATTCCAATAAATGCAAATAAAATCCTGTGACTTACCAATTCTGAAATGTCCTCAAGAGTCTTTCCCTTCTGCTCATCAAGATCACTCTTCACAGTTGATACTTTTTCCAGTTCTTCTTGTGTGTCGTGATATCCAGACACACCTTGCTTACTTTCTAAGTTAGACTAGTATATTGAGACAAAAGAAGTCAAAATCAATTATGCAAGAATGCAAGAAAAGAAAACTATGAAAAATTGGTTATGTAATGTGAAATCCCAGTTATGAGCCTTCATTATAAGCCCACTAGTCTGCTAATGTTTATACTATTGATGACACATAAAAGACTGAGAATGAATCTTTTTCCTTCCAGTTATAAAGGCCCCCCTCGCCCAGTTATATATGAGCCCATCAAAACACCCTGCCACTTTTGAATGATTATAATCCCAAGGTTATAAACTGAGATCATATAGTATGATCCTGATATAAAGCATTAATTTACTCACCAAATGTGCTGAAAGGTTTTCATACTTTGAGTTAAGGATCTCTTTAGATCTGGAAAGAACACCATACTCTGCCCGGAGCTCTGCAAGCTGAAAGAAGTGGAGGGTATTTTATAACCACTGATCCAAATAAAGATGACACTGTGTCGAATCACCATGGTAACATTAAGATCAGTGCCAAGATACCCTTTACAGAAAGTACCTTACCTCTTGTCTTTTTTTCTTGTACACTGTACTTTTGCCTCTCAATTTGTTAACATACCTCTTGAACTGAAAAATAAAAGCGTTTTAAAGTAGATTATAAAATACATCCAAAAATAAATTGAATGTAAATGCAAACAACTGAAATTATGGGAAAGCAAATGGGAAATTGTAACTCACCTCATCTCCCTTTAAAACCTCAGCACCCTCACTATCCTTCAGTAGGTCCTTCTTCTTCTGTAGCTCATTTTCCAGACCTGCAGTCTAATTTGTATTATTTAATGAATTAGTAATTCAAATATCAAGCTTGTGATTTCAAATTGACAGACCTTATTTGCTTGGGGATAGGATTTTCCCATTTTAATTGTATTGGGAATTATAATCTGTTTTGAGTTGAACACCGTGAAAAACAACAACAACAATGACAAATAAACAAAACATTTTGGTAAAGCCAAAATTGTCATGGCTAGGGAGATACTACCAGAAGAAACAAAAGCACTTGCCATTAAAAATTTACAGCCACAATAAAGTGGTCCTCATCGATCCCCCATCAGCTATCATCAATCCGACGTCAATCATCAATGATTTATGATTATTCATTGATTTAAAAGTCCTGCATGCCAAACATACCTCATCCATTGCCTCTTTGAGTCTTTCTGCTGCAGCTTCTTTCTTGCGTGAAATAATTGAAGCCTTCAATCAATGAAATCATAAAGATTAGTAACAGTATTTAGTAGTTATTACAACTCAAACAGAGGGGTGTAAGAAATACATGGCATTCATGAAATAAAATTTACATGGCCCCCAAGCTAAGCATTTAGTTATATATTTTAAACTTCTTACCTGTTGTCGGAAAAGTGACAGCTTATCATCAATTGGATCATTCCTCACCATGCATTTCTCAATCAAGGAGTTAATTTCCGTGGATATGGTTTTGATCTAGAGAAAACATGCTGCTGTTAGTGAAAAGTAATGCCACATCTAGAAAACACAGAATTATTGTTTCAGCAATGAATTATCCATCATACCACCCCCCCTCCTCCCCTGATTTGGAGGGGGACTCCTATAAGGTCCAGGGAGTAATATGCTCTGAGCAGGTTACATACTTTCTAGTACTTTGTTTAGTGGGCTTCCTAGTGCCACATGTAAAAGTCAGAATCTTACCTTATCCCTCCGCCCCCCCCCAAAAAAGGGGGACAAAATAGATATCTAAAAAATAATACATTATTGGTCTAGTAGTCATAGTCAAATACCTTTTTGTTCAGTTCATCCAAGTCTGACTGTCCCATGGCTGGTTCATTAGCCACCTTCTGTAAATCCCTAGCATATTTCTGTTTTGCTTCAATCTCCTAAAGGTTAACATGCATTACATGAATATGAGATTGTAACAAAGAATGTGTAAGTGCGATGTTTATGAGTGAAAGTCTTTTTAATTGTCCTACCTTTGGTAATTTATCTTGGCATAGATACATGTTAACCTTGTTTTCTTCATCTAGTCTCCTGATTAAATCTAAAATACAAAAACAAAACTTAGAGATAAATAGAACTTTCCCAAATTTGCTTGAGTGACATCAAGGAACAATATTGGCTGCAACTTGAGATTGAACATATTAAAATATTGTAAAGCACGAGATTTAATATTATGCATACCTACTCCTGTTGTACCCATTCCCTGGGCTCGAACATCTTTCAGCTGGTGTGACATTCTTTGGTACCTCTGGTCTGCATGTAGGAGCTAGAATGATATTTTACGTTAATTTAGTACTTGGTTCACGTTCCCCTTCAAATTACATCGATACCCTGAAGGACTTTTGGGCTCATCAAAGTAAGGGCACAACAAATTTGCAGTACAGTAGAATCAGACTTTACATGTAGCTTGTTAGGACTTGTAAGGATTTTTTATAGCTTTTTAGAGGATTGGTTCAAAATAAGTCTTACAGAGGGGAGGGGGGTTGACTCTTAATGTTTGGGAGACACACCACAACTCACCTGGTTTTTCTGTTCCAGTTTCTGCTGCGCCAATGCCTGTTCTTGTTCCCTTTCCACTCTGAGGTTCCTTGCAGCAATCAACATTTGCTCATGCTTTGTCACTGATTCAACCTAAGTGATGTCAAAAGCAATACATTCTGCATTATTATACAGGTTAATATATCACCAGGAAATTCAAAATTGAAAGTTATCATTTTTACCTTCTTTTGCATTCTGCCAATACGTTTTTCCAACTGCCCATGTTCTTCTTCCATGTGTGTTATGTCCTGTAAAAAATGTAAAGCTTTCCTTGGTGTCTTGTAAGAAGTTATATAAAATAAATGTTACAAATCTCGTGTTCTTAATAGTTGGGAGACTGCTTTATGAAAGCACACATAATGCACATAATTAGTTATAGTTATAGCAATTTGCATTTTACATTGTGCTTTTCCCAACATGTGTTCTGTTCCCTGCATGCTTTATGACTGTAGTATATTCATGTGCACACAATTTGCTATTTCTTCAATAATATAATTGCTACCATAATACAATGCTAATGTTTCCATTATTACAAGTGGCTTGAAAACTGTAGCTCCCCTGCAGCATCAACTCTCCTAACACCACTACATGTATACTCATGCCTTACTAATTTATTACACTATGAAACCCTGGTTAATAGCAACACCAAAGGGACAAGCCAAAGTGGCCAGCCATATTAGCTGTGTCTCCATTTAAGCGGGTTACTTTAATAGCAAATATATGCATGGGTGTTTGATAGGGACCAGCTGTATAAGGCTGTTCATAATAACCGGGTAGCCATATATAATTATGTTACCTTTTTGATCTCTGATGTTGACATCCCAGAAGAGCGCAGTTGTTCAGCTTCCTTGTGACATTCTTTGAACTCTTCAATCATCTGCCCATACTTTGAAGTAAAGAACAAAACTAACAATCAAAAGGTTTGACATATACAAAACAGATACAAGTCATATTATAATAATTATAATTATAATCTTTAAGTTAAGTTTGATCTCATACTACTTTCTTGACTTAAACACAGCTGATCAAGTCGGCCATATAGTACCACTACGTTTAATAATCTATAAACCCACTGTCAACTAACCAGCTAACTAATATCACTTTTATGGAGTGGGGAATACCAGAATAGTCCCCTTCACAGTTCCCTGCACCATCTTGAAAGGTAGCCATGCCTTTGCATCGAAGCGAGACGAACGATGAGCTTGCTATATGATAGGGACCTGTGAATAATTGTCCAAGGTGTTTAAAAAAAGGTCTATCATTGCAAGCTTACCGTTTGTCTCGCTTCAATGCAAAGGCACGGCTACCTTTTAAGATGGTGCAGGGAACTGCGAAGGGGACTATTGCAGAGAAGAAATCATGGCTAAGGAATTAAACAAGCCAATTCACATAATAGAGCAATTGGGATTGATTTATCTATCCCTCATAGAAAGCACAATCACACTACAGCAATACTTACAGATTCATTGACCTCATAGAGTTCTTGATCTGTCAGCAGGTCTCCAGGTATTTCCATACGAACAAGAAACCTGGCTAGGTATGCCCTTTTCTGTAGGTCTGGGAGATGTTCAAACAGCCATTGCAAGATTGGGTATATAACTTGTTTTTCGCCTGCTACCAGTCCTTGTCGGAAAGGAGCCCTTCAGCAAAAAAAGGAATAAATATGAATATGACTAAGAAAGTGGAAGTGGAGGTATGAGAAAGTGGAAGTGGAATAATGAGAAATAAAGGAGAACACTATTCAGCAAATCAGAAGGCTGCGATTTTATTCGGACTATCACAGTGACATAAAACATAAACATATACTGCGATGAATATATTTCTAATTAAACAGCTCAACTGAAAGCAATATGTACTAATGGGTGGTGCTTCACACAGAGAAAAACAATAGCTTCTCAATGGCCAGACATAATGTGATGACTGGTCATAATGGACAGATGAACATTTGACCACTCAATGAACTATATGGTCAACAGGACTGGCCTAAGATGTGTTTGGCTGCATTACTGCCAGTTTTGACCAGCGATCGTCCATTGCCCACCCATTATTTTAAGCCCTGTATTGCAGTGATAATAAGCCCACCATGACAAAAAGATCTTCATTACATTAATCTAGTACAAGGACTGACGTCACGTGAGGTACTCTATGGACCCATTTAATAGATCCCATAATGCCTTATGTTCCACTTTTGACGTCAAATTTATTCTATGATATTGATATTGGGTGTTTAATGTATTGAAAAAAATCAATTTAATGTCAAGCACAGAAAATAGAGCAATGTGGAATTCATTAAGAGGGCCTACATAAGTATCACAGACTTACAAACTTCCAGCTTCAGTCTTTGGCTTGAATTTTAAAACTCTCAAGAAGTTAAACATTCTTATAGCCATTGCTTCTGGATCTTCCTCTCGTATGTCAATTTTGTTCTAAAAACATTTAACAGCATCATAAGATATTGAAGAAAAAAATCAAGGAAAACTGTTGAAAAATAATGAAATGTCACACCACCCACGTACCACTGGGTTGATTTCAGCAAAAACATCATTAAGTACTTGAAGAAGTTGCAACGGCCGAAGAGAATCAAAACTGAAAAGCAAAGGATATGGTAAAAAATGAGAAATATCGTAAAATGTTGTTGCGACTAACGAGGGATTTGGGTGCCTGTGGAATTTTAAACCACAGGCAGCCCAGGCCTTTGACTCCATCAAAAATAGAGAGAGAGACTTTTAAGTTAAAAAGGGAGTTCAAAATGTTAAAAAGAGATCAAAATGTAAGATTAAAATGGTCATAGATTTACAGAGAGAGAAAAATAATTACTTTCTTTTGCAAATATTTTCTATGGTACTTCATGAAATTATTATATTGAACCTCCCCCTAAAAAATAATCTCAACTGTTTAGAAAATTGCTTCAACTTCTACATAGTTTTCATAACAAGAAAAATTCAATGAATAAATTAATGCAAAGACTTTTATTACAGTGTAAGAAATATCTTATTTGTCAAAAAATATAAGTTCCCCTCCATTGTCATAGCAACAACACCAGCTTACACTACAATATAACATTAACCAAAAAGCCTAATGTACCACCTCTAACTGCTAAAAATACTTCTAAAATATCTGTTATACAGTTATTTACTATCAACTCACCTTATGAGGTTGTAGTTCTTCTTGAACGGTTCTTTATTCAACTCATCTATGATGTATTTCAATCGTTCACTCATGATGGCGGCAAACAAGGGGACCTTCGCTTCTCTTCGCTTTTCGTTATTTTTCCTCGCTTAACTCCTCGTCAAAATTACCCCGAATCAATCTAAACTCAAAAATTTCACCACTCTTACATTATGAAAAAAAATTATGCAGAGAAAGGACAATAATTTTAGAGGATAAAATTATATTTTGAAGTTTCTAGCTTCGCTCCATGACGACTATATAAACAGGGGCACAGACAGACTGTATATTTTTGTACCGCAAAGTACTATATATCACAACACGTGAAGCATCCTCGCTTATTACCGCTGACCTATGATCAAAGGTTCCATCACAAAAATTTCTTGGTTGGTTTGTCAAGAAATCTTCTGAAAATAAATCCAATCATTAAGAAAATATGTCAGGAGGTAAGAAATCAAAGATTTTTATATATTTTTTTTCAATTCTGTTTAGTAATCAAAGTTATCAAAACATTTTTCCGATTTTTAAATCTCTCTTAAAATGAATTTGATGATGTTGTTGTTTTCTAGCTTTCAGTTTTTACTTTACTTATTCTTAAAAAATTCTCAGACCCAGAGGAAGAATCAGATGAAGCTTATGAGGTCATAGAAACGCCAGGGACTGCTAATCACGATCTTTTCTCAGACATTATTTCGATGGATTTGTCCAATAGGACGCCATTGCAACAAATTGGCATTGGTGGAGTCTCAGGATGGTAAATAGAAATCCTATTTACCAATTGTATGGGTCGATAAAAATAAAGATTTTAGATAGGTTGTATATTGACAGGGAGGGTCGAGTGGGGGAGGGTTTGGATAAAAAGGATGGGAAATTAAAATATGCATCAACTTTTGACAATTCTCTGTTAACTTGAAAACATTCTGGGCCCGGTTGTACGAAGCCTGGACAGCGCTATCCGACGGATAAATCTTATCCAGTGAATAAATTTATTGGAAAACAGTATCGACTTATCCACTGGATAAGGATTTATCAGCCGGATATGCCCTGATGTTTATTAACAAAAGTCACGAAATTCAAATCAGAAAGAGGCAACGAAGCCAATAGAGGTTTACACATACAATACCTGATGCTCTGCAACAGCTTTGCGACAGAGCATGGAAAGTTTTCTTATCAAAATAATGACACTCTTGCCATGTCTTTATAGCCAGCCCCTTATTGACTGTTTGTCTCATCACACTGTACCCTTATGAGTTGGTGATATGTTGTTGTTGTTGCTTAATTTTAGGTGTTTGGGCTACCTGTGTAAAAGGGTTGGAAAGCTGACCCTCTCAGCAATTGGTGGAGGTCTTCTTATAATACAGGTATTATGTATAATAGGAACACATTCGCTGGACAAAAAACATATCAGTACTTTAACTAACAGTTGCCTGGCAAGATACTCGGATAAGAGCTGGGAGGTAGGGTAGGGAACCTATGAACCTAGCTCTTCCATGAGGTCCACTCCACAGAAACCACAAACAGGCACCAGTTTTGGTGCCCTCCCTCCACCCCTACCCCCACCATTCACACCCACTCTCCAACCCACCCACCCTTATTCCACCTACCACCCATCCACACCCCACTTCCAATTTGGCCAGACTTTACTTTTCTTTAGCTGATGAGTCCTATCTATTTATGTTCAGATTGCTAATCGTACTGGCTACATAAAAATAAATTGGAGTAAAGTAGAAAGAGATGTCAATGAAGTTAGCAAAGGAGTAGAGAAAGAAGTTTATAAGATTGCAAAAGGGAAAAATGATGACAATAAAGTTGTTGAATGGACCAAACGGGTAAGAGTTATTGGTGCTAACATTAAACAATCCTGTTTGTAGATTTGAAAGAAGGGTTCATTGCATTTGTTTACAATGCATGGCAGCTAATGCCTAAAAATAGTTTCCAGAGGGTTTCTTTTTCTTTCCATACATTTTTCGAGCACCATAAAATGTAAGAAGCACGCTCCATGGTTCCTTCAGAACAACCCCTCCTGAGCCCCCAAACCCCATCGTTCGTTTGCTGCCTTACATGCCTGCAAGCATAATGGGAAGTAATTAAGTAATTAAGCCCAAAATAAAGAAAGAAAACCTTAGGGACCAAGGTTTGAAGCTAGCAATATGGAGAACAGGTTCAGTATTTGATGAGAAAGATAAAATATTTTTGCTTTATTTTTCAGGGTATTTCTTACGCACAAAGAAACATGGCAGCAGCTGGAGGATTTGCAGCAGGATTTCTACTTGGAGTTGCTTTATAGAGATACAATTTACTGCTACTTATGGTGGTGTCAAGCGTATTTTGTAATATTATGTAAATTACCTGTTTGTGCATTTATGACACAAAGAATAGTCTGGTCTGGTTGTCAGATATAGGCTTACAAGACAGCAAGCTAAAATATTAGATATTTGGTCCCCTTACTCAAAGTTTTCAATGAAATAGTTACTTTGACTGACAGGACCCAAAAAGCCTGAATATCCTGAGTTTTCTAGTGATATTGTTATGAAAATAGTGTAAAATTATCAACATTAGCTCGTGTTCTTTAAGAAACACTTCAAACGCACATACTTTGGATAGGCTTTTACAAGCAGAACAATGAAAGTTACCTTTGAAGTTAACTCCAATTGGTACACACCATCACAGATTACATCTTGAAGATTTTTCCTCATGCATTATCAACACTAAAAACATTTTCCAACTTCAGCTAAAAGTGATGTGTCAATAAGATATGTCTAAAAACAAAACAAATGTAATTAATGCATGTATAAAACGAAATCTTAGAGTAAAGTCTGATATTCAACATGAATTGCTTCATCCATGAAGGCTGGTTTAAAGGTCAGTTAGACCATGGAGTGGAAGTTGACTTGGTGACTGTAGTCCAAATGGTTCACGAATATCAACTAAATTTTCAAGTCTTTAGTCTTTACTAGCTTACAATATTTTCCAATTTCAGCCATGCTACCACTCCCCCACCATTTTTATTTTGCTCAGCAAATCTTGTCAGTGGTGGCCCCTCTCCATCAGTATCCCATCCTTCTCCATCAGTACCCCATCTAAAGGTCTAAAACTAAATCTACCTAGATTAGATGAAATGTCTTAATAACTATGCAAAGTCACTATGTATCTCAGTCTGACAACCACTGCATAGAATAGCATTCATAGCTGCAATGACTGCCATATTACGAGTCAGAAAATCAGGGGCGGATCCAGGATTTTGTTCAGGGAGGGGTGCTGCGCACAATGTTAACCCAGGGAGGGGTGCAACCCTTAGAATCAAAGGCAAAAAACAAAATTGGTTATCTTCGAAGTAGGAGCACAAAGTCTAACCAGGGAGGGGTGTGCACCCCTCCCCTGGATCCACCCCTGGAAAATAGAATCCTTGAATAAATAAACCAAGGGTACTCACCCATGCATCCTCATAGTTCTTTCTGGCCACACCTTTCAGGCCTTCTCATTTTAACTCTGCAAATAATCAGTCATCCTACCTTAGCTGGATAGATCAGAATTTTCATACCAAATGTTGGACAGTCTGCAGTGATGTACGTTTGACCTAAATCGGCGTTAACCGTAACGATAAACAATCATCATCGGAAGTGCCTTTTTTTCCAGAAGTACATTGATTTTGCATGTACAAAACACATGTATAGTAATCATTCAATACAAAATTGAGCGTTTTTGAATTCTCACTATATTGACGCTTGGCGCGCATGTTCATCAGTTTCACCGCGTTACCTTTTTCCAATTTTTCCCCCTTCTATTTTCTCATCCTTTGATCAATGTTAAGAAAATTTATGTATAGTTTACAAAATATTAAAATATAGCAACAACAGTTTAAAGTGATTAGCTTTTATTTAATATGTTGTGAAAAGCTTTACAATAAAAGCGCTTTTAATAAAGAAAATTTATATATATATTTGCATAATATACGGCTATATTTTCGTCACAAAAACGAAGCTGAACAGTGAACATTTTTTCATCTTTTTTCTTGAAAAATGTTCACTATACAACAATAATCCCCATTTAACCAACTAAAGCTAGTGATTACATATGAGTTAAACTATGTAGAATATCCGTAAAACTAACCCCTACTGAATGTTAACTAATATATACTACAAAATTTTTTCTGAACCCTTTTTAAAAACGGCACAAAAGCAGAACTTATTAAACAGGATTTCCAAAATTCTTGAAAAAAATTAAAAAGATTTGTTAGTCTATGTAGACGAAAGTGATATAATCTAAACTCCGATTAGCTGGTTGAACAACCAATTAGAAAAGCTCTGAACTGTGATTGGCTGGTTAGACAACTAATGAGTGTCATAATGTTCTGAATTCTGATTGGCTGACATAACAGATATCAAGTTTCTGTAATTCGAAAAATTCTTCAATCAAAATATAGCAAATGATTTAAAAACTCCTTTATGACAAGCGTATTCCAGGTAAAAATTGATTTTGTTTAAAAAAAGGAGTTCTAAAAATCACTGCCTCAAAACATATCAAAAGGCAGTGAAAAATCTCAAATGCGTGAAAAAGTTTACGTTGACAGATTTTCTCGTTACAAAAACAGCGTGTCAAATAAAGCATGCAAGTCCTTAAACTAGAAAATTGATATGAAAAACATTATTAGCATTTATAAGTAAAAGTTAGCAAAAAAAGTTTAAAATTATAACACTAAAGACTGTTTTAACTCAAATATCTAAGATTACTATACAAATATGAATTAAGACTATGATCAGAAGCTCGTGAACTTCTGCTATGATATATACAAGTTTTAAGAAATGTTATCAAAAAGCTATGGCTAACTTATTATAGCACGGTGAAACAAGCTGCCATGTTGGAGGCTACAAGATCAATAAGTTTACATTAGAAACACCATGGCCAAGTGAATTAAAATATCGCTGTTTGTGCATATTCCTCCAACAAGGTTGCCTTCTTTCTGAGATATTTAAGTTCATGTTGGTATGCGCAGAAGATTTTAAAAGGTTTTTAAAAGGATTTTAAAGCCTTTGGTAAGTCTAAGAGATTACATTAACAGCTATAAATGTATACATAATTCAAAAAATGTACAAACTATGCATCATTTTAAAAATGCCTTTTTCTCAGAATAAAAATGTTGGTCAAAACATGTTGTAAAAGTCAAGTACACAGTCGATATGCTAAACTTTTCCTGACGTATTTAACCCCTTAACACAATCTTACGTATAAATTTTTGTGCAATAACTTTAAAGAAACTTATTTAGTGCAAAGCAGTTCGTTGATACAAAAAAACCATAGCCGAAACGGCGGGAAACGATCACTTGACCTGTTGTCCGATATCGTTCGCGGTCCCTTTAGGTTCCTAAATTGATGTGACGTAACAACCCCCTTTAGTTTTTATGATCTATAATAATATTACATGACTTATTTACACAAAGCCAATACTCTGGCCTTCATCTACCATTTCGAAAATCAGATCTTTCAATAATGCGAGGACCACTATTTTTAGCTAGACTTGAACATATCGCAGAGCATTCTCTCGATAGGCACATTATCCAGGGTGCCCCTGAAAAACAGGTCCTCTATCATCTTTGGTCCAACAGCTCTTAGAGAGGGGAGCATCAGAAGTAATTTGCCAAAGCGGACCTGCTGATCGGGATAGTGCGAGCGACAATATTCTCCCAACATCGACTGAGCTTGGTCTTGTAATCGTTCAACTAGGTGTGGAGCTCGAAGCCCTCGTAAATCTGTAGGAACATAACACAAAATTACATCAGACCTGAATAGGATAATTGATAATGTGTGTTGGGATACTTCAAGGCTCCATCTAGGTGCCATGGGTATTGTTTTTGTTAAAACAAATCCACATCAGACCTGAATAGGATAATGGGTGATGTGTTGGGATACCTCAAGGCTCCATCTAGGTGCCATGGGTCATTATTTTGTTAAGACAAATTCACATCAGACCTGAATAGGATAATGGGTGGCGTGTTGGGATACCTCAAGGCTCCATCTAGGTGCCATGGGTATTGTACATCAGACCTGAATAGGATAATGGATGGTGTGTTGGGATACCTCAAGGCTACCTGGAATGACTTGTGTTTCCTATTCTTATTCTTGTCAAGAGTATGGACCTTAGTGTTGAGACTGATTCGATGCCCTTCGTATTCAACGAAACCATTTCCATTTCGGAATGACCTATCGCCTATCGCCTTTGGCGATGACAACGTTTTTTGAATTAGGTGTATACAACAAAATTGCAGAAATAACGAAATTAGATTTTCGAATGGTTCATGAATTCACGAGCCAATTAGATATCAGATTTTTACAAGAAACCGTATCAAGGTCTCTTGGTTTATAAAAACCGTTGGTTTCAAGTGAGCAGCAAAACCCTAAAGATCTTCACCAGTTACACGTGGTCTGTTTTATCCTCTCAACACAACACATGACGTCGTTACCACACAGCACTGGTTAGCAACAGAGCGCAGAAGATTAAAGAAATTATAATCTTTTGGATATTTAACTTTATTAACTCGTAGCTTATAAAACTGAATTTATTTTTCAAGTAGGCCGATCTAATTTCTCTCTCTCTTCTCTTTTTTTTTTTTTTTTTTTTTTTTTTTTGTTGTTGTTGTTGTTGTTGAGGATTTACAGTTTTCGAGTCTTGCGTTCGTAAGCTAAGAGATCAAATGTTTAGTTTGTTTCTTGAAGAAACACAAATTTGTGATTCAATCTTAAAGGATCGTAGTTGAATTGTTTTTACTTTTGGTGTTTCAATCTTTTCTCTTCGTAGTGTCTGACTCCTCCCAGTGAGGTTCAAAACATGTTATTCAATGGCCATACTAGGAAAATCAGTTTCATTAGCAATAGCGAATAAATGTGGATCCAAATGCTTTTATCTATTCACAGAAGCGTTCACAAAAGATTCCATTGAGTCCCTTTAATGTTCGCTGCTCTTTTCACAGCCATTCATCCGAACACCACCAGTTAAGACTTATTACCCTAAGTCTGATCAACTGCACAAACAAAACTACGGCTTATTCAGAACATCCACGAGGCGTAATGGGACAATGGTACGGGTCACTCATTCTTGTAGTGCTCAAGCAGGTACCTTTGTTATGGGACCATGCTTTGCTGGTGCACAAAAAGCAGCTCAAAAGACCAAAAGCTAAAGACTTTTGCAGGTCGAAGTTTTCACAAAGCCGCCTACACATCAACTGTACAGGTAGTCACTTTAAGTAATGAGACACCTCAGAGACGTCGCCCTGAGAGACGTTTCCTTGATAGATTGGTACCTGATGATACTAGTTATTGCAAGACTAATGAAAAGCTTATTAATTTTTAATTATAAGAGAAACGTGTTTAATTGAACTAAAGTCGTTAAAAAATCTCCCAAAATTTTTGGAAAAATAAAACAAAGACGTGACGAATTGTTTTTGAAAGTGGAATACGATGCTTAGTAGTGTGCGTCTAGCTTGATAAGTGAACTGATAGCGAGTCAGTATTCTACTACTGACTAGATTATTGACTATACGATACAATTGTTGTTCGATCTTCTGGTTTTGGTTGGACGCTGAACCCGATATATCGATGAGAAAACTTGCCACCTCCAGTTTCCTTAAGTCCAAGGTCTTATCCAAAAACTTATAAATACGTTTTGAACTTATAAATACGTCTTGAACACTTGTTCAACGCTTTTAATCACCTGTAATATGACTTATTTGCTCTGCGCCGATGGTTTTTCGCTTTTTTTTTTAATGGTCAGGCCTGGTCAGGTTGTCAGACCCTCTAAACTAAAATCATTCCTTCCTTAGAAAGTTGACTTCTATTTACAGAGCTAACAAACTCCAAACATACATTAGTTTAAATCATTACTGCATTAATATACAAGATCACTAGTTTTTAGTTTCATTTGTCCAATTTTGATCGAACGTTTTTTGTTTTCCGTTTCGAGAGTCCCGCGGGTCTGAACGTGTTAGGGGTCAGGTTGGACTGTTGACACGAGCCCACAGACCAACAGGACGTGACACTGTTTATGAACGGTGTGAGAACGTTTGTGAAGACACAACAGCCGGAGATCGGTCGAGAAAGGTCAAAGTTCATTAGAAATGAGAAATACACTTGTATTTTTCGAGTCATTACCGCATTTTTTCAGGAGGGGAGTGCTAAGGAGGGAGGAAGATCTGCATGATCTGTAACATTATTTTACTGCATAATAATTCTTAAATATATATATATTACCTGGTTTGAATAAAACGATGGCTTTCAGGCAAGCATATTCCGTAGAATCAATCTGCAATCTCTTGAATCGCGTCACAATGTTCTGAAGAAGTCGAATGTCGGACATTCCTGCTACGATTTTATCGGTCGGTGCTCTATCGACCTGCAGGCCGGCTGCAGACAGAAGAGGACCCATATCTAACGGCAGAGAGAATTGGGCTGAGCTTAAGACGAACAGCTCGCTCCAGCCTTCCTCTAACAGGATAGCTTGATCACGGAAGGGAAGATCAAGAAATGTAGGAATGTTTCTAGCCCACGTGACGGACATGTATAATAACTGCACCGCTGATTCGTAGATGTTTTCTGGCCTTCCTTGCGGCATGACTGGAATCTCGTAGTTCATCTGTGTTGCAGAGCTCCTAGGAGAGCTGCTCTGTTGCGTAGGAGTCGAGCGTTGGACTTCAGATGTACGATTCTTGTCTCCCTGTTCTTTGGAATCAAGAAGACTCGCGATAGACAAGAAACTGTGTTTTTTTGACGAGTCAGGCGATATGTTATTATTCTGTCCATGGTACTGAGAGGGGGACCCTGGGGGTGAATACGAGTTCGTATCAGACCGCGAAGGACTTCGGGTCGATTCAGTCGCTTCGGGCTCTCGTTCAGTTTTCGTTTGTGGACTTGCGGGACTTGTCATAGTGTGTGCGGGATGCGGGTTTCGCACGGGATCACAGAACGTATGGCTGACTATAGTTGTACTTGTGGTTGCACGTGGTAAAACTTGAGCAGAGCGAGGGGCCCTCTCGTGTTGTACAGCTGGAATAAAACCAATTAACCGTGTAAATGTGTGAGGAAGATTGCATATAATAAAGGGCTTTTGATAGAAAGTGCTCATTTCACCCGCGTTATGACTTAACCCTTATAAAATTCACAGCTATAGGTCCGCGATGGGGTTGACGAAATGATGCCAAACCAATTGACATCATTTGCGCAATGTTTTCCAAGAGGTCTTTACAGTTTTTGGCTCCCAAACAGAGTAATTCATTAAACTTTTATGAACTTGCGATCTTAAAAAATCAAACTCGTAAAATAATTTCAAAATATTTCAGCCACCGTCCTTCCAGTAACCACCAGTATTAAACTGATTTTGGGGCAAGTTTCGCAACTGTTTTAGTTAAAGCTGTTTTCAGTTTTCGCAGCTAGACGCGCAAAATTCCCCCACGTATGCTCTGTTCAGTGGACTGACTGACTAACTCACTCACTCAAATACAACGTATTCCTTCTCTTTGATGTCTAAGTTGTTAGCTAAGAAATGCATTCATTACAATCATGTAAGTGGCAGGCACCCTAACAATTCTTCAGTACATGTAGTGGATTAAAAACTAAGAATCGAATTTTTCTGGCGACAGATCAAATTAAAAGCGGCGAAAATGGAATTGCGACCAAAGCGCAGCGAAGAACGCTATCAATAATCAAGAGGACGTTAGTCATTCAGTACTCCAAGAGGTCTTGGCTTCATTTCAAGTTGATTTAAATAAAGTTCATCTTTTATTCTTGGGTGTTGGACTAAAATGAAAAATAAATTCACTATCGGTTTTCAGAAAACACAATTTCAATAAAAATCTTCTTTAACTTACTTTAGTATAAGTCGAAAAGTATTCCTAATATATAAGACTAAAACTGCCCTAATATTTCCTTTTCAAAATTGAAGTATCTGGTACTTTATCGTTTTTGTCTTTCCTTTGAAAAACTAACTTAAATGCTTGAGCTCAAATCGTCAACTTAGGAAACTGAATCTCTCTAATGTTAAAAGTTTAAATCATAAAATCAAATTATCCTAAAGGTTTGCAGGCGATGGTTCGAAGGTTATTTGATTACAAACTTCAATTCAAAGTTGTTCAATTCTTTCGTATTTATTCTTAGTCGAGAAAGCTTTCTTCATTTTTCTCTCTCTCGAAGTTCATAGCATTATATACCATTGCTTGTGGTTGTCGTTTTTTCTTCTGTATTTTGAAATAAAAGAAGCTCATTAGCCGGTTTGTCCTTGCTCCATTTTCTACCTGTTTAGAGGTTTTTCACTTTCAATCTTTAGCCAATTGTGAATCAATAACTTCTGTTACCAAGGTTATAGATTTTGCCACCCGTAAAACAATTTACGTCCAAAAATACTCGAGCTAACTGAAAAAACGAATAAAAGTCAAGGCTGAACAAAGATTACATCGACAACCAAAAATAATCTCCAAAAATAATCAGATTTAGACCCCAATAAACAGCATTTTACATTAGACTTGTGAGAATTTGAAAAATTTGAAATTTCAATGTTATCTTCCAGGGGAGTCTAATTGCGGTTTTTTTTTGTATTTGTGTTTTCTTAACTTCATTTGCATTCCACCTGTGTCTGCTCGCCACTGACTGGAGACAAGGACATTTTAAGAATAAGACCCTTTAATTCTCTTGTTATTCGTACCTCCGCAGTTATGACATAATTAAAGCCAGTGCTCATAACTACATTAGTTGTCTAGCTAACTTTTTCAACCGTTCCCAAACCCTGAAAAAAAGTTTGAATTTTTTACCGCAATTTTTATAAATGTAGTGCTTCAATATATTTTTCGATTCGCCAGAAAAAAATTTGGCTTACAGAAGCAAATTTCTCACAGCAAAAGTTTTCCAAAAAATTTTGTTAATTTGGTCTGTTTGGATCAAACACGATTTGAATGAATTTTATCAATATTTGATATTTGGAAACATTACGAAAACCACTCAAAATTCTTCCAAAATGAAATTCAAGCGTTTGGCCGTCACCTTAAAACCTCTAGTTCACCTCACAAAGTGTAATAATATATATAAAAAGGCTCCAGTAATTTTCCTTGGTAGTTTATTGTGCTAAGAAAAGAAGATTGTGCCAAGCTACATGCCCTGCCTCAGTTCAATACCGACTCATCAATAATGAATCAAGCACGTTTGGTGTGGCTCAATAAAGAAGATGCTAAAACAGCAGATGTGATCACATTTTTTGTTCTTTCCCTTTGAAAAGATCCCTTAATTATCACTTTACAGGAATTAGAGTGCTCGGTGACGCAAACACTTCAGAAAAATAAGTCAAGAAACAAGTTTACCTCTAGTTACGTTTGCGAATTAGAAATGCGTTTCCAGCCTTTGCTGTCATTACTAATAAACCTTGCTTGATCGGAGAAAGATTCGCTAGCATATTTTCCTAGAAAACTTTGATATTCGTCTCAGTAAAGAACCCATGTTTTATATCTTTTGGTTCAAGTAGTCTTCGTGTTACTTTTTTAACTGGAAATCAGGATTGAAAGTTAGCAAAAAATATCGAGACAATATACTAACATTCCGTGGATAAAAATTGCGGCAATTAAGTAACGAACTTATATAATCCCAAAATGTCACGATGGAAAAAATTTATTTTAAAATATCCGCGCAAATTTTTTGTTCGAAGGTCTAAAGAGAAATATGATACAAGAGAAAGAGGGAGGGAAATTTATTTTAAAAATAAGATCTTCTTAGACTGATTCAGGTGTCGCAAGGCTGCACGCTTGAGTTGTCCAAATGGTAAACTTTCTCTGCACCGCCTCACCCTAGATTTTGCACGCATCAGAGGACTTACGAGTTTGCCAGGAAAATTTCCTAAAACTACAAGTGAAATGAGGTAAAATTCTCAGATTTCGTCGCTCCTTACTTACCGTCTCGGTTCATCTTGACGTTAAAGCACTTCTGAAGTCGACAAGCTTGGCACTGATTTCGCCTTGCAACATCAACAACACAGTTTCCTTGCTCTTTGCACTGATACGTTAGGCTTCTTCTTATACTCCTCTTGAAGAAACCCCGACATCCATCGCATGTAAAGACACCGTAATGCTTCCCCGACGATCTGTCTCCACAAACTTTACAAGGAATGAGTGGCTTGCGGTCTGTTGGGGAAGGACGAAGAACAACGATGTCTTAAGATGACTTTTCATTTCTTTTCAAGGAACTCGTTAACCAATAAAACGCGAAGAAATTATCTTAATACGATCTAAATTCAAATTATTGGGTAACTCTTTTCAAAGTAATGATCCATTGGTATTTTCCTAATGATGTCCAATGGAAAAACTAAGCTTTTGTGACTTTTTGGCAACAGCGATTAGCGCAAAAATCACGGCCAAGCTTTCTGCTCGTAAAGGTCGTAAACACATTCATCAAAGAACAGGAGACCAAACGAACATCGATCGCAAAACCCGTGATATGCCTTGAAAACCATTTGAGTTGAGAGAAAATGCTTTTCAACGTCATTGTAATGGTTTTTGTAAGGTTTTTAATTGTGCCAGGGTTATTGTCATTGCATTGCACAATTGAGGCGTCATCTTTTTTCTTCGCGTCAAGAAAACGCCTAATTTTTGTCAGTTATGATGAGAATCTCGTTTTCTTGAGTTTTTAAAACTTTAAAGCATTTTTCTTTATAAAGTAAATCAACAGATGATGTTTGTGTTCTTTTTGGTGCAAAAATGCAGGTTTTTTGAGCTCACGTGCATTCGATACAAAAGCATTTCAATTAAGCCAAATGTTTTTTGACTCACCGACCACCACTGATTGTTCAGGCTGCATTGCCAAACTCCCTTCCATAGCAAAAAAACGAGCAATAATTTCTTTTCCTTGGTCTCTTTATCCTGCAAACTATTTCTTGTACCTTGCCTGCTTTTTCGACTACTGTTTTTCCCCAGGCCGTCAGGTCTAGTGGCATTAACCCGTCATATCAATCTAATTAAGCTTACGCTGGGTGTACCAAGCTGATGTCCTGAATCCAGCAGGTAGACAGGTAACCACGAACAATCATTAGGCTGGTTTATTTTTGAAGGTGACATTGTTGTTGTGTGATTGGCTTAACCATGATCTTCATAGCAGTGAAATGCTTGCCCAATATATCAGTTCTTGAGACTTAGTGATTAGACCGAAGCCATTTGTTAAGTCCATTCTAAAACATCGAAAACTCTACAGCATAACTCCTTCAGGTTATAAAAGAATTTATAATTTAAAAAAACAAACAGTTTGGTAATCTTATTTTCGATGACTGAATATTTAAATCTAGTATGTCAGAACAAGGCGTATGCCTTGACTAAAAACCTAAAAATATACTGACAACATCTTAACTTTCTGAGCTGAAGACCAAAAGTCTAGAAGGCAAAAGATTCACTACCTTTAAATCTTAGATTTTCATTTGCCTGAGTTTTATTGAAAATAATTTATAAACTTGAAAATTATTTTCCTTTTTTGTACAGATAAACTGTAAGCCTCGAAAAAAAATTCGAGCAAATTTAAAAAGCTTGAAGTCCATTCGTAATGATTGGATAAACTGGCATGCTTTCATTATTTGACTTTGCAAACAAACTTGTATTATTTGTTTAATATAATCTTTTACAGGCCTTTTTTTGTACAAATTCAGTTCTCTTTTAAAAGAAAATTTTAAGCACAGTCGAGAAAAATGCATTAAAACAGTTAAATAATTAGTATTGAGGTTTTGGCGGGGAAAAGGCTGACGCGTTTGGTAAATTCCACATGCAGACTCACGTGACTCTCGACCGAGTCGCTTGATGCACCTGCCTTACCGCGAAATGCGCATGCGTAAAACTTGTCAAACTTAAAGTAGCAGTTGCCAGCAAGTTCAATTACTTTGCCACAGAATATAATTTTTATCGTAAGATAAACCTTCAAACTGATTGATGTTGGCAGGAATAAGGATAAATCCTCGTGTAAAGAAGAGAAACAATAGCTCGAATACCGGTAGTGGTGAGTTCTCGTACGACAGTCGCTGCTGGAGATCAATACTCAAGTCATGTGACAATCAAACGATGTGGGGGTTAAAACACCACTGAAACATCAATATTAAACCACAAAAAAATCGTTAAACTTGGATGAAATTCAAACGACGTGATATCGAGCTCGTTAATTGGATCCTTTTTCATGGGAAAATTGCATGGATAGTTATGTAACCGAATCAATAGTTGGTTTGGCTTCTCTTTATCCATTTTTATCCCATTATTTGGAAGTTATAAAAGTTAAGATACGCTTAATCGATTCTTCAAAGAACGTAAATGTTGGGATTATAATGAATTTTCGATTGTGTTGCGAAGAGCATATTGGCGCTGGAAAAAGAAATATCGTGACATGAATGCAGAAACTTAACTAGAAGAGAGCTACGACAAATGCAGTACAGTCATATTATGGCAACTTGTCGATAGAAGTCTCCATGTAAAAAAAAGTAGTCTCCATGTTGGAGGTATTTATATAAGAATCCTAAATGCGCGCGCTGATTAGCTTCGCGATTCGTGCGATATCTATATTTTACTACAGAACCGCTGGAATTCAGTGTTTGTTGGTAAAATGTAACATGGCCACCATGCTATTGTTTTCTTCCTAAATTTATGAAAACATTGAAGTAACATATTGACATAAATAAGTCAAGACTATCTTCAAGCGCAGCCGTGCAAGACAAATCAACTTTTGTCCTCTCAATGTCATTGGCTGTAAATACTAAAATTTATTTTATTTAACCTTACATTTTCTTATTGTTTGCTCCAAGAGCCATAACGGCTCATCTAGGGAGATCACAATGATAATTATATTTTACAATGATTTCTACGGAGTACAAAATAGAAAGAAAACAGGTATACTAAATAGGTATCGTATTATTCCTTTACCTTGGGCGTAATGTTTTTACGATTCAGACCACGTGTCATTCTCTTGAGAATAAATTCTTTAGTTTTAGTTTAATCCATATTCATGCGTCTTTTCATGCGCAACCTTTAAACAAAGAAATAATACCCTAGGGAATGACACATGGTCTGAGATGGGACAACGTTACGTTTATTTTACAAAGTCAGTCGGAACTTTCAAAAAATATAAGGTGTTTTACTTGAATGGCGTTGTTTAATGATTCATTAGTAACATCACTTCCAAATTGACGTTTAGTACGTCTGGAAGCGATTTCGTAGGTTCCTGACTTATAGCATGTACACAGTACGACATGCCGTAACATTGAAACATTAAGATGGCTTAACCATAAGTCAGTATGGTTTATGATCGTATGAGTGGGAAACTTACGGTACAGACTTACAGCACATACACGATACGGCATGCCGTAACATTGAAATGGCTTCCCACCACTGTCTGTCAATATAGTTCATCCAATCACAACGCGCAGTTACGACTGCCATATCGTTTCTCACTCTTACGAAAACTGTAAAATAAAACGTTTTTTTGCTAATGTATAATCAATTTGATAAAATTCCCAGTCAGGCCCATGCCGGGAATTACTTGCAAGTATACTAGTGACAAGCTAACGAACGTTGCTTGCTGACTAAACGGCAAAAGGCGTAAAAACAAATTGCAAAGACCAATATTTTCTTTCCATTCAAAACCAGGAGTTCCTTGTTTTTCCTCGATTCAATAACGCAGAACTGTATAGCAAAACTGTCTGTCTGTCTGTCATTGCCTTCTAGTGGAGCTTCCAGCAGTTTTGCAGCTGTTCTTTTCTCACAAAGCTACCATTTGCTGTCCTCTTCATTGATCCTCTTATCTCTTCGAATCTTTTCCCTCAGTTCATTCACCAGCATTCGTTCTCTATGAAGCTGTTTTGCTTTGTTCTCCTCGCTGATGTTAGAAGCTTTGAACGACGCATCTCTCGAAAGGCTTATTCGTTTGTTTGGATGCAACTCGTTAACATCATCATCGTCGTCATAGTGTTCATACTCGTATCCATGGAAACCTAATTCTTCAAATGAAACCCTCGGAGGTTCTGTGACGTTTTGCTGTGGTATGAAGTCTTCACTGCTCCTTGGAGTGTCTGTCATTCGCACCTCCACAGCACGTGGTATCCGCATGTTGTTCACGAAGGTTGAAGGGAAAAGCTGTTCAGTTATGAGTCGTTTGGTGTGCAGATCGTTGATGTATCCCTGAGGATAGTTATCAAATGTGGCGACAGACATTCGTCTCTCGTCATCTTCACTGCTTCTGAAACATTGAGACATTGTATCTTTATATACACTCGATTGAAGAATCGTTGTCGGGTTCAGAAACATAGACATAAAAGCTGAGACCGAAATGGCACATGGAACATAACATAACATATTTATTTGCGCCATCCATGCAGTCGGTTTAGAACGCCAAACGCGTATTAAAAACAGTGGATGATGCCACGGGTCGCCGGTCACAGCATGCATCTAATTAACGTACTTCCCATGTGCCATTTCGGTCTCAGCTTCTAAGTTCTATGTTTCTGAACCCGACGATTCTCCAATTGAGTGTATAATAGCGACACACAAGCTATAGACAATGTGGCTATAGACCTTGCTGCACTTTGGAATGCAGCTCAATCTGGGGGATAAAACAATAAGTTCCAATTCTCAGGAGTTTGGAATTCTTTTGTTTTGTCCCCCAGGTCGACCTGCTTTGACGTCACATGCAAGGGGTCTATTATTGGAAAAGCAGTCGACTGTCTGATGAACAGACTATTTATTTACCTGTCATTAGGTGGTGCAGTTTTTCTTGCGTGGCAGGCGTAAACGATCAAAATAATCATGGCAATGACAAGAACACCAACAGCTGCCCAGACAATGACGACCCATAAGGGCATTCCCAAACCTACCAACAACAAAAATAATAACATTAATATACATTACTGTTCAGACACACTTATCGGAACCATTGAAGAAAATTAACCAATCACGTCAAGGAATCAAACAAGAAAAAACCTTACGAGAAAAATTTTGATTTAAACAACTGTTGGAATGAAAATAAATGAAAGATTGTTATTGGCTGAGGTCAATATGACAGATTGCGCTCCGTCTCTCCTGATTGGCTTTCTCAAGCGATCCCAGTTAATGTGTCCGCACATGCAGTTAAAACATACATGCTGTTCTCAGCTTTGTAGCTTTTCAGGTGGCTAACTTTATTAAAATAAGTACGTCCCAATGGAAAGTAGGATCTAGAGATATCGAAACTATCAAAAAACGTAGTCTCTTTTCAGCTTACTTGCTTACCCATGTCATAGAAAGGTGCTTCGGTGGTAGCCGAGTTGTTAGACATTGGCGACGTACGATTAGGAGGAAGATAAAAAATCAAGTCTAAAATAAGCAAACCTAGAATGAGAAAGAACCGTGTGGTCATGTATAGAAACGTTAGTAGATATTCATAAGATCGAGTTTAGGTTTAAATTTATTTAGATCAAGCTACAAGACATTATCCATAAATATACAAATAAATAATAATAGAATGGTTTAAAAAAAATAGTTTGAGTGTCCGCACAGTAGCTTTTTAAAAAAAAATAATAATAATAATAATAGGAAAAGACTCAATTGCATGGGAGCGGATTTCAGGCTGAAATTAAAGGAATATTTTTGATTCTTTACTTTCATGGTGTTCCCTTTTGTGAAGTAGGTTTGGAAGAACATAGACGTGTAGAAATTAGGATTCGAAAGAGGAAACGAAAAAAAAAAGTTTGGATTTCTTACTTTTAAGAAGTGATTTCGCTTTCTGTGCAGCAGTTTGAGATGATAGTACCGACTTTGTTTTTTTCACCACTCAGCAAAAAGAGCTGCTTAGCTCGACCGCTCTCTTGCCTTATTGCTGTTTTATCAAGGGAAAATATATCCCATGTCTCTATTGCTTCAAAACGTTGGAAATGACATCTACAGATTATCGTTATATGACGACATGACATATCAATATACTCTACTGGCAGGCTGTCAGAAACAAATTCCGCAAACTAGCTCAAAAGTAGTATCAAGTTATCTGTGGAAGCTATTTGAGAGCACATTAATCACAGATGCCTGATCAGTTTGGATCATCCTAGATAATATGGGCTGAGGACTTTATAACTTTTAAGTTGGAGCGAATTAGATATAGGTGATACGTCACAGCGTAATTTTGATATTCAGTAGGAACAGCACTCTCTATTCTGGCGTGTGTCTGGAAATTTCTTTTTAAAAAAACAATTCGGAAAAAGGGTCCTCAACTACAGGGGGTCCCAATGTCTTGCCTTGGGGGAATTGTTTGTTGACACTGAGTTTTATTTCTTATTCCCAGGATTAAAGAATTCGAAAGAGAAACGTGTACATAAAGGAATCGGAATTAACAGAGAAAAAGCGAAATTCGCTCGAGAAAAAGTAAAAATGAGCACGAAGACATAAAAGAAACAAAAACACTAAGCGGCAATTTTTGCAAAAAATAATAGGATAAACAAATAGTAGACAAAAGCAATATGAATGGGAAAAAATGAAAGAAAACGAGAATAAACAAACAGACAGACAGGGATTAATACAGAAAGAAAGATAAAAAGAAAGAGAAGAAAAAATAAGACAGAGAAAAAACAGGTGTACTTAAAAAACAAGGCCGTCATAAGCAACTAGGACACGGACGATATTTGCTTCATCCATTCCGTGATCCTAGCCTTGCCAGCCGGCGTATCATTTCCATGGATCTAATCGTTTGTGTATATCAGCTTTGTTAAATGGGGTATATTTTACATACTAAGCCAAGGTATAGGAAAGACATAATTTTAGTCACGGGTCAAAGACACATAAATCCTCTACAAACGATTTGTACCAAGTTATACTCGCTGTTGCCTAGGGGAACAAACCTGAAGCAATTTATAATTTTCTTCTGCCATAGATAGACACCTTGGTGTTTTTCTCATACCTTATCTCTCACTCTCAGAATCAATTCATGGGTGGTGAAAGATATCTCAAATGCCAATTAAAAATATTTGTTCGCCAGCCTTCATTTATTATTTGAAGCGAAAGATTGACAAAATATTTATACCCGATCTGATATAGTTTTTCCCCAAGCTGCCTGGAACTATTAATCGCGCTGGTACTTGAGATACTAATTAACATCAAGTATAAGCTATTGTTTTGTTTATATTTTTTCGTTTATCCATGAATTATTAACGCATTTCCATCTTAGAAACAACAGCGGAAAACGAAGACGCCAATGATGGCGTGTTTGCCCTTCTTTATAAACTATCATCTATTCGATTATATTTCACTGAGACACTCTCACCAATCAATTCTGAAATTTCCCTAATTTTGTAAGACACCGAAAAAAATTATTCGTTTTGACTTTTACGATCATAATTTGTGTTTTAAAACGACAAACTATGAATTTCTAATTACAGCAAGAGCTCCTACATTTCGTTTTACCATTTTTAAATCCCGGAAACATATTTTCTACCCAATCTAGGAAAATCAAAATGGATTTCGATGTTGAATGTCACTTATGGATGAAGAACGAAACGTTTGCTTTCCTTAATGGAAAAGTAAATTATTCGTTGTTATTACATGCAATCTTGACAGAAATGTTTTTCTAATTGGTCAGCATTTAATTCTTAGACCTGTAGTCTGGCTTGAAACAAGTTTTCTCTTGAAAGTACTGTGTTGTGTTTTAATTTGCTCGTCAAAACAAGGGTCGCAAAAATATAATTTTTTAAATAGGAATATGCAATGAAATCGTACAAAGAAAATAATATAATACAAAGAAATATTTAATTCTATTGATAAAAAGATCTCGAAATAAAAAGAAAAGTAAATAAAGAAATAATATCTAAATAAATAAATAAATACAATAGAATAAATCATTTAAAGGATTACGCTGTAGGAGTAATTCAGACTTACCTTACTCATAAGAAAGTTTCACATTTCATTCAGGCTTTTGACGTCCATTTTTCAATCTCTTCTCTGTTGTTCAGTTGTGAGAGGTTACCAGTAAACAACATCAGACAAGAACTTCATGTCCCTTGGACGAAAGTTTTGCTATTTGAGGCAATTAACTCGTATATGACCTACTACTATTTCAAGAGTGTATAAATAATATTTTCACCTACGGGAGCAGCTTTCTAGATCAGTTATTTTTCAGCGGCTCTCAGAAGACACTTCCATCGCCCGTTTAGTTTAAGTGATTATTTCGACAAATGTACCTTAGATATCCACAGAAACTAAGCCAATCAAACTCAAACCGAATTACTGGGATGGCAATAATTTCTCCTTAGCATTTCGTTGTAAAGCCCTTTCTTTTTCTCGACTGAACCGGAAACAAACACAGCTCTTATTCTTTTTTTTCTTTTTTGGCAGGTGCAGAGAAAGCAGCTTACGTCACCTGAGACGAACAAACCAAGTCGAGGCTGTGGTAGATGGAGGGTTGGGACGAGTAGTACAACCATTAGTCATTTTATAAGGCAAAAAATCGCCCAAATCCGACACCATAGCTAACATTAAATCATTTATTCGGAACTGATAATTTCAAATAAAATAGTTCACCCACGTTCAGAAGAATTTTGGAAGTATTAAGGATATTGGCGTACGACTGGGTCAAACTAAAATGTTAAGCTAGTTTTGATATATGTATGTATATAAATATATATTTCATTAATCAGTAGTGAAAACGGTGGAATACGGCTGTTGGATGGATATTTGAAGCACTTGAGGAAGTTCGAAAAGAATGACGGGAAGTCATTTTTTAGTGATCTTTCCAATAACCTTTGCGAATACGCGAAAGGCTTCACGCATGCGTGGTAGTTAATTTCTTTTTTAGATTGATTGATACGGGATAAGTACCTCTTTCCTGTCTACGCCAGGATTGAAGTACTTAATCGTTCTTGAACTAAAAACGTAGTTTTTTCTTTACATAGAAGGAAAAATAAAATAAAAATATATAAAACAGAAAGAAAATGCGAGAATTACATATAATTAGCAAATGTGTCCAAAAATGTGCTGAAGTATTTTATATCCAGGAATAGTGTTTTTTAATTTTTTAAATTGCTGGTTAAGTCATTCCCAAGAGAATGAAATAACAACAGGCACGGCAGCCATGTTGGATGATATAACACAAGAGACTAATGACGAATCTTTAGTTAAATTCATCCAACATGGCGGCTGTGAAAACCATCAATTGCAACATGCAAGATGTACTTCTTCTCAAGTCATTTTTCCATGATATTTCATCGTTTTCTTTTTCAGAGTGTAAGTCCATCATACCACCACAGTGAGGCAAGACATTGTTTTGATCCTGAAACCAGTGTAGCAGAAAGCATCAAAGGAATCCAATTCTCTCGAGCTCCCGGCTACGGAAGATTGAAGATGTCACGAAAACCCGCCTTCGTGAATGCTCGACTGCACATTCGTGATATGAATAAAATAGGGGTTTACAAAGTCCGCATTGGTTTTCGCTTCTTCTCGAAGTTTTCTTGTTTGAGTACAGCATCTTCTCTAGAGAGAACTGAGCAGTTTACTCACTGGTAAAAACCTGAAATATTTTCAGTGTTTCTTTTGTCTTGAATAACCTGCTGTGGCTTGTTCTCAACAGTACAAAATTAGGTCATCCGTCATTCAAGAAAAACAGCTCACTTCATTCAGTCTTCCTTGAAACTGTCCTCTTGTGACAAAAACTGAAGGTAAGATGTTTTACGATAACGCATCGTACGCTGCAAAATACGTTTTGAGCCTTTGCTCTTATTGAAGTAATGATCTGGAATGAAGCTTGTTCAATAAATTCTACATGTAGGTTTATTATATTTACTTAGAATTAACGATATTAATCACCCAATTCGATATTGTGTCGTAATATTGAGCTAAACTCCTGGAGCTTTATTTCTTGAATAATATAAGCATCCAGGTCGATTCAATTTAATAACTCAGTCAAAAAATCACTAGTTTGCAATCGCTCTTTCCGCTTCAGTTTAAGTTCAAAGCCTGTGCATTAAGTTTCTAAACTAAAAATCAGCTAACTAAATTTTGTCCTTCGGAGAATAACGATAGAAAGCTCTTAGAATAATTTCATACACCTGTGAAATACATTTTAGCGTATTTAGGAATATTACACTCTAACTCCTTCGTTTTCTATTGTTGAATCTAGCTATTACCATCTAATAAGTAACTATTGTTTCACTGGTTAATGAAAACCACTCTATCTTGGTACGTCGTGTAACGACCAAAGAAACTCCAAAGGCGGATAGCCAGTGCTACTAGTAACTATTAATGAATGATTCGTGTTAAATTGATGAAGCGCAGACAGAGTTCAGTCTCAAACCAGTATCAAAATGAATGTGTAGTAAACAAGAGTTACATTTTACTCGATTATCTAACATAAAGATGATAACAAGAATCGATAGATAATTTTCGGTTTAGAGTGCTCACACTAAATCCGTGAAACAAATACTAATTTTTAGCACTAAATAGTGATAATTAAACAATAGAAAACAAAGGATTCTGTATGAAATAGTACTAATTAGTACTATTTAATGTTCACGGTTTTAGTGAGTGCACTCTATTTTAGCTGTGAAGATATTTTTAGTGTGTGGAATGTAAAACTTTATAATTGTTTTTATGGTCTTTCAGTCGTTGCACACTAAAATTGACGAGGGAAATAAAATGATGTATTGCAACGCATCACTAGCTTGCAAATTGACTATAGATTTGACAACACTAAAACTATTGCATAATTAAATATTGTATGATACAAAATTGAAAATACTTACATATTCAACATGTTCAATGATATTCCTTTGTCTTCCATTTTTTTCTGAATGCTCAGATTAGTCTACTTCACTCATTTTCTTGGACAATGGGAACTTTTACTTGAGTTTAAAAGACATTTTGGAGACCTGAATCAAAGAGAAGTGACTGTTCATATCGAGGTGTGAAAAGTGAACGTCGAAAACTAAAACTGTTGCATTGTTTCCTGCAATCACTGGGGGTATTGATTGCCATACGATCGAGTTTGATGCCTTAAGCTAGATAATTAAAGAAAGGAAGGAAGGAAGAAAGAAAGAGAGAAAAAAAGAAAGAAAGGAAGGAAGAATGAATGAATGAGAAGAAGTAAGCAAGCAAGCAAGCAAGCAAGCAAGCAAGCAAGCAAGCAAGCAAGCAAGCAAGCAAGCAAGCAAGCAAGCAAGCAAGCAAGCAAGCAAGCAAGCAAGCAAGCAAGCAAGCAAGAAAGAATGAATGAATGAATGAAACACGATGAAGATTAACTCAGTTGTTAATAGTATTCTCTTATAGTATTCTCTTGTACCGAATTCAATACAATGTCTGAAGAGTTACGAATGTCACATAGCTTATTTCCTTTTTTTTTCTTTTCCAGGCACAATGGCAGCTTTTGATGGTAAGTAGTACACCTATTTGTCATTCTCATTACAAGTGACACTTTATTATCCATACTTGTAGGGAGGCCAGGGGAGGTACTAGTATAGAAAGAAAAAAAAAAACAAGAGCAAATAGCAAATAAATTTTCCAACATTGTTGCGTTGCAGATTTCAGAGCGATCTGTGCTTGTATAGAGGTTTTGCACCATCACGTGCCCATGCCCATAACACAGCTTGGGCTGCCTGTGATTAGATGGCAGAACAATTAAATCCCTTTGCTCTAGAAAATTGAATTCTTTCTTATGTAAAACGATTGTATTGTTCCTGCCATCCAACATGGCTGCCGTCACGTGATGGCGCACGCGGTATTTTGTTGCACAAAAGAAGCTCGAGTCGTAATACGCGTAACGCATACGCTCAGCAATGTATAAGAATGATGGGCGACAAATACTATGTCATCTTATCGTATATCACCGCAGCTCAAAACCTTCCGCGACCCTTTAATTTTGAAATGGTGGCAAAAACTCCGCATTGATTGCTGCTTATCAGTTGTTTATTATATATACACAGTATATATGTTCTCATAAAGTTGCATTGTCCTTCTCAGAGTCGGTCGATATTCTGGCGATTGCGTTTGTTGTGCTTGCTGTCTTGATTCTGTTAGTCGCAGTTCTTGCGGCGTATGTTCTCTTACGTCGCGCCAAGAAAAAGTCAATAGGGTAAGGCAACTTAAATATTCACCATTTTCCATACATCGGTTCACTGGGTCAAACACAAAGCGCTCTGAAAGCGAGTTGCCAAGGTACTTTCAAAGGATTATTCAAATTTGAACCTTGCAACCTCGACTGAATGCTTTGTGTTTGACCAGTGAACCGATGTATGGAAATGGTGAATACAAAAATCAAGATAACTCTCTGCAGACACCTTAAATATACAAAAACTAAAATACCTATCTGCAATTATCCTGAAGAAAATATAATCAAGGATACACTCATTCTTAGTCCATCGATAAAAATGTTAATGGTTTCTCTAAGTTACACAAGAATAATTGCTGCTATATTGTGTGTTACGTTCTATCGAGTTAATATGCAGCAATTTTCGAATTTCCTTCTCATAGAACTGGCAGCTCGTACAAGCTTGATCACATGTACGACGGTGATTACGAGGCATCGATGTATGGTAGCAAGCCCAAAATCATTGTCACCAAGTCGATAGCACAATCTGATAATGAAAATGTTTACCAAGTTGAGGTATGATGCTTGTATTAACTGACCTAGGTCTTCGTTCAGCATTCTCACCTTAATGTGTCCATTACGTCAGCAGCGTCAAGTGTTTCTATTTCTAGGGTTAATAAATATGTATACGAGAACCTAAAAATGAAATCAAGACGAGATGAGTGCGTAGTACTAGTAGAGGACGTTAATGCTAATGCGCATTACTTTTAAGATTTCTATTCAATGTTCTCTCGGTCATATCGGGTCAGTAATGTCCCGGGTACGAGCCTGAAGCACACGATCATTGTTAGCTTGTGCGCAAACATTCCCAGGTTTTTTGAACTCGAAGGGAAGATAAACAACGATTTTATCATGGATAGATTTTTGGTACTGTATTGGGAATTAAAATTTTCGTCATCCTTCGTCTCTTATTCAGTCCCACAATCCAATGCGCCACAAGGTCGTTACCAGTCTTCCCTCGAACTCTGAAAAGAGTAGAATGAAAAACGACGTGACGCCGGGTGTGTCGTGACACGTAAAGCAGACTAGCAAGTGGAAGAAATGGTTTTATAAAATGTCCTTTTGCCAACAACTTGTTAAAATAGTGTCGTTTTGTTTCTTAGACAAACGGGCAGAGCAGAGAAGTCATCTCCTCGTACCAGAACGCGGCGTACGAAAGACCTCTCTGATCCAGCTGTTCACTTTACCGCACCGACTAAGAGTATGTTGGTAAACTTAATAATGATGATGATGTTGAGAATGCTGAAGGATATGGTTGTCATGGCAATCATTCCTAAGAAAACAAAAATGACATCCAGTCTCTCATTTGTCTGCATGTTGGGTGGCCATGTTAGGTGTCTTCCAACATGGCCGCCTTTTTTATATAGTTTTTTATTCTGCAGATCAACAATAACCAAAACCATTGTTAATATGTTTTTTTTCCACAGAGATCATGGATCGACTTATTTCAACTCAACGCAACACGTTCACAATAATCAATTATTATAAATGTTTGCACTTTCATTGCTAAATAACGCTTTATCAAAATATTGGTTCCAAAATAACAATTTAAGATATAGATATAGATTCTGATATAAATGATAAATAATACTGGGCTCATGAAATTCCATATTAAAGTGGCTAAATAAAACAAGTGGTTATTTTTGTACTTTTTCCTTTTCTTTATCAAACATTATATTTTCCCCTATTAGTCGTTCTGAAGTTGAGGAGTTACAGTGCATTGTGGGCCTGAACTCTAGGGGACGTAATAGACGCCATCTTGGAAATGTCCCAGAAAACAGTCCCATAATGCAATGCAATGCCAACTCGACCCAGTTTTTTCCTCAACCTAGAAACGGTTAATAGGGGATTCAAGAAACTTATTCCTCAGTAGTTCCCTTCACAGTTCCCTGCGCCATCTTGAAAGGTAGCCGTGCCTTTGCATCAAAGGAGACGAACGGTGAGCTCGGAATGATAGAGACCTGTGAATAATAATAATAATTTAAATACTTCTAGAGCGCTATTTACATAGGCTGATCAACAGCGCTTTACAACATTTATAAATCATATTACTAATAACAATAATGATTGTAATTGTTCAAGATGTTAAAAAGGTGTCTATCATTGCAAGCTCACCGTTCGTCCCGCTTCGATGCAAAGGCACGGCTACCTTTCAAGATGGCGCAGGGAACTGTGAATAGGACTATTGCACGTTAATTTGCGCCATCGCGGCCATGTTGGTGCCATTTAACAAAAACATTTCTCATCAAAAATTCAATGTTAATCGCGGCAAGAAGTGCGCGATCTTTTATCTCTTGACTTTCTTGGGAATTCTTTCAACTGATCAATATTTCAAGACTTCTAGGTTTTTGGCGTTGATCATTCAAATTTCCAACGGCCCTGAGTTATGTTCTTTGATTAAGGAAAACTAAAAACGCAACTGTTTTGGACTGTTATAAAATGGCTGTAATATTTTACATGTTTTCATGCAAAAGTATATATTTCGCCGGACTCCGCCGTCTTTCTTGAATAATGACACACGGTGAGCAATGATTCCGGCAAATAATGAAGAAACAAAATTCACAATTCTCGAATCTTAACAGTAATTTTACGAATGTACAAGGGAACAGGTATTCAATTGCGCAAGCTAACTTTCAAAGCTTGGTTTTGGTACGTTATTTCAGGATATTAAGCTTTTCTCTGCTTTTACATTCCAATCTCCAGCACCTAAGCCGCTCCAATGAAAATAAAAATAACAATGAATGGATTCCATCAACCCATACCCTACCCCCCTGAGGTGCGCTAGAAGTGAACAAATGCTTCTGAATCCACTGGGATTTGTGAAACAAGCTGACAAAATAACAATGAATGGTTCCATCAACCCATACCCTACCCCCCTGAGGTGCGCTAGAAGAGAACAAATACTTCTGAATCCACTGGGATTTGTGAAACATGCTGGCAAAACCCGAATAAAGTGATACTCAGTATAACAGAGGTCCTGACTTGTAACTCAAACGAACAATATAGACTCCTGCAAGTCTACTTGATTGAGAGGTAAATAACTAATGATGTTTGAAAACTAATGACGTAAATAGCATACTATTCAGGTAGGAGTCAAGAATGCGTAGCCGAGAAGGCTTCTCAGTTGGAAATATAACTTACAACATTCAACACGTTTAATCCGAAGTCATTTATCATAAGTAGAGTGTTCATCAACAAGTTTGCATTAAGTATTATCTCACTACAAAAATCTACGCTACTTTTCAGTAAAAAAGAGTTGATTTAGTGTGTTGAGGACACCTCAAAGGCTTCTTTAAGATGATGAAAGAAAAGTTATCCCTGTTAATCGCGCTGCTGCTGGCGATGACGTCGGTCGTCTCTGCTGGTAAGTTTAGATTCTAAGTTTACACTATTCGTATATTTTCAGTAGTTTCCAACAATGTATCGATCGACCAAAAGTTGAATTGCACAATATCTTTAGTAGCCAACGAAAAATAGCCATAAAAATATTAAAAGAATTCAAAAGGAAAAACAAAACAAAAAAAAAGCGTAATTAGCGATAAAAAATAATGCAAGCACCGAAACACAAACATATAACATTCTTGTGGATTTTTAATATTTTAAAATTGACCAAAAAAGACGGTTTTAAAACGATGATTTTATAAGGTTTCTGTTATGAAGTTGGATTATTTAAGATAATATATATATATCGTCATTTTGAAATGCTATCCGAATAACGGAGGAGTTAGCCAAGCGTTAATTATTGTTCATCACAAACCAAATTTCCTTAGAATTATCAAAGACTTTTGGGATTAACTAGTTCGGATTTTATTAAGAATTCTTTTTCATTTTGTTGGCTCTATAAAGAAAAATGATGTGAAACATTTAATGAGATTGTTTTATGGAATTTTGAAAATAAAAATAATCATAGACACATCAACTTTTTGAATTTGGAATTCAAGTAGTGTTCCCTGAGGACATAGATGACAGTTATGACAATGACAATATACGTTTATTTGAAGGTAATTGCATCTTCACAAATCGATTGACATTGAATTACACCGAAACTTTCATGATTACTTTAAATTCTATTAAACATCATCAACATTATTACTGCTTAATAATTAACTATTTAACTATTTTATTTTGTTAAGTGAAAATTTAAGATGAATCTGTAAATCATTAATGAAAAATTTAAAAAATGATGTAAGCTTTGGTTTACGAAAATTTATATATATTTTTAGTGGTTTAGATTGGAAATAACAGTTTAGTTAAATGAAGTTTTCTAGGGTATAACTAGGAAACTATATGGTTTATTTAGGCACTAGGCATTTCCTTTCATTACAACTTATATTTAGCTTTATTTATTTGACCAAATAAGTATTTTCTTTCTTTTCGATGATCAAAAGATCTAATTTAATGTAATTTAACATAAAAGGAAGTGTGAATAAAGATGTATGTGGCGGATTTAGGGGGGGGGGGGGTTCATTGGGTGCAAATGAACCCCCCTCTTAAAGTCCTGGATCCGCCACTGGATGTATTGTATTGTATTTTCTTTGGCTTTTCCAATTGAATTCTTGAAGTTGAATTTGCCAGAATTTTTTTTACACGTAAAATTCCAATTCATTTTTTCCTAAACCTTTCGTACCCTACTAAATTCAAAATGCATTTTGTATAATTTAGATATTTTTTGCAAAAATTACTTAACCTTATTTTCTTTTTCTTTATCGTAGCATCCCAAGGTAAGTGAATTTTCTGCTATCTTGACATTAGTTGTTATCATCATCATCATCATTATCCCTGTCCATCATCACTGTCATCATCATCATGATCATCACTGGTATTGATCACCATGACCATCATCATCAATTTTTAACCTCACGATAACAATCCTTTTCATCATTATCACCACCAACCCACCGTCACCATAACTGACCATAATCATCATCATCATCATCATCAATCCACAAGTTAAACCTCACAATAACCATCGCCTTCATCTATATAGCACCAAACCATCATCATCATCACTGTCATCGCCGTCCTTATAGCCACTAATAACCATCAATCATTTAAAACACTTTTGTGATCTTATTTATTTCAATGATTTTCACCAGAAATCTTGCATACACTTGCCATTTGTTTTATTGTGTTCTGCATCATCCTTCTGATCATTGCCATGATCCTTCCTATTATACTCTACCGAAGACTTAAGCAACAGAGAACCAAAGGCTACACTGGAAGGTAAGATTTTTAGTCCTAAAAACAAGCAAATAAACAATTATTTCTATGAGTTATTAGTCTCCTGAAAAGGTACAAAGCTGCAACCGGATAGTTATCAAGCGGTAGACACATTTTACATGTTTCAAACTTCGTCCTTTGGGAACTCCATCCTCAGGCTGAAGTTCAGTTTCAGTTTTAGTTCAAAAGCTTTAGTTTTTTGATGTGAAATGCTTTTCATGATCCTCAGCGGTCTCAGCTTTGTAGCTTTTTGGTGACTAACTTCACTTCATTGATAACCAAGGCCCAGTTGTTCAAAGCCCGATTAGCACACAAGCAAACAAGCATGAAAGCAAAATAACAAACCAATTGCCCATTTAAGAAAAGAGGTTTGAAGTTTTACGGATGGAGTTTTATAACGCGTTATGTCGTTAATAATGGAAACTATACATTAAGAGTGAAGAACCGCTGGCCCTTGCGAGAAAGCGTGACACAAGCCAAACCTTCCTTCCTTCACTCAATTCAATACCTCCCATACATTGGTTCACAGGTCACACACAAAGCATTAAATAGAGGTTTTGCACCATGATATGGCAGCCATGAGAGGAAGTACAACAATAGAGTCTTTTTCCTCTGAGAAAATGAATTCTTTCTCGTGTAAATCAGATTAGACCAGACTGTTGAATTGTTCATTGTCCTGCTTCCCGACATGCATGGCTGCCATCACGTGATGGTGCAAAGCATGTATAGAGGCTGCAAGGAAGTTTCAAAGGATAATTCAAATTTGAACCTTACAACCTCAGTTGAAATCTTTGTGTGACGCGCAGTCAACCGATGTATGGAATGAAGTAGCGAATGTCAGCAGGGCAGTGGCCTGATTTATGAGTTTTCCCCTCCACAGTGCCAAGGGTTCCAGGTACGACCTGAGCGGTAGAGAAAGAAAGGTTTCTGAAGCAAAGGGCAAGGATCCTGTTAGTTTTTACGGCATCTACAACGATCCTCAGCCTGCCGACAGTATTTATCTGCCTTTGGACAAGAGGACGCAAGAGGATGGGAACTATGCTCATCTTGAGGTATCATTAATTATTATTAGTATTAGAGACCTTTAGCACAAAGTTCTTGTTAGCCCCGCAAACCTCAAACTGCACGATGTCAGGCGCTTTCCGTCAAACTTTCTTCATTTATCAAGGCGTCGTAACGAAGTTGCTGGAAGAGTGGCCATATTGAATTTCAATGATGCCGAGTGTTTCTCGTTAGTGGTTAGCGGTAAACACGATGCTAAAGGTCTCTATTATTACCATCATGACCGATAATCTACAAGCTTTTAAGAGTGTATATTTAAAAATAAGAAAAAGTTCTTTTCAATCATCATTATGTATTGTCATCGTTACCATCTACAAATATCACCATCATCATCATCATCATCATCACCATCATCCATTTTATATTATGATCACTACGCGCCATCACTGATATAAGAATCACTCAGTATCAATATGACATTATAATAATCTCTATAACCTTCTATAATTGATATTATCATATGACCCGTATCTGCACGGGCTCGCGCTCTTAAAAAAAACCCTCGAGGAAATTGGCGTGAGCAGGGCCGTACGGCTTTGGACGAGCAGGGCTGTACGAATCCGTACGGCCGAAACCTGCGACCGTATTGACATAATTTGCAACTTTTAAAATATCTTTTTTATTTAGGGTCATATGAGAAAATGCTTATTGCCTGAGTTAGGTCGGGCCGTACGGGAAAATATTTGGTTCTCGGTCACTTGTACGAACCTTGTTGCTCCATACGGCATCACCTCGAGTCAAATATTTTCCCGTACGGCCCTCCCACTCAGTCAATAAGTACATATTATATCATCGTAATCTCTATAACCCGCGGATCCTTTATCAAATATTTTAAAGTCAAAAACCAAAACCTGAAAACATTTTCTGTCTTAACTTCGCCCAGGGATCCAAAACACAAGAAGATCCCCACGCATACGAGGAGCTGAAAAAGAACAACAACACATTTGTAGCGGCGGTATACGACAACCCTACGGCAACAGACAACGATGATCACGACTATGAGATTGCTGACGCTACCATTGTACGCCCAAAGAGCAAAGACTACGATAATCCACCATGCCAGTCTGACACTGCCCTCTAGTCTCGTCATTACTGAGCACTAATAGTCACGCTAATCCCCCCCCAATATATTTTGCTGCAAGCTTGTCTGTACCATAATGGAATCTATCTCGCTTGTAAGAGATACTAATAAAACTGTCACGCTCATCTTTATTCGACAAAAAAGAATTTAGTATTGTAATGATAGGTTCAGGATACTAAGAATTTTTAAATAACAAAATTTCAAGTTACGTCATCGCGGCCATGTTTGTACGATTTAACAAAAGATTTGATTAGCTTCATCGTTAACAACACCAAGATGGCCGCCATGTTTTTGTCTTGGATTGCAACCCATCAATATGTTTTCTCAAGTGGTTTTAGGTTGATTCTCATGTAGTCTCGAGTTTGATCTTTATTTAATCTGTCTCCTATTATTCAATCAAAAAAATGTTTTTATCATGACTAAGTTTCCTGTAAACTTTATTTAAATCATTGTACTAAACCTGTATGTCTGCTCTGTTTTAAGCTGACCAAGGAAATTCCTCTTGATCCTGCACGATTTCTCGTATATCTTGCTTTGGACGGTCAGGTGCGGGGGGTAGGGCTGTTATTACCCATTCCCCTTTGAATTAAAAAAAAATCTAAATTATCTAATAAGCTTTGGCTGTTGTATAACTGCGGCGGTGGGACAATCACAACAGAGCTAGGCTCAAACCTTGAAAAAGCGGGCTTTCTATAGTGGTAACTTCCAACCCCCTTGACATTTTGTCCTGGATCTGCCTTTGGTTTTACCTCTGCCTTTACCTCTGCTCTGCCCCTTTTTCTGAAGAATCAGAATAATGCGTTTTGATGCAAAAAGGCAGTAGCTTGGAACTTTAAATCAAAACAGTGAATGACTGCAGGCTAGAGACAATACAATGACATCTAATGTCTCAGTTAAGAGAAAAAGCTTATCGAAAACAAAGATATCATCACGGAGGCACTTGCTGCATGCAAGGAAAAAAGTTTCATTATGAGCTTCTTTTGCTCGTATCAAGTGTACAAGTACTTCGTTGGGGGGAGAGGGGGAGGATACTACAACTCAGAAAGCGCGGGAGAGGGAGCTACGTTTAAGAATAGAAGCCCCCAGCCCCTCCCCCCTCCCCTTATCCTTTTGCTTACAAGGCTCATGCTTTGCCTCTTGCTGCTTATATTTTCCAATCTAAACCACCACTATTGAGGGTGCTCTGACCTTAGAGTAAAAATAAGATTGTGAATGACATGGGGATGAAAGAAAAATGCCAAAAGCTTCCAATTCTAGAACTCATTCGGTGATTAACCAAACTCTCACCAAGAGAGTTCAGTTCATGATCCTCTCGCAGCATACGAGCTGCGAGCCGGAAAACCAAACTAGAATTAGACACGTTACAGTGGAATGTTGATCCTCACGAGGCATAAATCTTTTGTTCCGACAAATCCAATGCAATTCTCCCCTAGGCTTATAAATGAATATATATGAGCCTCTTTGGATTATCACACACGCAATCCATGACTTTGGATCCAGTCATTACAGGTAAGTGAAAACTTTAAAACGTTTTACTAGGCTTCTTAGAGTTTCCGATCGATCCGAATGTGGTCCTGACTTTGAATACGTTCGAGTTAGAGACTGAAGTCTTCTTTTAGATTCTGATGGATTAGAAGGATGGAGAAAAGAGAACTAATGATGTGGTCCTAGTAGTTTGAATACGTTTTTGGTTGACGTAGTGAACATAGCCGACGAATAATGTTCAGTTTTTATTTCAAAAAGTTACCAACGTAGCTACTGCATAGTAGTTAGTTTATTTTGCTCAATGAGTCTAGGGTATCAGTCAGTAGAGCGTACAGTAGAGTTTGGAAGGGAAAAATACGGCTTACTATATTGTAAATTGGTTGCTGTTTAACCGACCTCTGAAGCTATAGAATTAAAATGCATGCACTATTAAAAAGATACACAACACACAAGAGAAATTGAAAATTAAGCTTAAAGATGAGGACGAAATAATATAAAATAAAAATAAGAAATAGTTTCCTATATCGTATTAATATCGAAATATCCACTAATTTATTTATGTTCCATCCAGAACTACACGGAGCAGAATTTGGCTCAAATTTATTGAATCCGGCGCCCTCGGCGGGACTCAGCGTGGTGACCTGTTAACCGCGGGCTGCCAAGGATAAAATACACGATCATAACCACCACATAAACTACATACGCTATAGCTTCAGGTTATTATGAACAAACACATAGGGGTGTGCCGCCAGGACCTCAAAACCCTGACCCTATCCCAGACCTAAAATTTTGATTTTACATACCCTACCCCAGACTAAAACTAAGAATTGTACACCCTATCCCAGACTAAAAGACGGAAAATACGGTTTTTCAACAGATTGCAATCAATATTTTTTTGTGCCGGCAGAAAGCGTAGCCTATTCGCCAGACAAAAATGAACAAATCGTTAACCCTATCCCAGACTAAAACGATACCCTATCCCAGAGAAAATGTCAAAAAATGATACCCTACCCCAGACCCAAAAGCCGAAAAACCATACCCTATAGGGCGGCACATACCCGTATAGCAAATATAGGGGAGTACCCCCCCCCCCCCCCGGGTATTCACAGATAACATTAAAAGTCCGTGGGATTTCAAAACATTGTTAATGTTCAAGCTGTATATGCAGTTGACTTTTTTTGAATGATTTAATCTTAAACGAGGCCAAGCCTGTGCAGATGAGTCTTTAGTCATAAAACGAAGCGGTGTTTACCAAATAAGAAGAGACTATTAGCTAGGTTGACGATTGATGTAAATATTTCTTCATGACTGGGTGATTTCAGCCACGGGGCGAACTTGAGCGGTGAGTCTTTTTTATGTATTTATAATAGCATTGACCATAGTCACCTTTAACAGCATGAAGCAATTTTAATTTTGATCATGCCGTGATCCAATGGGTTTAGCAACAAGTTAAACTAGATTCATGCTGCTCATACAAGCAAAATAACAAAACAACGGTCCAAAACGTCAATCAGGACACAGTTGTAGGAAGGGTGGATAGCGCTATCCAACGAATAAATCGTATCAAGTTGATAAATGCGTTGGACAACAACATCGACGTATCCACATTATTATTATTTTCTCGAATCAAGGAGAACTTTTACTGAAAAACGATTCTTTGTTATTCTTTCGAGAAGGTAAGAGCTGGAAGTTTAATACGAAGGATCTTGACCTTAGCTTTCGATGCTTCTGTTTTCCTTGATCTCCAAAACCGCAACCAGAATATACACCTATTTCAAAAGTCGTCTGAAATCTGAAATTTATAGACCGACTAAATGCAGCAAAATAACATATTCACAGTCGACTGAACAACATAGTTTCCTTTTAGATTGAATGGGATTTTTCGTATTTTAGCCAGAAATTATAAAAGCACAATAAATACATATAGTCTCAGATCGCCCATTTCCGTTCGCCCATTTGTGATCTCCAACCGCGAAGAGGGGCACCTTTCTACTCGAGCGAACTGTATCGTTCGTTCATATGTAAAGAAATTGTCCCTATGAACCAGGGACAACTATCGGCTTCAGTGGAGATACGCATGCTCAAACGAAAAACTTGTCTCGGTTAGGCGAGTTAAAGCTTTTCATAGGGAAAAGTTGTCCCGGGTACCAGGGTCACCCTCTTTCGAGAGGGTAATACTACCAGGATTGTGACCCTTCTAGCCGAGGCATAGTAAAATATCTCATGTAAACGGTCGAGATGAATTTACAAAGAAAATAGGGAAAAGTTAACTCGCCCAGGGTAGCACGGGGACTGAAGAGGGTATCCCTTCTACCAGGGACGAGTTTTCTCCATGTAAACGGCCTCTTAGTCAGAAAATTGTTTACACATCACAATGAAATGTATCCATTTTGCTTTCCTGCATATTTCTTTATGCGCTTAAAAAGCCACTAGCTTCTCTGTAGCTTTTTCTCTTCTTGCTTCTCGGTTCTGGCTCTAATAAATAAAGTATTGAACGTATTCAAGGCCGAATCGTGTGTGGCACTAGTTTGTCTCATTAGCATGTTAATTTAGTCTCCAGTCATTTAAAAGTTAAATGTGGGTTATATGAAATCGTTGTAAATGAAAAACAACGAAAACTCAAAAGAAATGCGAAATGAAATCAACTTCCAAGACAACAAATCTTTCAGACAGCCGGGCCGATAATAACCTTTGTTTTACATTGCACTATAAAATAAAAGCTGGTGGCTAAGCGTCTGTCATTAGGATGCTCATAAATGTTTAAACATCTATCACACCTGACATCGAGTGACTGACAAAGGATACTGTATTTATCTTATAGAAATCTTCAGCTTCAACATAAGACCTTCATTCCTACATTACTTCTGTTCGTTTGAGGGAAATATTCACCTTATCGTCATTGTGTTTAATTCTCTATGGAATCCGCTAGAATGGCAAACTTTGATGGTTAGTAAGTGTGTTTAAGATATAATTCTAACAGGCCGATGCGTTAAATAAGCGAAAACTCTTCAAAATGTTCTGAATCCACCTATGTGATATAAATTTAAAAAAATTCGACTTACATTTATGTCAAAACTAAAATCATGGTGATAAATACAAATTTAGTCAACTGTTTTTGAAATTTTTGGCGAAATTCTGTTCGTCGTATGAATATAATGAATGAATATTCTAAAAACTTAGAGGAAAAACACAGGGAGCCCGAACTGCTTAAATGCCCATTATGGACATCATAAAAATTTACTGGGTTGCCTGTTTAAGAAATTTATAAAAATGCGTTTCGTTTATCTGATTTCTCCTGTGTCAGAAAATGCTAAAGTTGCGCAATAGTACCCAATAGTGCTGAATTTCAAGGCCCAGAAATATTTTTAAAAATTACCATATCTAATGTGAATTGGTATCGGAACTGAATCGCACGATCTCGAGTAATATTCGGAATTTATAGATACTCGTGATGTTTTGGACTCGCCTTTTTGGAGGCTGTGTGATTTTTTGTTTATAATACACTCAACAAAATTGAGCAGCTTAATTGGGACTCTACAGAGTACAATTTGGGATTTAATTGTACTCCTCTCGTCCTATCAGAATCGAGTAATTTTGTTGAGTGTATTTTAAATATGATAATCCAGCCTTTGATAGCCTTGATTGAAGACAAAACGCTTACCTCCTACTAAATATCATCCAAGTACATTTCTATCAAAAACGGGCCACTCAGAAATCAGTAAACTATACTCTATCAATCCTATGATTCCTTGTTTCTAAGATAATTTTTCTTCAAACCTCAATTGCTAATTCTGATATATCTATATATATATATTTCTTTTTTTCCTTAGCAAAACACAGCTATCCACCTGACTTATCGGAGTCTTCAAACGATAATAACGGTATGTAAGAATATATAAACAGAGGTGATACAATACCTAAAATTGATGCATTCCTTGTTATCTCTGTGTTGTATATATTGGAGATGAGCATTGCGAGCCTTCTAGCTTAGGAACCAAGCTTCATCATGACGTGACGTCATACTCCTGGCTTGAGCTATCATCGCGGTATCGAAGCATGTTTTGCCTGCGACAAAAGTTAAAAAATTATTATTTTTAGTATGAGTGTAGAAAATATCGTAACGTTATCGGAACGTTACCATGACAAAACACGTTTTCTTTGATGGGTATTGCACTCGTGCTGTGATTGGTTAAAATGTTGTCAATTGGTTAAAATGTAGTCATTCCAATTCTACTGATGTTGACAATGTTGTGACGTCAAAAACTAACTCAACCTAGTTTCCCCTCATATCTTCACGGCGCGCAAAGAACCGCGCCTGGAACTAAATATCTTAACGATTTTTCAACAGCTTTATTTATGTGTTTGCTGGCAATGAGTGTGGTGTGTATCATACAACTCGTAATTTGTGTCCTGTTTGCATACAAAGGCTGTAAAGCTAAATTCAGGTAAGTGAGTACAAGTTCAGTTCACACCTTTTAAATGGTGATAATTAAGAATTATTATATATTTCCTGTTCTTCAGCCCGGAACCTCCACCTTACAGCCCTTGGAGTCCATTTTTAACTCTTCGTCAAAGTCAACAGGCATCAGATTTTAATGAACCGCCACCAGCTTACGTGACAGTTCAAAACGAATTGCGTGACATTAATGAGCCTTGCTTAGCGTCACAAGGGTTGGACAATGAAGAAAATGATCGTCAATGTGATGTAGAAGGCGTGACACCAAGAGACTCGACTTCGACTTTACGAGATATGAATGACGAGGAAAGTAACGAAAGAATACGTGACACAACAAATGGGACACATGAAGAGTTATCTACAATGTCACAAGTAACTAATAATGATACGTCACAAGGGTCGGTTAATAAACAAAGTAATCGTCAATGTGATGTAGAAGGCGTGACACCAAGAGACTCGACTTCGACTTTACGAGATATGAATGACGAGGAAAGTAACGAAAGAATACGTGACACAACAAATGGGACACATGAAGAGTTATCTACAATGTCACAAGTAACTAATAATGAGACGTCACAAGGGTTGGATAATGAAGAAAGTAATCGTCAATGTGATGTAGATAGCGTGACACTAGGAGATTCTTCTTAGCATAGGGAGGTGAGCATCTTGGATTGCATGGCATTGTGGAACGTCCAAAAATTTCCGATACATATAGTTTCGTGCGTTAGAAAGGAAAAAAAAAAAAGCTAATTACAAACTCCATAACATAGTCGTTTCTTATTGACAATCGGGGACGAACTTAGAGTACTAATATGAAAATGGGGCCAAAGGTAATATAAAGCCCTAATGGGTAACCTACAAAGAATAAATATACGAGAAAATATGCGTATCTTTCATCTTTCAGTTCATCATAAAAAGAGCATTCCTTTACATCTCAATGCTATTTACAAAATATGCAGATAAAACAAAAAGCGGGTTGTGGGGGTGGGGGGGTGGATGAATTACAAAACGAAAAAATAAATAACTATATGTGCAACAATAAAAGATAAAATCTAAAAGAAAATTTATTATAAAACGAAACACACACACACAAACTAAACAAAAAACAAAAAAGAAAGCAAAGGTTAATTTGGTTGAGTGATCAACTAGACACTTTAAATAATACCGCGATTAATTTGCGGTACTATATTTTTCTAGTCTCTTATCTTTAGGTCCTTTAGTTTAGTCCCAAACAATAGTTTTCTTCCGTTTCCTGCGCCATCTTAAAAGGTAGCCGTGCATTTGCGTCGAAGCGAGACGAACGGTGAGCTTGAATGATAGAGACATGTGAATAATTGTCCAAGCTGTTTAAAAAACGGTGTCTATCATTGCAAGCTCACCGTTCGTCTCCTTTGATGCAAAGGCAAGGCTACGTTTCAAGATGGCACAAACAACTTTGAAAGGGACTATTTCATGTAGAGAACGAAACGCTTTCTTTTGTCGTGATTGTTCACGCTTAGAATTATGCAAAACATTTGAAAACTTTCGAACATTTAATGTTTTACAAAAATCAGTCAAAACAATCTCGTGAGAAACCTAGGTAATCGGATCGAGACTATAAAAAAACGGTTAATACAATATCATTTATCTCTTGATTAATTTTCAATATAGTATTAAAAGAGCATGTTACCTATATATGTATTAATTCCTTTACTCACGTCAGTAACGTACGTTAAATATTGTAGGATTAAGTTAAATTTAAATTTCTTAAGCTCGGCATGAATTCTTTTGCTCTTGGTATGATTCTAGTAGCTTCGTCAGGTATTCGTCATTACATCAATGAATAAAATCATAGCCTATGGGTTCACTGAGTTACGTATCGCTTGACTTACTCACTGATCATTTGAAAATCAGACTGCTTCACTTGACAAACAAAACTTTTCTCGCGAAAATCTAAAAGAAAGCTATGGATTTTTACAGCGTATTACTTCTAAGCATTTTTCTATTCCTGCTTCAACCCAAAGAAGGTATTTACAAAGTTTATTGTTACTGATAGAACGATTAACGTTTTGAAAGAGTCTATTAGGTATTCAACTATGACGATAGGTTTATATTTGTTGAATGTTGATGAAAGTGATTCTTTGATGTTTGAGAAAAGAATTTGCGATGAAAACTTAGAGGCTAGGTAGATTACGAGAGTTTAATTTAAGATGTAGATAGTGTGTATTTCTTTAATCAATCTCATTCACTTTAGTCACTAATTTTCAACTTAAAAGTTGAAGATATAAAGTTGGAGAAATAAAATCAAATAATCAGAGACAAATTATTTTTCGTTATATAGTAGAGTGCAAACAAGTAATCCGTGAAACACTAATTACTAAATAGTACAAAATAGTACAAAAACAATAGAAAACAATGGAATTTGCATGAAATTGTGCTATTTAGTATTACTAAAGTTTCATGGATTTACTGTGGTCACTCTACTATTAGTACTAATTCATTATTTTCATACTCATTTATGTGTTTAAAGCACATATATTATATTGTATATCACACATATATACACTTAACCGCACAAAGAAACATCTTCAGTATCACACTAAACAACACTTAGAACAACACTTAGCATAACACTGATTATGATCAATAACAACTGACACCGATCCTTCAGCCTCCACGAATTAGCAAAGCGCTTGTTCCGAGCTACAAGATTCGAGACTTAAATACGTTTTATTATTTTTCTTCATATTTTATTATTAGACAACTTTTGGAACTCAGGCTAACGAGATTCAAGCTATATAGAAAATCATAGGACTAAAAGATCGAGTAAATTTAGCACCAGATGAGGATATGTTGGAACTAAAAACAATGTCAAACAATTCGAACTGATTTTGTTTTGGGTTATTTTGTGATTGCAGTATCTGCAGTGGAATTGGAAACCGCCGTGGGTAAGTTTTCTTTTCTTCTCAAAAATCTCAATACAAAATTCTCAATCAATATTCATATTTGTATTGCATGTATATTTTTGGGTAGGGCGGGGTGGGTGGGGAAATTACTGTCGGAATAATGCATAATCCAGTCTATGGAACACTTTACCAAGAGAAATTAAAACTAATGTACTAATGTACTAATTTTGATCACTTTAAAAAACTCTTAAAAACATTTCTGTTCCGCGATGCTTACAATTTGTAATATTTCTATCTTAAATTTTAAATTTGTAATATTTCTAATTTAGATTTTTAGTGATTGTTGCATATGTTAAGTTTTACAAATGGACTGAACATATTTTTTATATATTTTTTATATAACATTATTTTTTATAATTATAATTTTATTATTATATAATTAATACAGTTTATAATTTTTTACCTTCTTAGTTTTTTTTATATTGAAATCTTATTTGTATATATTTATTTTTTTCTTCCTAGTTGTTAAGCGCTATAGAGTTAATAAATATAGCGCTATAGAAATTTAATAAATTATTTATTATATTATTATTAGTAGCCATTTTTAATTTCCATCGTTCTTTCCACAGTGGTTGTCATCGTAATTTTGTTTGTGGTCGTTATTGTCCTCTGTATTGTGATTATTTGCATAGTATGGCGGTTTTTCAAACAGTAAGTGGTAAAAAAAAAAAAAAAGTTTAAAAAAAAATTGGTATTAACCCTGAACTCTATAAATACCCTGCAAGCAGAGGTTGTTTTTCTTCCCCTCTGTAGATATGAGCGGCAGAAGGACCGGCAAAAGACCGTTGCAAGCAGGCTAAATTCTAACGTTTGCGCCTATTAAAAGCTCATTGATGGAATGTTGTGTTTGTTTGTAATTTAAGAAGTGAAATCAAGCAAGTCGATTTGAACGCGCTTGACGTCATCGTCTGCAGTGTTGCGTCCTCCAACTCCCTGGAATGTTCGAATCGAAATTATAAAACATATTTTGAGTCATGGCATCCCGTTGATTTTATCAAGGGGGAAGGGGGTGTGGAACGAGAATTTGAACCGAATGTTTCTATATGAAGTATATTGTTCTGCGAAAGTATATTGTGTACACGGACGTACGGACGGACGGACGGACGGAAGAGACGTCAGCTAAGCCACGAAAAATCAACTCGATGGTTTATCAATTTTTCTTCCATGATGGCTAAGCTTTGTTGGTCTATTTTTCAGCCGCAGGCATGTCCGTGACTACGAGAGAGAAGACCATCGCGATTCTTATGACAACCGTGGAGCGATGGTAATGCGTGAGCAGAAGCCAAAGAAGGTATGTTATTTCACTCGTTGATATTAACTATAATCATCAACATCAGCAGCACCATGGCTTTCATCATCATTGTTATCGCACCACTAGCATCAGCAGCAGCAACAACATTACTATCATCGTTGTCAGGATCATCACCATCATCCTCTTTATCATCATTCTCATTAATGTCACTATTGTCATCCTCATTACCATCATCTGCCGCAGTAGCATTAGCTACCCTCATCATCACTATCATGATCAACGTCATTATCCCCATCATCACCAATGATCATTCTTATTAACGTCATCATCCTCATCCTAATCACCGTCATCAGCAGCAGTAGCAGCTTCATCACCGTCAATATCATCATCAAGGAGCTACATTATTGACTCCTTTGATCACCACCCCCATCACCATCGTCATCATTATCACCAGCATCAACACCATCGCTATCACCATCCATCATCATTGTTATCATTAACATTATCATCATTATCGACAGGTTGAAGAAGATCCTCTTCAGAAGCCAAAGAAGAAATCAGAAAAATACAGGGTGAAAAACTTGAGTTAACTAAAATTGAAAATAGCATGGTTACAGAATGACAGTCGATTAAATAAAGAGATGGCTCATCATGTTTACCTTAGATATACATTCAAAGACACATTACAGTGGCACGCAGGCATGCAGAACGACACACAGGAGGCCTGATACACCTATAGACCCCATGCAGCACGACAGAATGAAGCTTAATTGGAAGGACATTACATTAGGTTTCCCATTCTCAAGATATTGAAATTCTTTTGTTTTGCCCTTTGTTTTCCTTCGTTTTACTTTGACTGTTAGTCACTAATAGGCCCTTTGCAGATAAACAATCACGTGCTGATTAATTCACTTAGAGCAAATGAATGAACATTTTGATTCCCATGGCTGAAATTTACTGGAGAGCAAACAGACTTTCTACAACCTTTTTTAAGAGATCGTAATAAAACTGCACTAGTAACACACTGGATACATTTCTTTTCGTCCAGTTCTTTTCAGTGCCTAAAAAGAATCACCAATTTAATTTAAAAACATAAATTTTACCCTCCAGTACAGGCACGTGACCGTTAACTGCAAAGGTTTTACAACTTTTGTTGCACGGGCCAAGTAAGATCATTCTAATGTCTAAATATACCAGGTTTGAGCGACGACCTGCTCTGAAAATTGTCTGTCTGGCTAAGATTATTTTTGATTTTTATGACGAGATTTCAGATTTACATCGCCAACGGACAAAGTATTTTTATTAAATAGGTGTATACCACTCAATTAAGCATTACTTTGTTTTTGATATTCAGGACGATTCAAGCGAAGATGACAGAAGAGAGAAGAAAAAGAAGTATCGAAAGGTACCAACAAATAGATAAAAATTAGTAGCCTGCTTAGACTCGATTTCTTTAGGCTCTGAAAACTCGCCAAAATTATCAGAACTTAAACGTATCAGTGCCGTGAGGTAAACGAAAAAAAATATTGGCGTTGTTTGTTTTCAGGATGACTCGAGCGACGAAGAAAAACGCAAGAAAAAACCTAAAGAGAAACCTCGAAAGGTATTTAAAATGAAAAACTTTGAAATCTGAAAACTCGCCAAAACTATCAGAACATAAACACATCAGTGCCATGAGGTAAACGAAAAAAAATATTGCGGTTGTCTGATTTTTGATTAGTTTTGATTCTTATGACGAGATTTCAGATTCACATCACCAACTGACAAAGCCGTATTTTTTGAAATAGCTGTTAATTATTCAATTAAGCATTCTAATTTTTTTTCGTATTCAGGACGATTCAAGTGAAGATGACAAGAGAGAGAAGAAAAAGAAGTATCGAAAGGTGCCAACAAATAGATAAAGATTAGTAGCCTGTTTGCAGACTCGATTTCTTTAGGCTCTGAAAACTCGCCAAAATTATCAGAACTTAAACACATCAGTGCCGTGAGGTAAACGAAAAATAATATTGCGGTTGTTTGTTTTCAGGATGACTCGAGCGATTCAAGTGAAGATGACAGAAGAGAGAAGAAAAAGAAATATCGAAAGGTATTCAAAATGAAAAACTATGAAATCTGAAAACTCGCCAAAACTATCAGAACTTAAACACATCAGTGCCGTGAAGTAAACAAAAAAATATTGCGGTTGTTTGTTTTCAGGATGACTCGAGCGACGAAGAAAAACGCAAGAAAAAACCTAAAGAGAAACCTCGAAAGGTATTTAAAATGAAAATCATTATCGGGTATTTATTAGGTATTTATAATCCGCAATCAAGTTTGGGTTATTTAATTTCTTGTTGGCGTGCAAATCAAGCGAGGAAGAGCGTGAGAAAAAAATAAGCAATAAACATTATTAATAATAATTAATAACATTATTATTATACTATTTATGTGCGCTAACCGTACTCGCGCAGCCTTCCAAAGAAAATCCTTCCATTTCAGCCACAGGTAGCCCAAGCTTGGTTTCTGTGGTGTCATGTTAAAAGGAAATGTATGGGGATTCTTCAAAAATTTCAATAAAATCATCGAAACGCGAAATCAAGCCTTGAAATTTCACTTGATAATTGATAAATAGCACTTCTTTCGCTCTGTTTGGTTATTTTTGCATTTAGCCCGTTTTTAGGATTTTTTCCCCCACCAGTAAGAAATAAGATTATTATTTCTTATTCTTATTTCTTACTGAAGTTTCAGCCCGCAAATTCTCCTGTCTTGAGTTAAATTTTCGGTTCAGAGTTCCAAGGATAACAAACGAATAAAGTCGGTTGATTCCCTTTAACTGGTACTGAACGTAGCCGATTCAGGGCGAATGAGTGAGGAAGATGAGCGTAAGAGAGAAAAAACACAGTAAGAAATACAAAAACGTAAACGTTGGTCTGTTTACCAGTGTAGTTGTAGTTGGGGGAAGTGGGGGAAGGTTAGTCTACACTCCCTTATTGCATATCAGAAATTTGAATACTGGATGAACTATGAGTTTTCCTCCCAGATTCCCCCCCCCCCCCCCCCCCCCCCCCTCCCTTCCCCACACACCGCTGGCCTATTTTGATACTCTAAATTTCTTCATCAGGATGAATCGAGCGAGGAGGAGCAAACGAAACCCCGAAAGAAAAAGGTAAAAACTTCTATCACAAATAATATGAGACTATATTAGATAAAATTAGATATTATATATAGGATTATACAGATTCTGATGATTATGTATAGATGTATAATATTTCAAAAACACACAACAACTCTTTCATTACTTTATAACTTGGAGAGTTTGGACAGATTGTTTATGTAATCATTTCCAGGAGGATTCAGACGAGGAATACGACAACAGAAGAAGGAATACTAGAGAGAAACCAAGGGTTTGTAATAATAACAAATTAATAATAATAAAAATATAAAAATATAAATAAAATAATAAAGACTGTTTTCATAGTGAAACAAGATAATAGGTCAAGAGAGTATCAAGTACTTGTATTGCTAAATTTTACTGATTTGAATAAACCTTGAAAATATATAATAAGTTGGTCTAACCCTTCAGCATCATTGAACATTATTTTCTTTATCAGATCCTAAATTTTAATAAATTTGTCCTTCTTTAAAACTAAATACTCACCATACAATATCTCCATTGTTCTTCTGTGTAGAGAAAGTCCTTGAGTGACGATGAACGGTATGAAAAGACTCGCGAGTGGGCGAAGAAAGGAGCTAAAGAGGCTTCAAACAGAGGACGGAGATTTGGTTCTAAGTTTCCTGATAATGCTAATGATTCTTGGTAAGTAATATAGCTTTTATAGCGATATTTTAGTGTTTTGTTTTGACTTGGTTGCCCGCTTTAAACCTAACTTCTTTAAACATGGCGCCCTTAGGTCAGTGGTTAGAGTGCATGCGCTAATAAACAAATCCGCATACCAACGACACTGACAACAACTTTTTTATTCTCACTTTCAGGGGACTTTATTAAAAGCCGTTAAATGCAAAAATCACCTCTCAGTGAGACAGGAGTGGGAAAAAACGCACATAACAATACAAATCATTTAATCGCCTTTAGAGAACAAGTTTACAATACCCATAATGCATGAGGATCGCGGTACATTCGGTACCGCTTGCCAGTTCATTTTTCTTCAGCTGATCTAAAATAATGACGTAAAATGACGTCACTGCAAAACTGAGGTGTCCTTGACCTGTGAAAACTGACGAGTGAAAAATGAGAACCTGTCCTACCATAGCCGATAAAAATTAAAAAATTTGCTACTAATTAGTTATCGTATTATTACTGTTATCAATAACTTATTATCAACATTATTCTTTTTCATTTGGTGGCCTGCAAATCAACAATTTCAAGAACAAAAAGTGACACCTAAGTTTTGCAAATTTTCTCGATTCTGATTGGCTAACATTTTCTCTCAGATCAGCTGGCCCCTATTAGCCGTTCTGGAGTTGTAGAAATGTGTTGCATTATTATGTTTAAAGGAACGATTTATCAGTCAGTTCAAGAGAATATGAACTAAGAGAAGGAATCCTACCTATATAGCCTTGTAACCATCATGTGCACAGTTTGATGCTAATTTTAGCTTGGAGATATTTTGAGCGAAGAACATGATTGGTTGATTTTCTTGAGGGTAGGCGGCTTCCAGTCTTGAAGTAAACAAAGCCTGTGTTTTTGTCGTGGACTTAGCGAAATATGGCGCTTTTCGTGTCCTAAAACGAGGCATAAGGGAAGCATGATTATCGCGCGGGCATGGTAACGAGTTAAAAATAGCATCAATGATTCTAAAAATAGCATCAAAGTGTGCACATGATGAGGCACGGGGATTCCTTCTTTTAGTTCATTTTCTCTTGGTCAGCTGCATTGCCATTTTATTCATCAAGCCGAGAAACAAAAGAAATTTGAAAATTAACACGACAATTGAGGTTTAATTCCTATCACTTTTCTTTCCCTTTTCTCGATCAACAAGCCAAAAAAGACACCATAAAAGCAACAAAGCGTCCCCTTAAACAGCCCCACGATGCAAAGCCTTCTCAAACTCCTAGGAACGGCTGATTATGTATGATTTTTGGAATAGCAATAGACCAGTTTCGAATTCCAAATTACCGCTGTGTTCCTTGATTACAGACTCATTTGCACAGGGTTAGCCTTGTATCAGTGTTTAAATATTCACAAATACCAACAGTAAAGTAAAGAATGCACAACTTCAACAATACAAACACTTTAAAACTCGACGGACCTTGACTGTAACACGTGAACATTCTGCACAAACGCGAGGCTAACCCTGTGCAAATGAGTCTGTAATCAAGAAACACAGCGGTAATTTGGAATTCGAAAGGGGTCTATTATAATGATGCACCCAAATGTATGTAATCAAGCCGCAGTGATGCACTTACAACATGATATATCAATCAGAATAAAACACGTAATGAAATCCAAAAAATTGATTAACAAAAATGTGCATTTTGGGACTGCTTGTAAACATTTAAACGTTTTAACGACAACACGCGGAATACAAAATGGACTGAGGTAAAATTGTGAAACAGCTGTGCCTGCAAAATCAGATATTGTTGTGCCTTTGACGACATACGAACGAGGCTTATAGGTCACCACACACCTATTTCAAAAACGATTGTCGGAGCGAAAGGCGAAAGGGGATGAGAGATAGAGAATTACGAGACCGAAAACACAAATAATGGAGATCCTTAAAATGGCTTCGTCGACTACAAACATCACTGCATGCTGCGTGCTACTACGACGAAAATCGCTCAAACTTGGATTCAGCTGAAACTTCCTAAGAATACTCTTTAAAGGTCCAATAATCACTGTATGAAGTGTTTTCTCGATATTCAGGACGAAAGTATGATATTTTTACGATTATTTTTTGGAGTCTGTGACGTCATACACTCAACATCAAACATTGCTACATATATTTCTTTGTATATAAAACCTTAATTTATTTTATTCCTATGAAGCCCAAAGGGTGGCTAATGTGCTTATTTCACATTACTTGTGACTATAATTTATATTTTGGGGTGTTTGGGTATTTCTTTCTCCCTTTACTACTGATATTTTGATCATAAACTACAAAGAAATGTATGCAGCGATGTTCGATGTTGAGTGTATGACGTCACAGACTCCAAAAAATAATCGTAAAAATATCATACTTTCGTCCTGAATATCGAGAAAACACTTCATACAGTGATTATTGGACCTTTAAAGAGTATTCTTAGGAAGTTTCAGCTGAATCCAAGTTTGAGCGATTTTCGTCGTAGTAGCACTTTAACACCAAACTCAGCAGCAGTTAGGTGGACTCGCGAAGCGCCGACAATGCCAAAAATCACAAGTCGAAAAAACCCACCCCCCCCTGGGGTTTTTGGGGGTCGGTAACCCGCGGAACAGGGGGTCTTGCGCGATCGGCCGACAGCGCGAAAGGTTCCTAACTGCTGCTCTGTTGGGGTCGTAAACGGAGGGAAAGATATTCTTTAGATATACATGGCATCCGTCAACGACATTCAAAACGAAACTGTGCGCAGGCTGGGAAATCAGGTGATGGATAACTCAGATGCGGATTTTGTCTTCGCTACATTCATGGAGGGCAAGACAGACAAGACTATGAATCACGAGATGGCTGAAAGGATAATCGACAGAATGCCGGACGGTGACTACCGTTTGGAGTTGACGTTCGTGAAGTATTTGGACGGCGAGTGGGTGATAGAAAAGGGCCGTAATCCCATCAGGGCGTCTGGTAAGCAGAATCTGTTCGTTTTGAATAAGCACACGCGACCAGGGGCATTGGAGGGAATTGACATGCTCTTCTATGAGGTCGCTTACCCGGTTACCGTTGTCATTTACGGCGCGTACGAGATTAAGGAGCCAGACGTTAAGAAGTTGCGACCAATGCGACATCCGGGTAATTGTGTTGCGAAGTTGGTAAGAGAGTTCTTTGAAGATTCCTCTCGTGGCGGTAAGCTTACGCCAAAAAGAAGTGAAGTCATCAGGAAATGGGAAAGAGATACTAATAAAACCGGAGGTACCATCAAAAACATCAAGAAGTTAGAGACGGCTTTAGAACGCCGCATACACGTGAAGGACATCACTGACGGTTGCATTTACGAAGGGACGAAAAAATATGGAGGTAGAGGTGCCCCTATTGTCATCTACCAACACAATGGACACGCTTGGCGAGAACTTAGGTTCCCCAAAAAGAAGGAAACCAAAGTTTATAAAGCGTCGCCGTTGGCAGAATTGGTCCACGAGAATTCCGTTTGGTTGATGGACGCGGAAGGAAGTCAGTTTATGACGCAGGATGGTACTCTTTACAGGCCTCTAGTAGAACACCAACGCATTCAAAGTGCTTGTGAAACCTTAGGGGAAGACTTCTCAGACGAGGTCCTTAGCTCTCGTAGTTTGGACTTCTTAGCCGCAAAGAAGAGGAACGGATGGAAGTCCACGCCTAAGGAATTCGCCGACATAGCCAAAGCCTGCGTAGAGCATGGTCATGGAGGTCTGTGGAACATGGAGTATGACGAGAACGAATACGTCTCCTTAGACATGAAACATTGTTACCCTGCCAGTTTTAAAGGCCTCGGGGATTGTAAGGAGTATTACGACCGCTACGGGCATCCAGACTCACAATTCTTTCGTGTGTCTTTGCCAGGTAAATACGACGCCCCAGCTACGGGGTTCGTGCGGTTGACCACGTGGAAGTTAGCAAAGGGCTTACATCCAATAATTTACGCGTGGTATGGGAAACATCTGCAGGAGAAAGAATGGATTCCCATACCCCTGCTGAAGTTTCTCGAAGAGCGCGAGCTTCTCACGTACGCAGCGCATGAAGCCATACTTTGTCACTCTGCATTTACGCAATGGCTTCCGGAGCATAACCCCACCGCCAGAATCGTCATAGGAAAGTTCACCCAAGGCGCAAAAGAAGGAGAAAAGCACATGCAGCGGCGTTTGATAACCGATGACGGAGAGTTGAGCTTCCTCGTAAAACGTGCACATGAGCAAGGAACTATGGTGTCCGTAGAGAAGTGGAATTATTTCATAGAAGGCCAAGGGGAACAACAATGGAATGCGTTGTGTTATTACCAAGATCATCGCCCGCAATATTACCATTTACGCGCCAGCATGCTCGCGTATGCGCATATTAATCTGTTGTCGATGCTGTTGAGGTTTGACAAAGAGGACGTTCCGCGCGTGGCCACGGATTCTTTGTATGTGAAGCCCGAAGTGTTAGAAAAAATGCAGGAATTCTACACGGCCGATGAACTCGCGGAAAGTGGTCAATGGCGTATAAAAGATGAAGAGATAAAAGCCTGGAGAGAACGTGTGGAATACCACGGGAAACACGTAAAAGGTGCCACCGTCCCCACCGTGGAGCCATTGCCGTCCGTTGTGGACCCCATTTCCTACCAACGCTTTTCGTACCTTTATGGGCCCGGAGGCAGCGGTAAGACCACCAGGGTTTTGGAATTATTTCCTCGCGTGAAGGTGTTAACGCCGACGCACCGTCTGGAACGAGAATTAACGGAGATGGGTTACGACGCGCAAACGTACCACAGCTTCTTTCGCTGGAATGGTCAAAAGTGGGTGCCGGAAGCAATACGCGACATACCGTCGGTGATATTATGGGATGAGATTTGCACCGTGCCATTAGAAATCTTGCAGGAATTCGTAGACTTCCTCCGCGGAAAGTGTCAAGTTATATTTGCCGGAGATCCATGCCAACCTCCTCCCATTTGCGGAGAAATGCCCCATAGGTGGTTGAGGGGAATGGTAGACCATGCAGAGGAAATCAACGCCGACTACCGCAGCAAGGATCAAGTAAGAAACTTAAAGGCGGAACTTCGGGGCCTCAGTGATGCCGAGCAAAACAAGACGCTGCGTAAACGCATCCGAGCGAAGTCTTACGAGGACTTCCTTTGCGCGTGGCATCCAGAGGATTTGGTGTTGAGCAGCAAGCGCGCAGCACAATCGCGAATACAGAAAGATTTGTTAAGCGTACACCGCGAAAGATTCCCTGGCCATTTGGTGCCCGTTTGCTACAAGCCCCACGATACCCGCATGCAGAAGAGAGACGTGTGGGTGCCGGGCACCGACGTCCAACTGCGAAACGCGGTAACTCATGATAAAGTCTGGGTGCCTATGGGAAAGGTTGAAAAAATAACCTCCCATCCAGATTGGCGTTTGGGATATTGTATGACAGTCCACAGCGCGCAAGGGCTTACCATAAAAGAAACCTTATGGATCATAGACCAGCGGTTATGTTGGAGTAATTTGATACATACCGCTGTGAGCCGTGTGGAGCATGCCAAACAGTTGCGGAGGGCTTGGGGTCCGCAATTGCGTTACGATAAAACGCCAGAAGATATAGCAAAGGAGAACATTGCTAAGAAACTCCTTCGCTACAAAAGACACGACGAAGAAAAAAATATGACGTTCGACCTATGCGCGGACGACGTCTATAAGGAAGGGGCACGGTGTGCCAAGTGTAACATACCTCTACTATGGAGGTTTGACCCAAATGACGATCAGCAGTTCTCCGTGGATCGTATAAATAACAAACGCGGGCATTGCAGAGGCAACGTAAGGTTAACGTGCCTAGAGTGCAATCGGGCGCGCGGTGCTGCGCTACTCTGAGTCTTTGGGGACTATGAGCAGCTCTTCCTTGACGAATCCGCGACTTGGGCCATCTAGGTAATACAACACGGGTTGCCCTTCCTTGGTGACGGACTTCGAAATCTCATACGTTTCCAAAGACCAGTTAGGATCCGTGGCTCTCTTACTGCCACCTTCGAGTTCCCCCGGCTGATAGAGGTATCTGACCACTATGTTGCGGGGGAGCTTTTTTTCCTTCAGTCCGACCGCCCTCGAACTTCTGACGTAGGACTTGTGCTCCACGTGTTTCGTTTTTATGGCATCCTTGGGTTTCATTCCCGTAGCCCTGGCCGCCTCGTTGTTCAAAGCCGCGACGACCTGGGGGAGCCTCTGAGTCCATTCCCTGTTGCGTTTGGAGGGATCTTCCAGCTCTTTCCAATACTGGTATCCAAAGAGACGCTCGGCCAGGGTCTTATTGAATCTTTCGACGATGCTCTGACCCCTGTGGTACTCTGCCTTGGCTCTCCTAATCTTAGTGTCGTGGTCTTTCAGGGTCTTAGTAACCACGCCCATAAACTCTGTCCCCGCATCCACTTGCAGCAGCTTAGGCCATTTCAAAACGCGCTTATAAATCCTACCTAGGGCTTCTGCGACTTCCCCAGAATCCTTGCTGGTTATGGGTTCGGCGTCCTTATATCTGCTTGCGATATCAACTACGGTCAAAGCGTACCTATAGGTCTTTCTTCTCACCTTGTCGTGCGGTAAGAAAAGCAAATCGGCCTGATGAACTTCATTAGGGGTATTTACGGTAAAGCTGGGCCTGGGAATGTACTTCGGCACGGGAAGATAAACCTGCCAGATGGTTTGTTTTTTCAACCAGTTCTTAGCCGTTTCATCTGATACCCTGGCCGCGGTCGCGAGTTTCTTGATAGCTGATGCTCCTCTCCAATAGCCTTCAGGCCCATAGTAAATCCTTTTGAGTTTGTCCTCTACGCGGCCCATTATATGAATTCCAAAACGAGATTGATCTTACGTCCGTTAAAATCCACCGTCTTTCCGTCCACCTTAATGGTGATGTTTATGCTTTCTACCAAATTAGACAAATCATAGCTCAAAGAAATGGGAGTGTATTCTACCAGGTCAAATGGATTACCCTTAGGTAGGAATTTGGACATAAGAGAAGACTTTTCTCCATTGTTGTAACTATGGACTAAATCGCAATAGACTTCGTAAGAGGATGCGACTTTCCATTTCACAGGTATGGCTGTGTTGGTAATCGTCTTGCCTGAGGCACATAATAAAGATCCCAATGGGTCAGACTTTCCAAAAGTCATTGAATAATTTGACATATTATGTTTGAGGGTCATTTCATGCGGCAATCCTGTGGTGAGAGTATAACCGTGTTTTGCTAATTCCTTGGCCAGTGTGATTGGTGTATAATGTCCATCGGGCAGCAATACGGCTTGATAGTTAGATCCTCCTGTATGATCAGTGACTATGCCCCTAATCAGGTTATGCCAAGAATTGTACAAAGAGCAACTAACCAGCCTAACCTTATGGGCTTTAATGGGGGGATTCAAATAAGTGGTAAAGTTATTCTTGTCGCTTTCCAAAAAGACGATCATTATATTAGATACGCCAAAGCTACGCCTCCCGCCAGCCCTGCGACTCCTACAAAGACCAATTCATTGTCTTTTTGTTTCTTAGAAGGCTGGTAGTAATTCTTGAACTGAGGCTTTCTCATTCTAAAGTCGGGGTGCGCCTGCGCATAGAGCTTAAAGGCGTAGTCTGTGTTTTCGAAGTTCTTATCCGCCTGCATCTTGTCTTGGTAGTTCTTATCCAACCAATCCCTGTAAGCTTGTCTTTTTTCATTCCAAGCTGCCACGTCTCGCTGATATTTCTCCAGCGCTAAGTCGTGCCTCTTCCTTTCGGCGTTAGATTCTGCGTTTCTATCACCGCTAACTAATTTATCCAGATATCTACCACCATAATTAGCCCCTGTAAATGCTAAAGCTGCAATAACTCCACCTGCGACTAAGCTAACCATTATATGTTAGGCAGGTACTTTTCCTTCTGTAGGTAATTTCTTAGCATGATAGCCCCGCATACGGCAGCGGTCATCTTAGCAAAGTTACTCAGATTTTTACTTGGGTCCTCAGTAAGGTCCTCCTTTAGGACTTTCTTACCTACCCAACCAATACCGGCGATGATGGAGGTTGTGATAGCAGCTTCTTGGACGGCGTCAATTAATTTGGTTGACATTATATTACAAAGCGAGAAGGTTACTCCATTTCAGGGATCTTACTTTTTCTAACCTCCACAGGTGCGTGATATGTTGCGGCCTCCCACTTTACTTTTGGCTTCGTAGCCCGCCATTGTAAGTAGAGGCTGCCTGCTGCTATAGCAACTCCTAACGCGCCAATGACGTAGCCGGGATTCCAAAAGGATTCCTCTTCTTTCTCTTCCACCTTTTCCTCTTTCTTTGCTTTGTTCTTCCTGTTCATCTCCGCGAGCTTCTTTCCGGCAGCGACTCTGCCTGGAGATTTAGCCTTGGTAATCTTCTGCTCGGGCTGCTCTGCCTTCGACCCTGGTTCACTCATTTATATCTAAGGACTTGAAGGACTTGATAAGTACTTGAGAATGACTTAAGGATGACTTGACAATGACTTGACTAAGTACTTGACAATGACTTAAGAACGACTTGACTAAGTACTTGAGAATGACTTAAGGACGACTTGACTAAGTACTTGAGGCGACTTGACTAAGTACTTGAGGTGACTTGACTAAGTACTTACGAATGACTTGACTAAGTACTTACGAATGACTTGACTAAGTACTTACGAATGACTTGACTAAGTACTTGAGGCGACTTGATCAGGTACCTCAGTAAGTGCTGCCTGGAAGGCTTCTCTGTCCTTCTTGAAGTCCTTCCAAGATGTTCCGAAGGAACCTAGTACCTCCTTCAAGTCGACATGCTGAGCTACGTGCAAAGCCACAGAGGCGACTGCCATTAACTTACCGCACTTCAAAGACAACCAGCCGCAGGTTATCTTAAGTTCTTGGGCGATGACATAGTCCTCGCTAATGTCCTTCTGTAGTTGCTCCACGTCGTCTATGGGCAGCGCAAGTCCAAGCAATTTGGTGGCAAGTCGGATAGCGGAGTCTGCTACGGCGTCCGTGGTCTTACTTGCAAGGGCGGCCTCGTACCTCTTATGGAACTTCTTAACCTCCTCTTCTGACAACTTATTAACCTGCTCATGGGTAAGTTCCTTGCCTATCATTTCTTTGCACTTTCCCGAAGACACAAGGACGTTAAGTTGTTCCTTAAGGTTACTTTCATCTAGCTGCGTGGGGACTTCATCTAAGAGCTGCTCAATGTCCATATATGTTAATGGAATACGGAAACCTCAAAGAGAAGATCATCTTGGAATGTTGGTGCGTCTTTAAATGCCGCATGTATTCATGCAACTGTTCCTTGGATATCTCACCCCCATAGTCGCTTAAGATGGTTTTCAGATCACTACGGCTCGGAGTATAAAATACGACCAGGGAGCCTATGTTTTCCCTGAAGGGCTTAGAGACGCTGGTAAGCTGCTGGGAAAGCAACCAAACGCTGATATTGTCATGTCTACCGCTGAAGGCGAGTTTAACGAGCTCGGAGGTGCGTCTTTTTACGTCGTCCCCGCAGGCAATGTCATCCAGTATGAGTAGTGTCTGCGTATCTTTAGGGAATTGTTTGTGCCAAAACTTCAAATGGCTGGATAACTCATTAGGGTCTAAGATATCTACGAAGAAGTCGTCATCTTTCACTCCTATGCCTTCCCAGGTGCGGTTATTCACGTAGGTGGGGCATAATAGCACAATATAGTCAAAGCGGTATCTAAAGGGTCCTAATAGCTGCTCCACTACGAACTGGGTCTTTCCGCAGCCGGTGGGTCCTACTATCAGAGCATTGCAGGGAATATGGTTCGGATCCATTATATATACGATGGACCCAGTGGAAGCAGTAAGAAGGATTGCCGCCGACGCAAAAGATAAAAGAGACACCATAGAAATGCAAAGGGAGGAGATCGATCGGCTGCGGGAGCGCGTGCAGGAATTGTACGATGAAATGTGCAGCCTGAAGCGCGCGGAGAGGTTTGGTGCGCTTTTGACGATGGCCGGTTGGGCAAAAGAAAGCATTAAGGACTTTATGCGATATCCGCTGTAGAGCTGTTTAAAAGACACTTCAGAATGTTAAAGATAAGGTTGTTAAATTGTTAAAGATGTGTGCATGAGTCATTTAAAAGACGCCTTAGGATGTTAAAGATAAGGTTGTTAAATTGTTAAAGATGTGTGCATGAGTCATTTAAAAGACGCCTTAGGATGTTAAAGATAAGGTTGTTAAATTGTTAAAGATGTGTGCATGAGTCATTTAAAAGACACTTCAGAATGTTAAAGATAAGGTTGTTAAATTGTTAAAGATGTGTGCATGAGTCATTTAAAAGACACTTCAGAATGTTAAAGATAAGGTTGTTAAATTGTTAAAGATGTGTGCATGAGTCATTTAAAAGACACTTCAGAATGTTAAAGATAAGGTTGTTAAATTGTTAAAGATGTGTGCATGAGTCATTTAAAAGACACTTCAGAATGTTAAAGATAAGGTTGTTAAGGATGTCTTGCACGTTACTTCTAAAAGACACCTTAGAATGTTAAAGATAAGGTTGTTATATTGTTAAAGATGTGCTGTTTTCATTAAGAATGGGATTTACACAAACCTTATTCTGAGACATCTCTTAAAATAGTAGTCTTAACAATATAACAACCTTATACTTAACATTCTAAGACATCTTTTTTTCTTTTAAACAGCATCCTTAACAATTTAACAACCTTATACTTAACATTCTAAGGCATCTTTTTTCTTAGAAGTAACATACTTAACAATGTAACAACCTTATACTTAACATTCTAAGACATCTTTTAAATGACTCATACATCTTTAACAATTTAACAACCTTATACTTAACGTTCTTAGGTGTCTTTTAAAAGACACACGCAGACATACTTAACAATATGATAACCTTATCTTTAACATTATGAAGTGTCTTTTAAACGCAGCTGTATGCTCCCGTAGACCTGTTTTAAAAGACACTGCAGAATGTTAACAATAAAGTTAAAAAATACGTTATATTGTGGTTAAGGTACACTTAAGTATAAATGAACTGTTCAATGTGTAAAAAGGTGTTCAGCACCAAGCAAAGACTACGATACCACGTTCGTCGTGGCGTTTGCACAAAGAAACCAATTAGTAAAGTTTGTAAGGATTGTGGTAAAGAATTCAGCACCGTTCAAAAGATGCGACAACATCAAGACAAACGCATTTGTGGGCTTTGCAAGGGCTGTAATAAGGAATTTCCTAACACCTCCGAGCACCTGAAAAGGGGCGTCTGTGAACAAAGCAGACAGTGTAGTTTCTGTAATAAGATACTAAGCAGTCGTCAACGTTTACAGACGCATCGGAAAACACATGAAGTCAACTATCGATTTCTCTTTGGGAGCTACGACTTAGAAGGCGTGGATTGCTACCAATGTGCGGATTTGATGTGTCGCTGCCCGCATAAAGAGTATTACTTAAGGAATCGCATAGATTACCATAAGAAGATAGTCCGTACTTACCCCTCTTTCGAACGCGCAGAAGGCGTTCCGTGGACTAAAAGGGAGTATTGGAGGCAAGAGTGCGACCGCTGTGGTTGCATCAGAGAAGAGGAACATATCTTCAACTGCCTCGACAAATAAACGTCCTTAACAATATAACAACCTTATACTCAACATTCTGAGACCCTTTTAGAATGGGGTTTGCGCAAAGAGTCTCAAACCCCATTCTTATTCTCATTTATTATTATTAAGGATAATGAATAATAATAAATAAAAATAAGAACCCCTTTAAAGGTATATGCTAGCCTACTTTGTGGCGATTCCTAATCACCCTTTCAATATATGGACTGTATTACGTGCGAACCACCAGCTGATTGCATTACGCCCCCAAAACCACGTAAAAAATACGCCTGCCTTCATTGCGGCAAGGTATTTCTTGAAGGATCCCATTGGTGCTCCGCGGAGCAGCGGACTTTAGCAGACGTCCTTACGAATGCAGAGGACTCTCAGGCTCCCAATTAACCACGTCAAATACCCACCTGCCATCCTTTTTACCATGGCTCATAACATGGGTAACGTCCTGCCCTTCGATGGCGTACCTTATCCTATCGGGCGCCCAAAGGGTGTATGTTCTTTTTTTATTCTTTAAGACCAAGCGCAGGCGGTCCAAGTCTTCAAAGACCACATAATTCTTTATCTCGTAAATCTCCCCCACCACCAAATCCCTCCAGTGCGTTTGTATAAACTTTAACTCGTTAAATTTATCCTTGTCCATATATTCTATGAAATATCTTTAAGTGTGTTGCCAAAGTCTCCGAGGTTTTAAAGCCCTTACAACACCACCTGCAGGGAATTCGTAGGTGTTCAGCGTACGCAGTGATCTCCCTGCAAATGACATCGTAGTCGCTGCTTACGAGCACCTTATAGCCGTTTTCTTCATACCTCTGTAAGAGCAGTTGCTGATCCTCAGATAACCTGCCATTGCCTTTTGGAGTCTTCAGCTCTATGCAGAATCCACAGTAATGTGTGTGCGCGTTCAAGATCATTAAGTCGGGTTGACCGCGTTGATATCCTTTCTGCCAGCACTTTATACGTTTGCCGTCTGAATCCTGCAGTTCGCCTAGACCAGGGGCTATGAGCATTTGGGGGTAAAACTTGCGGATGTAGCCCACCACCTTTTTATGCAGGTCGAACGAAC